>NC_045712.1:36170110-36485166 GCF_009834535.1 Camelus ferus | reverse complement strand
TATGTAAATTGTTATTATTATACACATTATGTAATTATTAGAATATGCTGACTTGTAGAATAGTGCCTCACATGGGGTAAGTCCTGATAAACGGCACTGCGGACAGCTGAGTCCCCGAGCTTTCCTTCTGCAGAGAAGGGAACTGAGGTGTAGCGAGGACGGTGGGTCTGCCTGAGCACCAGGGGCCAGAAGCGGGTCCGGACCTCCCTGTTCTCTCGGGCTGTGCTTCCCACGAGCACGTCTCCAACAGCCACTTTCTTGTTCATTCAGCCGCTACCATGGGCGGTGCCGTGTGGACGGTTAGGACACTTAGATAAACCAAACACGATAGATGTCTGATGGCAGGGTCCTCAAGGGCCGGTGGGAGAGGATGCTTGGACAATTACTCTCTCAAATGTGGTGAATGCCACAACTAAGGGGGAGGGGGCTCAGGAAAGACTTCGGGGAGGAGTGGATGTTGGAGCTGGGTCTTAAAAAATGAGGATGAATTGGCCAAGTCGGGAAGGGCATCTGAGGCAGAAGGCCCCTCCTGAGCAAAGGCTGGAGGTATGAGCAGGGGGATGAGAAGCCAGCCTGGAAAGTTGAAGCCAGGCTGTGAAAAGCCTTGAATGCCATCCCTAGGAATTTGGATTTTACCCAACAAGTGTTGGGGACACAGGAAGGATGGAAGGAGGGGAGTGACTCGGTCAGGTTTGGTTTAGGAAGGTTACTCTGGAGGCCAGGGAAAGAGGAGGATAAAGAGAGTGGGCAGGCAGCTGCATACTCCAGACCGGAGACGCCCAGGCCTTGCCCGCCTAAAACCCTCTTTTTCCTTCCACCCTCGAATGGACTCTTTCCCACCCTTCCTGCTCCAGGCACCCTTCCCAGCCCACATGCCTATCTGGAGCCCCTCTCCCTGGCTCCTGGAGTTCTTATTCTTTAGGCTGCTCCTTTGTACTCGCAAGGTCCTCCAGAGCCATTGGCTCTAACCCTGCGGAGGTCAAAGACCTCTGGGAGAGTCCAAGGCCTGAAAAATGCATAAGTATGCCACCGTTCCAAACGTGACACTTGTGTGTGGCGTCTCAGACCTGCTGAAGCTGCTTTCACTTGTGGGAAGGGGCAATTCCAAGATGAGGCAGAGGAAAGAGAAAAAAGGAGGGTGTTCTGGCCAAGGATGCAGTGGATCCTGGCGGTAGGTCTAGCTTGCTCTGATGCCGCAAAAGCCTCGCTCTGATGCACAACAGACTCCTCCCTTTTCTCATTCTGTGCTCCCCAAGCATCGTTCTGATTAGAACTTGGCTTCCCGGTGCACTGTGCCTACAGGGAGCTGGGGTGTTGGCTGGAGGACACGTGTATCCGGTCCCTTTGGCAGTTATATTTCTCGTTGTAAATTAGTAAATTGGGAACAGACAATTCATAGAGGAAGCAATACCAATGACTAAGAAAGAAGCACATGAAAAAAATGCTCATCCTCACCAGTATTCAAAGAAATGTAAATTCAAACCAAAACCAAGATTATTTTCTATCTATTACATTAGAAAGGATTTCTTTTTTTAAGTAAATACGGATTGCTGGGAAAGGGGCAATGCAAGAGGCCCCCCCGTGTGCTGCTGATGGGAGTGGAATGCTACCTGCTGGGCTGGGCGGGTCAGCGGCAGAGGACCCTGCAGTCCCTCACGGAAGGCTGGGCGGGACGGGCCTCTGCATGAATCCAGGCACCAAATGTTTACTGAGCACCTACTATGTGCCAGGCTGAAAGAAACACTGTGTGGGGGCAGGGCCACATGGCAGCCTTATCCCAGATGTCAAATGGTCCCAGGCCAAGAGGGAGGCTAGAGGCCAGCTCCCAGCGGGCTGAGGAGGAGGACATGGAAGGGAAGGGGAGGGGAGAAGAGGCAGTCACTCTCCGTCTCTCCCCATCCCACAGTTCAGCTCTCCCCTTGTCCCAGGTCGGGCTGAGGCTCTCGGTGGAAGGAACACTGAGGATTTCTAGACCCAAAGTCTTCAACCTGGTCCACTCCCAGAGACTGATTTAACTGGTCTGGGATGGGCCTGGCCTTACCTAGTATTTTAAAAAAGTATTCCAGGCATTTCAAATGTGCAGCCTGGGCTGAGAAGTACGGAGGAAAGGGGAGATGAGACGCCCACGCAAGCCGCGCTGAAGCACTCCTGCTTTACGGCCCCCAGGCCCGGTTCACGGGCCGGCCGCTCGCTGCCCGGGTCGCCTGTGGCGGGACGTGTCCCCTCTCTGAGCCACGGTTCTCTTCTCTGTCAGCCAGAGACCAAATGTGTTGTCGTGGTGAGGATTAAACGCGTGTGGCGTGTTTGCCAGGTGGGGTGGCGTGCACGGCCCAAGTGACTGGCCAGCCAGATGCCATCACACGCTGTGGTCTGGCAGCAGCAGGGCTACCAAGGCATCTGGAATCTGCACAGAAGACTTTCAACTGACAGCTCTGACCGACCACTTGACTTTTTCCTGTGAAGTAGGAGTCAATCCCCATGGTTTCACTCAGGCTCCAAGAATTCTGCTTCCAGCTGACTGTGCAGATCGGGAAATAATATTTTTCCTAATGCAAGAAGGGACGGAGCTGAGCTGACTTTCCAGCGCCCAGATATACTGGCCTCACTTCTGTGAAGACAGCAACCAAGAGCACTGCCTCAGACCTGACTTTGCCAGAGTCTACCTCTTCCTAGCTGTGTGACCTTGGGCGGGTGACTTCACCTCTCTGAGCCTCAGATTCCTCTCTAACATGGGTCCCTGCTCCAACTGGCTTTGGGGGAGGATTAATCGGGCTGATGCTGGTACAGCTCTGAGCCCCGGATCTGGTGCACATTAAAGCCTGTGTGGATGGTGGCCACGTGGGACCCTCCCCAGCAGGAACAGCCCTTCCCACAGCAGTGTGATTCCCTAGTGGCGCTCTCCCGACACATGGGGCCTGGGCTGTAACTGCTTATGTGTGTGTCTTACTGAGGGCCGGGCCTGGTTCGCACGATTCCCTCGGTTGCATGATTCGCCATCACATTCAGCTGCTGCTCAGGGGACACGCGGGAACTGACTTGACCCTTCTTCCTTCCCAGAGAAGACTGAGGCTCACAGAGGGGCGACGCGGGGTGCGGGAGGTCACATGCCGGACGCCTGGCTCGCCGGGTGGGGAAGGCTTCTCTAAGGGGGCCCCCACCTGGGCAGGGGGCGTGGGGGTCTTCCACTGCCTCCCTGGGCAGTGAACTTCGGTGGGGAAGGGGTGATGGAGGGAAAGGCAACGTGGACACCCGCGGGGATACCAGTCAGAGGTGGTGAGGCCTGGCAGGTGGCCTGGGGACCAGGGTGAGCAGGGGGTGGGGGGATGAGGGGAGGCAGCAAGCAAGTAAAATTCACGCTGTTACGGGTAGAGTGACTCATCTGTGCCAAGAGGCTGGTGAGACATAGAGAAACTCGGGGACAGGAAGATCGGATGGGATAAGGTGTTTGAAAGTTCTCTGAAAATGGTACAGAGACCTGCGAGCAAGAGCTCTGGCTTCAAACACAGTGGGACTCCCAGCCTTCGCCTGCAAGTCCTCGGGACCCGGCCAGGGGCTCAACCTCTCGGGCCCTAGTCTGTGCATGTGAAAGGAGGGGGCAGTAGGAGTACTGGCCCCAGTGGGTTGCTCTGGGGATTAAATGACACATGTGGACTGTGTGCACTGCACGGGGTCCAGCCTGGGGACCCAGGGCAGCCACGGTCCCGGTGAGGAGGAAGTGGGGCCCTCGGCTGGGCTGTCCCCCTTCGCCGCGTCTCCTTATCCAGTTCCTCCCCATCCTTCAGCCTGGCCCGATTCCCCCAGACAGGAAGGTCCTCTCCCTCCTCTACACTCTCACGACATTTTATCTAAGCCGATCCCACAGCCCTTATCAGACGAGGCCTGGCACCCGGTGCTGTTTACTGAGCATGCCTTATCTCCCCCCGTGGCCTGGGTCTTACTCATCTCTGCCCACTGGGCCCAGCACACAGCCTCCAGCCTCTGCAGAGAGGCATCGGCGAATGCTCGTGGACGGTCAGGCGGCAGAAACAGCAGTGAGTGGTAACTACCCGTGCCTGGATACCAGAAAAGAGGAGAAAGGAATCTGTAAAAGCGTTTTCAAAAATTCTACAGACTTCTTTTGATTGGCGCACTTGAATTCAGTATCAAAGTGAATGCAGTTTCCTGTTTCTTTTGTTTCCAGGCTGTGATATAAATTAAATGAATGAGGACTTCCCATATAACCCACAGGGTGGTAAGTCCACCTGGAAGGTCCGATAAAGAGCCAGGCAGAGAAAGCTGGCCCACGCGCAGAAAAGCCCTGTCGCCAGCCGTCAGCAGAGGCCAAAGCAGATAAGAAGGAAAAGCATCCACTTGCAAAGTCTGGAGAGCTCCAGGGCTCGCGCCTGTGTGCCCTTGAGCGCTGCGGCCCCCTAAGCCACAGGCTGCTCACCTGTCAAATGGGGGGGGGGGGGCGGCAGAGCTGACCCCAAGAGGATGTCAAGGGCCTGGATGGTAACATGCTTGGAGCCGCATGCGGCACCTGGCAGGTAATGGGCGCTCAAAGATGCCCACTACGCTTACCTTCATCGCTCGGCAAGACACATGAACTTATTTCTTAGACTTATTCCACGAAGTTCAGAATGACTTGTACACAGGACAACGGCCTGAATCTAACTCTAAGAGTGAGCCCAGCCCAATCTCTCTGAAATGGATAAAACTCTCAAAATCACGATCTTGAGTCTCTACTAAACGGGAGGTAGAGCAAAGACACAGCTGGCGGGCGGTGGGTGGTTCAACCAAGAATCGGGCAGGGCAGGATCTCGGGGAGCTGTGTGTCTGGCCGCTGGGGTTTCCCTCAGTACGAAAGTTCAGGACTTACTTCGAGCAGGCAACTGAAGCTCTGCTTGCAGCACTGCTGATGCCTCCAAAAAACAACCAAGCCACCAGGAAATAAAACCACTCACCTACCAAATACTGGCTGAGCTGAGAAGACTTTCCTCCCTCTCCCCTCTCCTCCCTCCCTCCGTCCTCCCAGCCGCATCCCCTCCAACCGCTTCTGCGTGGTCATTTTCTAAACCTAACTCTTCAGGTTGGAAACGCCCGTGGTCTTTCTTTCCCCTTCTTCCCTCCTGTTGTGGGGTGGATGTGCTGCTCCTCTGAGTTCCTGACCTGCAGCCAGTACAACTGGCCTGAGGGTCACGGGGCCAACAGCTCAGTTCTGGCTGGCTGACCCTCGGGCAAGCCCTGTGTCCACCCCACCTCTGCTTTCTCCCGGTGCAGGTGTCGTAGGAGCAGGTGCCTCTGGCCCGTCCGGCTCTGCCATTTTGACCCCAGTGAGGCCACCTGTGGGTCTGGAGCCCAACCGACTGGGGTCCCTTCCCTGCTCTACACTTCTGGCTGGGTGGCCTTAAGCAAGGGACACAACCACCAGTGGGGACACTGGGGCCATCCTGGAACATCCCCATTAGGGTTGTGGTCGGGATCAGGCGAGATGCTCCAGACTAAGGTTTATGCTGGTGTCGGCACATGGTAAGTGCCCCAGAAATGGTCTCCACTATTGCTGTTATGCAAAAGAGGGCACACCGGCACCTCACACCCATCTCACGCCAAGGGTGGGGGCCGTCCCAGGGTCCACTCTCTGCCAGTTCATCAGCACGGTGGCCCTACTTGCCAGCCTTGTGGCATCTTATGATAGGACACCAGGGAAAGCATGAGGTGCTGCGGCTCCAGGAGGCGCTCAGTCCGGTCAGGGTGGTGCCCCTCTAACCCTGGGCGCCCAGGGGTCCGTCAGGCCTGGCGGAGGGTGGACACATCAAGCTGAGCAGGTTGTGTAAACAAGTCCATCCCGAGTGCCTAACGGGGCTGCAGAGCACACGCCCAGCCTACAGGCAAAGAGATCAAATAAGGTTTCCCCACGCCGCCAGCCAAACAAGATTCCACAGTCCGATTTGATCTGCAGACCTAACTACGGGGCGCCCCGCACTGCGTGAACGCTTGCGTCGGGCTGGAGTCATGGTCCTCCTGACCACTGTGGACATCTGTATGATTGAGATACAATTCACATTCCGTGCAATTCACCCTTTCAAAGCATACAAACTATTTTTTTTAATATATTCACAGTTGTGCAGCCATCACCACCATCCACTTTGAGAACATTTCCAGCACCTTCCAAAGAAACTTTTCTCATTAGTAAAATCATTCCTTAAGTTCTCCCTCCCACTGCTGGCGACCACTACTTTGCCTTCTGTCTTTAGAGATTTGCCTATTCTGGACATTTCACATAAATGGAATCCCACAAAATATGTGGTCTGTTTTCACTCCCTTCTTTAACTTGGGATAACGTTTTCAAGGTTCACCCATATGTAACATTTATCATCACTCCAGGCCAAGTAATATTCCATTGCATGGACAGACCACATTTTGCTGATCCATTCATCTGTTGATGGACCTTTTGGTTGTTTCTACCTTTTGGCTACTGTGAATAATGCTGCTCTGAACACCCATGTGCATGTCTTTGTAAAATAGACATATGTTTTCACGTCCTTTTTGGAAGTACCTAGGAGTGGATGGCTGGGTCATCTGGTAAAGCGTATGTGGTGCTTCATGGTAACTGTCAAGGGGTTACCAATGCGTGGTACCATTTTGCGTTCCCATCAGGAGGGCATGAACATTCTAGTTGCTCCATGTCCTCATCAGCACTTGCTATGGTCAGTCTTGTGGTCACTCCCATGGAGGACAAGAGGTGGCTGTAGTTTTAACTTGCATCTCCTTGTCCCCACTCTGAACCATGGGCCAGAGGCCCGGCCCTGCCCGGGATCCAGGAAGAGGCAGAGGCAGCACCAGCCCTGAGGCGTCCACAGCTGACATCAAGGCCTTGGTTACTGCATCCGCCTCTGCTTCAAAAGCTGTCTCTGTTGATCCCTTGGGGGTAAACAGAGGCAAACAGGTCTTGGTGGTAGAAAATCAGGCAAAGAAAAGAGCGTTTGGGTGGGTGGCGGGGTGGGGGAGCCGGACGGGGCGAGGCAGAGAGCTGACTCGGCATTTCCAGGTTGGCTGCCTTTGTTTTTTCAGCACATTGGAATCTCCTGGCTACTAGTCTTTTATTTCCTTTAATTAGCCTTCCCCACTGACAGCGACAGGTCAAGATTTCTAGGAAGTGCTCCAGACGACTCTGCCTGACCGACACCCATCCCAAACAGCTCATTTCTTAGGGCTGAGATGCATCCTCCCATCCTTGGGGTGGACTTGGGCACTGGCAAAACCGTGGTGCCTTGGTGCTCCGATTTTTCATTCCAACCCTACCTCCAACACAAAAGAAGTGTATTCTTTACAAAATATCTCTATCACCTAGAAAATACCTCCCTGGGAAGAATTAAACAGTTATGCATTAAAACCTCTTAAAAATGCAGGCAGGCACCAGCTGCTATGTGCCCTGGCTGCCACAGACCCGTCTGGCGACTATTTGGTAGAAAAACAAGCTTCTGAAGCTTGAAGGCAAAGTTGGCTGCCTTGAAGAACACTTGGTTGTAAGTCCAGGCACCCTCAGAGATTCCTTAAACAGCAACAAGTCACACAGTGATCATTTTGGGGAAGGAAATCTCCTAAATGTGGTGAGGAAATTTTAAGAGTCTGGAGCAAAATATTCAGAAATCAATTCTTAACTGATTAAGCTTATACTCCCACACAGGAGACAGATCTCTAAAGAAGTAAGTGATAAGACAATGTGATAGCTGTTATAACAGAGAGGACAGGGCACCGTGGAAGCACAGAGGAGAGAGCAACTGTTTAGAGGAGGTTTAGGGCTGTCAGACAGAAAAGGGTTCATTGAAGTTGGGCTTTGAAGGATGAATAGAAGTTTGCAGGAAGATACAGAAGGAACAACCTACTAGTTAGAAAAGCATACATAAGGCACCAAGATGTGAAACCATGGTCAGGGCTCGGTTGAGATTAAAACAACCCCAACGCTCCAGGCACCATCTCTTTGGTACTTGAACCTCTCATGACCCTGTGTCCTAAGCCTGGTTGACAACCCATCTTCCCTAACAGCTACATCACACCCAGGGAGGCAGCAGGGTCAGGGTTGGTTAGACCCTTTGCTTTTCCAGAGGAAGAAATCAAGATATAGAAAGGGGCCGGGGCTTGCCCACGCTCCCAGGATTAAGAAAGTGTACAGTCAGGACTCAGATGAAGGTCTGCAGATTCCCAAGTCACTCTTCCAGGCTGCTTCTCACAAAACGTCAGGAAAACAAACACGCATGTGCATTAAACCTACATTTTCTTACTTTAAGTCTCATGACTCTTCCTATTTTGCACATGAGGAAACTGAGACTCCAAACAAGGAGATGACACGTGGCCAGAGGTCTATCCACCTGAGGCCTCGCCGATGCGCCAAGCTGCCTTCCCAACTCTGAAAACAGATTGGATCAAAATATCTTTCCACACTGGAGACAGTCAGGCCTGCTCTGCTGAGCAAGGGCTGATGAAGACACACAGGCCTCTGGAGACGGCAATATTTTCCGCGTTGACACGGCAAATCACTTGCAAAATACCACAGCATTGAGAGGGGTTTTTGCAACAGAGCTCTTGTGACAGGGCAAAGAGGCCATGATGCTCTGGGACTTGTGATTCTTTTGAAAAATAATCATTTTTTCTCCTTTTGACAAATAAGTCAGATCCCGGGCCAGCGGCAGAGCAGCCAGGGGAAGCTGCCCTTCCCCCTGGCGGCACCCACTTCCTCCCGGGCCCAGGACAGAGCAGGCCCGGCCGCTGTCTCCCGGGCCGGCCACTGCGCTCTGAGCCGGCCCCAGGTACCCGGAGTTTGTTTTATGGATGGGTCTGTCGTGAGTCAATATGATAGTGTTTCCTGTGAGAACTTTATTTCCCTGCATTGTTTGCAAAGTCTGTGTGTGTCTGAGCACGTACTCCTAATTGCCACAGAGTCTGTGCGTCTGTGCCCGGGTTACAGGACACCTCTGGGGTGGGAGGCAGGGGCCCAGGGAGACCAGACGTGGTTGTCCCTGTCGCATCTGGTGGCGGGGAGAGGGGGGGTGACTCACATGCTCAGGTCTCACCTCCAGCCTGTGGTGGGCTGGCCCTCCTCTGGCTGAAAGCCACTTAAATCAGTCACCTGCAGGGCGGACAGCCTCAGCGTGGGCCCAGGCCGTACCGGCTGCACCTGCCCTTGGCCGTCCAGGGCCGTCTGGGGCACTTCTGAAGAGTCTCGCTAGGGCTGGAGACGACCCTCTCTTTTAGCTTTTAGCTCCTTGATGTGCAGATGGGGAAACCCAGGGAAGGGGCATGACTTGTTTAAGCCGAAGTCACCCATGGGGAGGCACAGGGCGCAGCAGGAGAGCAGGGTCTCTGGAGCGAGCTGGTCCTGGGTTCAAATCCTGGCTTTGCTGCTTGTCACCGGGCAAGTCACTGTGTCACTCTCAGTCGCTGAGACTGCCAAGTAGGGTTAACGGTCCTCACCCCGTGGACCAGCGGCGAGCATTAAATCAGAAAAGAGGCACACAGCAGGGGCCACAGAAGGAGACTGGAGGGCATGCATCCTTTCCCCTTTTTTCTCTGAAATACGAGGGGAGCTGGAGCTGCAGGCCAGGGCCGTGCAGCAGGTGCCGAGGCGAAGGCTGAGGAACAGAGGCATCAGCGCACCTGACTCAGAAGGGTCCTCCTTGGACCACTGAATCAAAGGCAGTGGACTCCCGAGGTTTCCAGAACAGAGACGAAATGGCACGAGCACTCAGAGACAACTATCAGGACTAGTCAGCAGCTTAGCCAGGAGGTTTAAAAAAGAAGAAACGACAAGCCGCCCCAGTTCTCCTTAACTTCTTAGTCCTCTGCCCCCTGCCCCGCGGTGGCACCCAGGGCTGGGCCCACACTCGCGGTTCTGAGCTTACCTGCCTTGGTGGCCGCTCTGTTCATTCTTCCAACTCTCATTTCCACCTTTTGTAGTTTGGGAACTTTCCAGGGGACATTGGTTGTTCTGATCAGCCCAGCGTTTATCTCCCCTTCTTTTAGAATCAGAACCCATTTAAAAAAATATTTATTTACTTATTTATTTATTTATCATTAATTTTTAATGGAGGTGCTGGGGATTGAACCCAGGACCTCGTGCCTACTAAGCATGCACTCTACCTCTGAGCTATACTGAGGCCCCAAGTTTGGGTTTGAGCCCCTCCCCCCTTCACTAAATGCAGTCTTTACAAATGGTCAATAGAAGAACCCAACTATTTTTGGCCAAGGGAGGGCATCTGACCTCAGCCAAGCCAATCAGGTGCCCTTCAACTGAGATCTGAATCTCAAGGGACTCAAGCCCAGAGAGACTTCCTAAAGAGACAAGCCGGGTCTGCTTCTAACGCCTCCTTCCATGGCATGAGCTACGAGCCCTCCCGCCATACCTTCCCAGTAGATTTCATTTGCTCAAAAGTTATATCCTAATACACAGTGTGCATATATACATTGACATCTTGCCTCCTCAACGTGTCCCATGAGCAGGGACTGAGCCATTTATTCATTCACTCATTTATTGATTCAACAAACGGTTACCAGGTACCCACACTGGGAATTGTGCTGGGAGTCGAGGATTCAGAAATGAAAACACAGTGCCTGCCTCCAAGTAGCCTCAGGTCCAATGAACGCTTGTGAGGATGTCATGCACCCACTCATCTAACGATGCCCAGGGGGCACCTACTATGGGCTGGGCTGACGGCAGGGAAGATGGCATTCCTGTCTGCACAGAATCCACAGCAAGCTGCACAAAGTGAGCTCAAATGACCCTAGAATTCCAGAAGATCAGAGTCTGCAAGGCCATCCAGAATCCACACAGCCCATTGGTTTTCAAACAACCCTGTGGGGTCCTGGGGGTTGAAAGTCGCCGTTTCATAAAACATTCTAGTTCTTTACAGCTTTACTGAGGTATAATTTACAGACCATAAAATTCACCCATTGTAAGTGTGCAATTCAAGGCTTGTTAAAAAAATACATCACCACGATCCGTTTTCAGAATGCCTCTCTCATCCTACCAAGTTCCCTCCTGCCTGTCTACAGTCATACCTGCTTGAAGCATCTAGTCTTTAAGAAAAAGCTAAAGCAACATTTGAGAACCGGTGATCAGTTCCAACCCGCTGATTCCACCTATGGGGAAACTGAGGCTCAGAGAGGAGAAAGGGCCTGCTGAGGACACAGGGCCAGGCAGGAGCACTGCTGAGTCTCACAGGTTCCCTGCACTCGTGGGCGGCCGCACCAAGCCATGGTGAAGCGTCCTGGAATCGCACAGCCTCAGCACGAATCCTGGCTCCACCGTTTATGAGCTGTGGGACCCTGGGGAAGGTGCTAAACCCTCTGAGCCTCAGTTTCTCCCCTGGCAAGTGAGAAGGACAGCCCCTACCGTGAGGGCTGGTGTGCAGATTCCGCACCATCACACACACACAACCCCACCCCGCCCCGCCCGCCCTCCCACCACCAGCCGCATCGTGCCAGGCGCAGGGCAAGGACTCAGGGAAGGTTGGCTAATAACGATCATTTCACCACATCGCTGTCTCCCAAGCTGCCCTCAGAAATTTGGAAGTGAAAAAGACAGTGATTAAACAAAACTAGCCCAGGCCCCAGATGGAAATGCGTGTACACAGACAGCTTTCTAAGAACGTGGTGCAACACCTACCCTGGGGCATCGTCACCGTGTTTGCAGATGGAGCAACGGCCAGGGGTGGGGACAGGGGGATGTGGGGTGGGGTAGGGTTGCTCAAGCAGCCTTGACCGGCGGCCGGGAGACGCAGCGGCTGCCCTGCCTTCCTCTCCAGTCTCAGCGTTTCCCAACAGGCTCACAACAGACATTTCCTCAGCCTGGCTTCCCTCCCACCCCTCCACCCCTACCCAGAGGTCCCGGATATGTGATTCCGGGGGACCCTCAGGAAGGACCGGGCCCGCCCCCCGCCCCGCCCCGCCATCGTGGAGGCATCCGCGCTGCGCTGCGGGGAGACAGGGCGACGGGGCAGGGCACCCAGGAAGGAAGAGGACTTATCACAAGGCCCCACGCTGTGTGTGTGTTATCTCTGTCAGCCCAAGAAGGAAGCTATTAATATCACGCCCCTTAACAGTAGAGGAAATTGAAATTCAGAGAAGGGGGGTGGTGTTTGCCCAAGTAGGGAGTTACAAAAAAAAAAAAAAAAGCCCAAAACAAAATAAGTGGTCCCGTGAGAGGTCGTATTAGCTCCAGGTAATGCCGCTGGTGTGAAGCGTAGTGACCTGTTCTTTGAGCACACGCAGTAAAGAGTCCTGCCTTGGAAGCCAGGCGGATGCGACTTTGGGTGAATCACTTAACCTGAGCCTTCGTGTGGGGGGATGCACTGCCCAGGTTGTGCGGTTGCCATGGAGATGAGAGCGCATCCGGCGTGGTGACTGGGCTCCTCCTGAGTGCAGGGTGTGGAGTCAGCCAAGACAACACCCCGAGCCCCAGGAAGCTCCAGCCTCTGTGACTGGAAGAACAAAACCCTAAGGTAATCTAAGTTCCCTTTTGATGAGGATTACAATAAAAGTGCTATGGGAGAGCTAATGAGGTAGCCAGGGAGGGTTCTGGTCGTGAATGCTGAACGGACCGTGGGGCTGGAAAGGCTGGTTGACATCACACTGGGAGGGTGCTGAATGATGGTTAAGACTTTTAACCTTATCATGGAGGTCACAGGGAGCCACTGAAGGTGTCTGAGCAATAGAGTGACATGACCAGAGGGGTCTTGGTCTGCTGGCCTCTACATGGGAGTCGACAGGCAAAGTGGGTCTCCTTTAGGCACCTTCCCTGGGCTCCCCGCCTGAACGAAAGAGCAAACGCCAGCTGAGAACCTGCCACGTGCTGGGCACCTTCTGAATTCAGAAATGACTTAACTACACGTAGCAAGGTGATGAAGCAGTTACCGGAGAGTGGATGGTAACTCGGGGAGCGGAGAGCATCGCTGAAACCCAACACTCGTGAGAGTCGCAACCCCCAGCAAAGACAGACAGAGGCCCACCACAGGACAGTCGGGAACGGGAGGTTCACTGGTCGGGGCCATTTCATTCAGGGACAGACGGCTCTCCAGCAGCCACTCTGCTGACTTCATCACGGTGACACTGGCAGTGAAAAAAGTCACTGATGGTTTGGACACCGTATTTGCCAAGCCAGGAAATCACTCATTTTATTACTACTGTGAATAAATACGCAACGAGCGCATGAAAAGAAAGGTGACAGGCATTCCTTCCTCTGGGTCCTCCCTCTGGACCACCATAGCCTGAATTACACACGAGCTAAACCAGGTCAGCTGGGTGAAGCCACAGGTGGGGCTGCGGTGCTGAGGCCATTCTTCTGCCTCTGGGGTCACTGGGTCCACCCATCGTCCACCTTGACTCCCTCCGGACGCTCCGAGACCTCCCGCCTCGGTACCTCCCGGTCTTGGGCCGCCTTGCACAGACAATGTGCCCGACCCAGGACACTTGTCAGCCTTGGGCTTGCCTGCACTCCGGCCAATGCTGAGGTGTCTCCCAGGCTTCACCCCCCCTTCACTGCAGCCACAAACACCAGGTTACCCTTCAGCTCAGGCTGACACTTGCTGCTCTGGTCCCATGGACACATCCTGGAAGGAGCCTCTAAGTTGCACCAGTGGAATAAGGTTTGGGGACAGAGGTCCTCTGTCCAACTTCATAACTCTCAGTCAAGGGTGGCTCCTGCTCAGCCCCCAGCCGCTTCTTCCCGGATCCACTGAGGGAGACACAGGCCCTGAGCCCGAGGTACTTGAAGACCAGCCAAACCCAGTGTGCACAGGGCAATGGCCCGCGTCACCCCATCTGGGGCCCTCAGGTCCATGATCCCGTATCCGTAGGTGTTCAAAAGAGGGAAAGGCCACCAAAGGCTGGAGTGACCAGGAAAGGGAATTGAGAAGGAGAAGAGCTTGAGTGGGAGAGAAAATACTAAGAGGAGAGGGAAAGGAAAGAGGTTCCCCAGCGTGCCGTCACGAGCCTGGTGTGGGTGTTGGCTTTGGGCAGGACGCCGTATCGGTGCATTGACTCCTGACTTGTCTGTGCTGATGTAAGAGGCTCAAGGAAGGAAGGGGGCCGCACCTCCATCCCTCCACATCAGCTTTCTTCCAGAGAAGAATGTACCCGCCTTTTCTCCCCTGGGACCTGTGCTCCCAGAGGTGACAGTGCTGGACGGTTCTGGATGAAGAGGGGGCAGAAGTGGGAAGGAAAGGGCTGGGTCCCCGGCGACTGGGGAGGTGGCCTGGGAGGTGGCTGAGCCACTGATGGGCCTATGGCATGCAGGCCGGGGAGGAGGGGCTGAAGGGGGAGATGCTGGAACTGTGACCCCTCCCACCCCAGCTGGGCCTGTGGGGTTGGAGGCACCTGCCTCTGAGAGTCAGTGAGTCCTTCAGAGATGGCCATGAGACAGTGAAGGCCAGGGGCCCTACTTCAGCTTCCCAGAGGCTCCCACCCTGAAAATATCCTCATCTGATTTAGAAAGAAGACACATTTACCCTTATACTCCAGTGCTGAGGCACACTTTGAGGCACAACGAAATTTTCTATTGACTGTGTATTTTTTCTAAAATAAAATGAATTGCATAGTAAAGAAAAATGAAAGATTTTCACCTCCAGCCCCTCCTGGACAAATGAGAAGAGGGACACGGGGGTAGGGGTGGTCTAAGCGAGGGTCCGGAGGTGATGGGGAGCCCAGCTGGGGCTCAGGCAAGGACAGTCCCCACGGAAGCCTGTGTTGAGCAACACGGTGGGGCTGGGCAAGGAGGGACCGGATTCCAGAGGCTGTCCGGCAAACCCCCATCCACCCCGGCATGAGCGTTTGCATCCAACTTGGGAGAAACTGCCCTTATCTGTCCCTGCAAAGCCCACAGCCCTGAGGCCTAAGCACACCCCCTCCTAGCCAGGCGGGAGGCCCTCCTGCGTCACAGCCTGAGCCTGGATGGTCAGCATTCGTCAGCAGGCATCTCTCGGGTCCCTGCTGTGCGGGGCCCTGGGATGCGGAGATGGAGGCGATAGGTCTGGTGGAGGGAGCTGAGCTCAGAGGACCGGTTCCACCTCTCTGTGGTTGTGCAGCCTTCGGCAAGTTACTTAACCTCTCTGGGCTTCAGTGCAATCCTCTGTAAGAATGAGGAGAATGCCACCTCCCCTGAAGGGGGCTGCTGGCAGGGTTTTTAAACAGAATCGTGTCATATGAGAAGCCCCCAGCGTGGAGATCAGCCCAGAACAGATGGTCAGTAGAGGTCAGGCTCCTCTGTCCTTCTCTTGAGTCTCCTGAGACTTCCCTACCCAGAGCCAGAGGGGAGGGCCGGGAGGACCAGGAACACCTGCACCGCAGTGACGGTGATGCGACAATGACGCTGATGGTAAAATTCTTACTCATTTGTTTTGTGCTGGTCCCAGTACTGAGAGCGTGAACAGCATCCCGTTCTCAAAATGACCCTGAGAGGACAAGGTGACCTCTCCTATTTTGAGAAAAGGATGTTAAGGGTCAAAGAGGTGGCGTCGTTTCTCCAGGGCCACACAGCTACCAAGTGGCAGGGATGGTCTGGATTTCAGACCTTCACCGTGAAGCTATATTCTTCCCCAATCTGATACATGCCCAACACAGAGGTCTGTCCAGGGTGTTAGAGGAACTCAGAAGTAAGAACCTGGTGAAGGGGGCCGGCTGAATCAAGGGTGGCTTCTCAGAGGCGGTGACGTTCACGCGGGGGCCTTTAGCCATCCGTTGGACTGAACCCAGCTCCGTGTTTGGCTGATGCAGAGGTTAAGAAGATGGTGATTGTCCCACTAAGGGGTTCCTAGGCTCACGTGGAACTCGAGATCCTGGCTACGGAGTTGCTGGTCCCCCACCCGCCTCTTAGGGCAGCGGCCTAGATTGATTTAAAAAAGCCCGTCAAGCTGACAAGTATTTATCAAGTGCTTGGACGCCAGGCCTCGAGAGGTGTCAGCTCCTCTGTGAGTTCTCATAGCACCTGCAGCACCGAGATTCCTACTCTTTCTAAGTGCGAGGAAACTGAGCCTCCCACAGGCCAAGAGGTTCACGCAAAGCCACAAAGCTTGCCAGTGGCAGATCAGGACTTGAATGCCCGTCTATCAGGCACATGATGCCCCAGGGTTAGCCCCTGGGCCAAACTGCAAATCTGGGCAGCAGCTGCGCAGGAGGGGTCCTGTCTGAACACAGAGAAAGGGCCTCCTTCTGGCCACACTTCCTCGGTGGAGAGCCCCGTCCTTAGAATGGAGCTGGCGGTCTGGGGTGGGGGGGTCTGAGAGTCACGTGGCCCTCACTTCCGATTCTGACCCAGGCTCTAAGTAACTGTGACTCTGGATGCGTTTCCTCCTCTCTCAGCCTCAGTCTCCTCATTTATAAGAGAGAATGATGACACAGCTCCCATCCCGGGGATGCTGTGAAAATATGAAATAACGTGTATCCTCTGCCTTGGCCTGCGGCTGCCCCGCCGTGGATATCCGGTAACAGCTTGTTGTGTTTGTATCTAAGGAGCCCGGCACAGTTTATCGGGGCCTCTGACTGGCAAACCCTTGACCCAAACCCTTGCACAACATCGGTCCTGATCATATGAGCCTTTGCACCAGAGCGCAGGTCCCCGGAGTCCCCATGGCCTTCTCCTAAGATGCTGAGCCCCATGCATGTGGCAATCAGTGTCTCCGCCGGCGGCCGCCCCTCTTGCAACGGGGTGTGTAGGGGCAGCCAAGAACCCCGTGGTGTCACCACCGCGTGCCCCATCCCAGAGCGGGCCTGCCCTATCGGGGATTGCTAAACATGTGTCCCTGGCACCATTCTGACAGCTCATGCCAGGGCTGGAGGGGGCGGGGGTAGACGCGGTCCCCAGAGCCCACCGTCGGAAGGGGCACAGACTCCCAACTCTGCCATGTCCGCCATTTGTCTCCCTTCTCCCCTGCAAGGCCTTAAGGGTCAGAGAGACCAGGGTTTAAATCTGGGCCCCACCACATCTTGACTATGTGACCCTGGACAGCTCATTTCTCTTCTGAAAAACGGGATTTACCATTCTTACAGTTCAGGGTCGCTGTAAATATTCAACGGCTCGACAGGTGTGAAGGTCCCAGCACAGGGCCCGACTTGAAGTGGGTGCTGAGTATGTGTTTGCTTCCCAGTGACCTTAGATAGCCCTGTTTTCTCTCTGGACTTAACTTTCTTCACATCGGACATGAGACCTGCCAGCCTCTCGGGGCTTTCCAGCTCTCAGTCTCCAGCCTTGTCCCAAACTGGACCAACAGTCTTGGGTGGTGTCAGCCACTGGGCAGGAAACAGAAGGCAGAATCAGCTCAGTGTCACTCGGCCACTCCGCTGGAGGTTCGGGGAGAGGCCAGGGGCTCCCCGAGCCCAAATTCCAAGCAGTAAGGAACGTCCCCTTGCAGGGTCAGAGCAGCGGCTGACCTGCCATGAAGGTGTCTGGACCCTCTCCTGGGCAGCTGTTAGCTCCCTGAGCCTATGCGTTTACGGTTTTCCTGAGCTCTAGCTTGTACTGGCCTCTCCTTAGTCAACCTCTGCTTTAAATTTCCAATAATAATATGAACTCTTGGGGATCGGAGCTGTGTCAAGCCCTGCACGATGCGGGGTGCAGTAAACTCTCGCCAGATGCTAACTGCATAGCTATATATGCCAGGCTCTGTGCAAACGCTGGGGTGGTAGCCAGCTTCCAACAGGACCCCCGGTGAGCCCAGCCTCCTGGCAGAGATCCTGCCTTGTAGTCCTTTCCCACAGTGAACAGGGCTGGCCTGTGCGGCCACTGGATCTGGAAATGACAGAATGTGACTTCCAAGGCTAGGGGATAGAAAGCATTGTGGAGTCTGCCTTGCTCTTTGGGGTCACTCACTCTGGGAGAGAAGCCAGCTGATATGCTGTGAGGACATTCAAGCAGGGAGGTATGTGGCAAGGAGCTGAGGCCGCCTGCCAACAGCCAGTGAGTGCACCATCTTGGACGCAGATCCCCCAGCCACAATCAAGCCTTCAGATGATGCAGCCCTATCCAAATCTGAATGCAACCTCATGAGACACTCCAAGTCAAAACCTTGGCCACCTCTGAATTGGACCCACAGATACCGTGTGAGATAATAAATGATTATTATTGTTTTAGGCCACCAGATTTTGGGGTAATTTGTTACGCAGCAGTAGATAACTGAGACATTCAAGGTACAAAATAATGTGTCAGCACAATCAACCACTCACTGCCTCTTCTGAGGGACTCTGGCTCACTCCCACACCCAGTGCCTAAAACACAGTATTTTATCCTGCCTGGAAGTTTTCTCAGTTGTGGTTTACTGACCACCTCTTTCAGGAGCACCTGGAATGTGGACCTGCAGGGCAGATTCTGGGCTCCACACAAGACACATCTGGCAGACGCACATGGACCTGGTGCCCACATCACATCCCAGGCCCACTTCTGATCAGCCACAGCTGTGGGGATGGTTCTGTGCAGGCTCAGACTCACCTTGAGCAGTCACACCCAGCAGGTACAGCACATCTTTTCACACTCTGCCCCAGGATTTTCTCCCAGGCGGTGGAAGCCTTGGAGACCCATATACAAACACTGTCAGGACACCCCAAGGGTCAATCCTCAACCAGTGGAGGATGGGAATTGTCCTTCTGGTGAACAATCTTGGGAGTATCTATCTACTGAGAGACCACCACACACTTACACTGACTATTCCTCCTTCCCTGTCTGCTGGTCCTCACACTGCTGCTTCTTGCAATCACCTCCCTCAGGTACCACTCCTTCCCCAAGGCCCAGGTGAACCCATTCTAAGACATACTGAATCAGAGTCTGGGAAGTGAGTCAAGGAAAATGCATTTGTGTAAGTTCCCTGAACAATGAGAATGCTCCTTGGAGTGGAGTTTCCCAACATGAGGACCAATGGCCCTGCTTTCCAGAGTTGCTGAGCCGTGAGATGCACTGGACACCTTCCATCTGCCTCCCCAGGTCCATGCCCCCCTTTCTCCATGCTGGAGACTGACCTGCATGGTTTGCATCAATAAGCATCCTCGCCCTGTGGTTTCTGGCCAGCCCTGGTCAATGGGACACGGCCAATGGGACATACACCGGAGACAAAGGGAGAAAGAGTGGGGCTTATTCCTCTGGTCCCTTCCCTGTGGGGGCCCCACGAGCTGCCTACCCCCCTGGACTGAAGTTACTCGCCTGCCAGGTGCCTTCTCCCCACAGCTTGCTCTCTCCAGGTTCTGGTGACTGCTGTCTGTCACTTGACCTTGCCCTGAGTTCTGCACTATCCCTTGGGGTTTCTCATATGCTGCCCACTTCTCTGTAAATAACCCCTTTATTAAGCTCTCTTCAAACTACCCAGTCTGAGTGTGCCTGCTGTTTCCCAGTGGGATCTTGACATAATTCTCCATGAGCTCCACACCTTGCTGTGGATGGAATATACGTTTCTCCGACATAACTGCGGCGGTCTGCCCCTCCAGAACCCACTTCCTTTTCCTTTAGCAACAACCTCGGGTTTTTGTTAGGAGATGTTCTCATGCAGGCTTCAGGGGGTGGGCATGTGACACAGGGACAAGCCCACTGGCTTTTTGTATCCCTCTGGATGCAGCTATTGGTTAGGTGGTGCATCATGTGACTCTGGTGGACCAATCAGGTTGAAGTTCTAGGTGTCGACAGGTGTTACAGGAAAAGACCTGCTGTTCCTGGTCTGGGGGCTCCCTGATTGTGCTGGACTTTTTAGGGGGGTGTCAGAGCTCCACCTGAGGCTGAGGTGCAGTGTGGGACATTGGCTCACTCGCTTCTCTGTCAACTTAAAAATGTGCCCTTGGGCTAATTACTTAGCAATTCTGAGCTTCACTTACCTCTTCTTAAAAAGGGGCATGGGAATTTTACAAGAGCCTCACTGGATTCTTGTAAGACCAAACCAGAGAACTCATGAAAAGAACTGGGCATGGAGATTGATTATAGAAGCTCTTTTAGGCTTTACCCAGAGCCCTCTTCTTTCCCAGGGCCCAGTTATAAGTCAATAGAGCTGGGCCAGGGAGGGATTTAAGTGACAGTCCCCTGAGGAGCTGGGAATTGCTCCTCCCCCTACTGAAGGCTTTGTTACCCAATCAGGCTCACTTCCACTCACAGGCTTCTCTGTTGCTCAGGTACTGGCTTTCTGTGGCTCTAGTCCACAGGCTCACCTGACGTACCCAGGAATGTCTGAATCACCCCTCCCCCATACCCATAAATTATCATCAAAACCTGATTTTCCCCTATTTCCAGGAGACAGGGATCTCTGAGAAGCGTGGGCACTGGGCCTGTGAGGGAGGGGCTTTCTGGCTGCGGCTGACTGGAGAGGGGAGCCCAGCGTTGCCCTGCCTACTCCCTTCTGGTCTCATCTGTCCTCCAAAGCCTGAGTCCCTCTGCAAACAGCCATCTGGTCACAGCCAGGCCTGGAACAGCAATGGAGCAGGACAAGGAGGAGTGGAGGACCTGCTGTGCCAGCTGCTTCTCTGGTGTCTAAAACACACACATTAGAGCTTCATTTCCTGGGTTTAAACGTCGCCCTGTTCAGGTTCCCCTTAAAAAATGCAAACATTGGAAAAACTAAGGGGCCTCTTCGAATCTGGATTTGGCCTCAGTTCCCCCTGTTCTTCCCCATGAGCTGTGTCCCCTCCCCAGTGGACTACTTACTGCTTCCAGAACCAGGCCGGGCTGGACTGTGCCTTCACCTGAACTGCCCTTGACCTGGAACACCCTTCCCCACTTTCTACACTTGGTCGGCTCCTCCTGGACTTTAAAGATTCAGCTTAGTTGCTGCCTCTTTCACCCCCTAGGCTGAGTCAGGGGCTCCCCTGTGTTCTCACAGCAGCCTGGACCACAGTCCGGCGCTGGCCACATCACTGGCCTGCTTGTCTGCCTCCCTTGCTAGACAGCGTGTCTCTGGAAGGCAGGGCCGATGACTGGCTCACTCCCGTGCCCCCCGCATCCAGAGCCCAGTGCGCCAGGGGTGTTCTCACGGACGGCCTGTGCAGGTGGGAGACGCCACGGTTCTCACTCTGGCCGCCGCTACTGCTACCCGGTGTCTTAGTGTGGGTGCCCCCATGAGCAGAGCCAGAGCACCGCCCCGAGTGTACGTGGCTTATGGGGAGGTGAAGAGAGCCCTACAGGTGACGAGCACGTGGGGCCTGGAAGAGAATTACCCCTGAAAGCTGTGGGTCAAGTCTGCTGCCACGGTGGGAGCCTGGGTCTTAATCTCACTGGGAAACTGGGAGTCAGCATGGACTGCATCCTGCCGGAGGGGTGAGGGAGCTGGGTGCTGGGGACTCCCATCAGGCCCTGACTAGGGCTGCTCCTGGGGAGCCTGAAGACCTCGCAAATCCCAGCAGGCAAAGCAATGCAGGGGCTGGCGAGGTGCAGGCCGGTGGTGAGGGTGAGGAATGGGGGGGGGCGGGGGGGGAGGATTCATCCCAGGTGGTCTTCCCTCCTGCCCCTTCCAATCCAGACCACGCGCTCCCTGAGGGCAGCAACAGGCTCCTTCCCCTCTGTCCCTGGTTCAGCAACAGGGCCTGGCTCAGGGAGGATGCTTGCCCAGTCCTGAATGGATGAATGAGTGGACCACTGGATGAGTGACGGGCTGGAGAGGGTATCAGGTTAGCAACTTTCCCTCCCTGCTGGCAGGAGAGATGAGGGGTCTGGAGATCCTTGGAGAGAGAACGTCGTTGGTGGGGGCGGGGCGGGGCGGGGGGGATGGAGGTGGCTGGTACTTGGGAGGGGAACCCTGCCTGTGGCTTTGAGGCTGGCTGGCCAGATGGCCATGAAGAAAGGCTCGTTTCATGTACTTTACGGGGTGGGGAGGCTCCCCCGGCTGGGGCCTTGCTGCTGTGGGAGTCAGTTTCCGCCCTGGGCCTGTGGGGTTGCGTGACTCCGGAATGCTGGGCCCAGGGCGTGGAGGCGAGCAAACGCCATTAGCCGTATCAGAGATCTCCCAGCGCAGATATGGAAGTTTGAGGAGGCCCGGCCGGCTCTGCCCGACTGTAAAGAGACGTGATTGAGGCGGGTCATGGGGAGGTGGCGGTGATTAAGGGGGGCCGAGTCCCACGGACTTCCTGCCCAGCAGGTAGTGGCAACCCAGGGAGTGAGATGGGGTTATTAGTCATAGTGTAAACCCTCTCGAAGCTCATAAAACCTGGGCAGAGGCTGGGCTCCAGTGGCTCCAGGGAGAAAGCTGATTCCCTGGGGGGGGAACTGTAGCCCCTGGGCTTTGCTTCCTCCCCTCAGACTGAAGCAACTGGCCTGAGTCTAGGGAGCACCTGCCCTGGGGCCGGACTCAGGGAGGCAGGTGGGGGCCAGGGCTCTAAGAGTAACAGTAACTCGGTGGCCCCACGATTTCAAGTTTACAGTGTTTGCAAAGCACTTTCTCCTCCCATGATCTCATCGGATCCTCCAAATGGCCTTGCCCTGTCTGTAAAATGACAATCACCTCCATTTTACTGATGAGAAAACTGAGGCCCCAAGGTTTCAGGCCTGGAAAAAACGGGATGGAAAAAATACCCAGGGACTCAGTCCAGGGGCTGGATTTCAACCCTGCAAGTCTAGTTCTCGGCTCCAGCTGAGGTCCAGGGACACAGGGTGGGGGGAGGCTCAAGGCTGGGGGGTCTCCTCTCCTAGGCTGGGAACTGGAGGCAGAGGACTCTAAGAGTGAAAGGACTCTGGGCCTGGGCCCTGCCATCTGGGCCACCTGATAATAAATCTCTCTAAAAGGAGTGATAGGAGCTCAAGAGAGTTTTCTGCTGAGTTATGGGAGAGAACTGAGCCCTATGATGGAGCTGGAGCAATGCACCTACTAACTGGTGTGTCCGTGTGCACAGATAGTACTGGACACCCTCGGGAACCCATGCACACAGGGGTCTAACCCTGCTCCTGGAGCTGAGAGAGAAATGGAGAGAATACTGTTCGTCCTGATGGTTAGTGTTAGGAGAAATGAGATGGTGTGTGGTTTTGCCCATGGGAGGCTCTTAAGAACCGGCAGTTGAATGGAATCCTATCTCTCCAGCAGCCCCTAGCACGAGAAGGCGCTCAGTAAATATTTAGGGAACCAGCAGATGAAAAGAAAACAGAAAAAGTCAAAGCTCCTATTGACCTTGCTGGGAAAACAGGCCTTAAGGAATCACATGGATTTTTGGAATATTTCTTGGTCTCCTTTACTGTCCTGTGAATGTCCGCACCCTCCTCCATTGCTCCCGTGTTGTCCCTCCAGCCCCACTCACCTCTCAGCTACAGACACTCGTCCATCCAACAGCTAACTAGGCCTCCCCACCCCGATGTCTACCAGGTCCCCACCCTCAGTATTTCTAAAACAGCACTCATGATGCTTCTCAATAAAGAATATGTCCCACCTCCAACCCTGTGGCCCCAGTCAAACTCTGAGAACCATTCTTTCTCACCCATGTTAAGCAGAGCCCAGACAGTTCCCCAAACCTGTCCTCTCCTCTGTCCTCATTGCTAATGTCCTCCCCTTGCTCAGGCCACCATCACCTCTTGTCGCATGACTGTCACCACCTCTAGGGGTCCTCCCACGTTCCCATCAGCTCTCACCTCCTCGCTGGCTGACAAAGCGATCACTAGAGTGAAGACATCACCTGCCACCTCCCTGCTTAAAGCCTCCCATGGCTCGGTGCGCCCCCTGGGGTAAAGTCCAAACCCCTTCCTCTGTTATTAGAGGCCCCGCCCCAATTTGATTCCAGCCATTTCTTCTTCCCCAAGCACACTTCTGTTCCAGCCACACCAGAACACTGATCCTTCCCAAGATGCCACGTGCCTCTGCCGGGACAACCCTCCCCCCAGCCTGCCTGCCGACCCTCATAAATCCTCTCAGTGCATCTCAAACGTCACCTCCTTTGTGAAGCCTTCCCTGCCCCTACCCTGGGCAGAGTTAAACCTCTCCCACAGTTCCAGGGCAACAGAAACCACAGAGTTCAGGTCATCTGGGAGATTTAAGATAACCTCTTTTGATATCGTTGGATCACAAGTGCAGCTCTTGCTTGGGAGAGCATGGCTGTCCACTCAGCCATGGCACACACAGCCCCACATCCCTGAGTTTATTATCATAAGAGGGCGACGACCAATTCACTTGTGCTGTCGGGGCAAGTGCTGCTTGCATCACCTCATGCTTCCTCCCAGTAGCTTTACGAGGCAGGTCAGAGCTTGCCCAGTTGTAAAAGAGGGAGCAGAAACCTAGGAAGGTTATCTGACTCGCCCAAGGTCACACGGCCAAGAGAGGGCAGGGCTGGGCTGTGAACCCACCTGCCTTCCTCCAAGCCCTTCTGCTCCCTCCCCCTTGCCGGGTGGGGACCCACTTCTAGGCCTGTCTCCTCCTGTGAGCTCCCTGAGGACACAAGTGTCCCCAGAGCCGGGGACAGAGAACCCAGTGAACATCTGACAATATTGAACTCAAATCTCCTCTCCCTCCCCCATCTCAGGCTGACCACCACCCCTTCCCCTTTTGAGACTCTCTCCTGGGCTCCATTCTGGCCTGATTTCCTTTGTCTCAGCCCCGCAGGGAACAGCGACTCTAAGTCTGATCATCAGCTGTGTGATGCTGGGCAGTAAGTTCTTTCCCTAAAGGACACCTGGTCCTGTGCTTCGCAGAGTGGGGTACACAGCCCCGTCTTGGGGCACCCGAGGCTGTAGAAAAAGTGGGGCACCTCCTCCTGGAGGGCCTTTTTTTCCTTGAAGTTCTGGGGTAGATACAAATAAATTAAGTAACTTTAAAGTGATATTTTAAACAACTCAAAATTCAAAAAATATATACTTCGGGGAGCAAACTGCAAAGCTCACGTTAACCTTCAGGGTAAAACGTGTGCAGGCTACGCTGGGCTGCACTGAGGTCTCCAGGAATCAGATGGAAGCAAGTGGAAAGCTGGTTCAATACAGTGGAAGGGACCAGGGCTTTGGAGCTGGACCTGAGTTAGATCCCAGAATGGACCATTACCGTTCTGCCACCTCAGGTGTAAGTTCCCTGTTTCTCTCTCAAGTACCAGGGGCTTACGGTCACCTCCGACCTGCTGGACTCCGCTTGCCCTGCAGACTCCCCTCCCTCCCTTCTCTACCTGCCTGTGCCTGGGAGGCTGAAGTGAAGGAGCATGAGTCCTGTCAACTGGCTCTTTGGTTCTCTGGCTTCCAGTAGAATTTGGCCAAAGGGAGACAGAGACCCGAGGACGGGAGGAGAAAGCGGGTGGGATTTATCCCCAGCAGCTCTCTGCCACCTGGAGGCTCAGTGGTGGGCTCCCTCAGCTCCTTGGTCTCCGGCTCCCGCAACAAGCCCTCCCCCATGGCTGCACCCCCTGGGTTCCAGTCTCCTTCCCTCCCGCCCCCTCGGTGTGTGGGGCTGGTAAAGGCTTTCTGCCGGGGCTGGCCTCGAGGGCTCTCACCATCCTTCACTGCTTTCCCTCGGTCCCCGCCCCGCCCCCACATGTAAACAGCCCCGCACTAACCTCTCCCCAGCGGTCCCTTCTGAGAGAGCTATTTGTTTCCCGTGGGGCCCTGCCTCATAAACTACCTCACTGGGGTTTTGGAAGGATTAAATGGCTGCAAAGCAGTTTATAAGTAAAGCTTGTTTTACTTTGTGTGAGAGGAGTAATGAGCATCATTAGGGGACGGGTCCGGAGACGGGAAGGGCAGAGGCAGCCCTGGCGAGGACCTGGCCCGAAGGAGGCCGCTCCTGAAATCTTCCCCACCCGGAGCCCCGGGAGGCCTGGCCCGGAACAGGCTTGCTCGGGCACGGTTCCCGCCGCTGTGGCAGCAGCGGCCGCGTCATCGATAACAGTGGGGCTCCCGGGGGCCCTCCTGGCCGCGTGTCATCTGGCGGCCCGGAGGCCAGGGAGCCCCAGCAGCAGGGCCGCCAGCCGCTGACTCAGCACAACGCCCCTCTCTCTGCAGCTCGCCTGGTGGGAACCAGCGCGCCCTGGGATCCTCCCCGCCGCTCCCCTCCGCGGTGCCCCCCTCCGGATGGAGCAGCCCCAGCCTCCGAGGAGAGCTGGCTGCGGGCCGGTCCAGGCTGGCCGAGGGGAGAGCGAGTGCGCCCCGCAGCAGGAACACAGGCTCTGATGATCAGCCAGGGATGGCCTCCCCTTCGGCCTCCCCTTCGGCTCCCAAGGTCCTAGGGTGTCAGATCCAGAAGCAGGGGCAGAACGGAGCCTCTGACTGTGTAGACAGGGAAACTGAGGCTCAGGGAGAGCGAACTGACTTCCCAAGGGCCTGGGCAAATCGCCGTCACTGAGCAGGCCTCACGGGCTGGAGTCAGGCTTTCTTCTCCGGTTGAGAAGAAACCATCTGGTCACCAACGTGCCCCATCAGGGAGAGCGCCCAGCAGGTTGTGTGACGCTGGAGGTACTTGTCTTCAGAAGATTCCAATTGTTTAGGAACTCTAGGCCCATCACCTAAACGTGACCTCCAGTCCTCACAACAACCTATAAGTATTTGGACCTTCAAAAATTAGATGTTGAGCTGAGGCCGAGACAGGAAGCAACCTGCCTGAGGTTGCAGAGTTAGCAAATGGCGGAGCCAACACTCAGACTTTAGTCCTTCAGGCTGTGCACTTGTGCTCTGCCAACTAGGCAGCACTGCCTTTGGTTCCTCCAGAGATGGCAGAATGCTGTATAAATGCAGCCTAGACGGGGTGGGCCTCAGAAGGCGGAGGGTGAGCCCCAGCTCTGCCTCTCCCTTTCTTTAGTGTAACCTTGGCCACCTCCTTCACCTGGCTTTCTTATCTGTGAAAAATGGTGATCAGGCCTGCCCTGCTTCCTCCCTGTGATGTTCTGTAAGACATACAGCCTAGATACTATTATTCCCATTTTACAGATAGGGCAAGTGAGACCTGTTCCTTGATTCATGATAAATGGATTAGATGTAATTTGCTGAGGGGCTTCTACAGGCCAGGTACCATGTTCCCGAAGACAGAAGCGGTTTGCCCAAGTCTACACACCTAGAACATGGCAGAGCTGAGCCTCAAATGGACAGTGGACACTCTAATACGCACTCATTGGCCTCCTGGGTTGTGGACAAGTAGCCAGAGTACTACAGTTTTCCAAATCTTGAGAAAGCCACTTGGATCCTCCTTGAGCCCAGCCCATGGCACTGAACTGATCCCAGGAATGACCCTCTCCTGGGAACTTTTGGCCTGGAACATATTTACAAAACTCTGGAGGGGATGGAAATATCCCAACCCACTCCCTACAGACCCAAATTAGCAATTTTCTTATTCTTTATGACCCCTCTGGAAATGCAAACTATGTAATATTGGTCTAAAATTAGGAGCATAAGTCACAAGAGAGAAGTCCCACTACTTCTGGAGAGAATGTTTTCCTAGCCTCATCCCGGCATTTGTTCTAAATCAGAACACAGCAGTCGTCTTTCAAAAAATTATTTCTCTCCGCGTACTTATGGACTCGGGGCAGAATGCTTCTGAGAGAACATATTTTCACTGTACTGCCAGCTGCTGAAATCCAATCTCCTTACCTGGCCTCGAATTGATAGGATATTCAGGGAGGCCCAGAACACTTCTGTGGACCCAGGATGCCTTCTTAAATGAAGGACACTTTAATAATAACAAAGGCAATAATGTTATCTGTAGCCAACACAGAATGACCGGTTGAGATGTGCCAAGAAACGATGTGAAGTGTTTTACCACCACTATTGCATGTAATCCTCACAATAACCCTATCAGATGGGTATTATTGTCCCATTTTACATATGAGGGTAATTAAGGCCTAGAGGTTAGTTAAGAGATTGGCCAAAAGCCATCTGGTTATAGAGCCAGTAAGCAGTGGAGTTAAGAGTTTTAACCCAAATCAGCCTAACTCTAAAGTCCACACTGGGATATTGTCTCTCCTAACAGCTGTACTTGTCATGTGTCAGACACAGTCCTAAGTGACTTCTATGATACTCTGTAGATGGTCACAATATTTTCTCCCAGGACTTTGCTCCATCCTTTTCACTCGCTCCCCAACACAGATATTCATACTAGCCTCACGTCTGTGCCTTTGCGATTCTCTGGTTAAACTGCCAACCCCCGGTGGTGGTGTCAGCATTTGTAAGAGTATGCGTGTAACCCAACACCTTTGAGGAAATTAATCCTAGAGTCCGAGGACCTTGGGCGTGTTGCTTTTAACTTCTCTGATCCTCAGGGTTCCCTGTGTAGTTTGAGTTGGTTGGGTCCTTTGAGCTCCAATTTTCTAGAATTCTGTGACAAATGCAGAGCCTGTCTGGAAATTGGTGTGGGATGTGCAGATTTCAATACGTGGGGTAGATATGACCTCACCATCGACGCAGGGGAAGCTTGTGGTGAGGGGGATGTGAAGTCCTGACTCCTAGGACCCTCGGGGAATGGGCTGTGAGGGGGAGGGCGGCAGGGCTCTTCAGCCGTGGCCGAAAGATTGTAACCTGACCCAAGAGAAGGTGGTGAGTCAGAACCTCTAGGGTGCAGGAAGAAGCCTGTGGTATGTGTGACCCCAGGGACAGAGCTGGGCCTACGAGATGGAAATCACCAAGGCCTTGGGGAGGGAGAGCCTGTCCCGGCCAGACTGCCATCGGAAGGACTGCAGAGAAGATTTGACTTTGACAGAGATTTTCCAAATTTGCAAATTCCTTCATGTTCCTCTTCTGCCTGGCAGCATCCGCTGGGTCCCTACTGCCTACGAATACCGTCCAAGGAAGCGTCTCAGGAGCATGAGGCTGTCCCAGCCCGACACTGACTTGGCCACACTCACCCCCCACGCTCGGGCCGCCCTTCCTAACTTCTGGCTGTTTTCTGAGCGCGTTCCGTACCGTCACACTTCTGTGCCCCCCCGCATCCTCTGTGGGCCCCTTTCCACACCTCTGGGCAGCTCATCACTGGGGCGGAGTCGTGAGGAGGCACTGACTTCACCAGCACACGGTGGCCCCCCGCGAGGGCAGGGCCTGGTCACACCCATCTTCACCTGCTGGCAGACCTGACGAGTCTGAGCTGGGCACCTATCTGATGAATGAGGTGGGAGCAGAGGGCACTGGAAGGTCTTTTAAACTCCTAAGATCCTGCTATTTCACTTCATCCTAATAAGCATGGAACGGAAGGCCGACTGTGTACAAACAACCACAGGGTGAGGGCCGGGGGAGTACAGACAGCAGCAGTGACGATTACATAAACAGAGACTACTGGGGACCGAGAACCAGGACAGGGTGAGGGAAGAGAGAGGTAGGGGGTGGCTGCCTAATGATGGTCCCTTGGCCTCATAACCCCAAACTCTTCCAGCAAGCCTGTGGGAAGAGAGGAGGAAAGAGAAAACAATGGGATGACTTTGCTGGGAATGAACTCTGGTTCCTTCTTGCAGGATTTAGAACTGAAAAGAGCTCTCTTCGGGAGCACCCCCTGCCCCCTGGGTCCCCAGTAGGTTGGTGTGGTTGTGTCTGTGGTTCTCAGGAGCTGTCCCTCCTAAGGGGTTAGGAATCCTACATGTTTAGGGCCAGGGTCAGGACTCACTTCTGTAACCTGACTCTTTCCAAGGGAACCGGTACCCGGGGGCCAACTTCCAACCCCGCTCACCCCATCCTGCTTTATCAGCACCGCTCCGCTCCTCAGTAGATAGCAAGCAAGCCGGGGCCTGCCCACAAGAGGGATTCACCTGGTAGCCTCGAGGGAGCAGAGAACAAGTCCCCGGAATCCAGGAGCAACCACGTAAGCCGACAATGAAGTCTGACCCGCTACCCCTGAGGCCCTCAGTGGAGTGGACGTGGCCCCCGGCATCCGCCCCTGAGCTCACGACGGAGCATCTGCAGGGGGACCCACTTTGCTTCCATCTCAAGCTCTTCCTCAAGAGCCCCAGTCCTCCTGCTCCTCACCCACAATTTAAAAAAGAAGGCTGAAACCCAGGTCACGCTTGTTTCTGACCGTGTCTGGAGGAACAGGGTGTGCAGAGACGGCTTCTCCCAGGTGTGCCCTGCTGCCCCTGCGCTTCACAGACAGCTGGGAGGTGGGAGAGGAGCCAGGTCACGTTCAAGGGAGGTGCGGGGACAGGGCCCTCGTGGGAGCCTCGAAATCCCCCCTCCCTTTTTTTTTTGGCTCCTGACCACAGTTACTTTTCTTCCTATTTTTGTTAACACAAATCCCTAAGTGTGCTTGTGTCCGGAGAAAGTGCTATGAATAACTGATGATACATTTGTTGATTAACTTGTGAATCATCCTGGGGGAAAGGGAATCCAGGGGACGGACAGAGCAGGAGCTCGGAGGCTGCATACGATGTGTCATAAAATATGTAGCAAACGATCGTCCAAACCACAGGGAAAAAGTCAGAGGGATGGGAATGTGAAAGCTGCCAGGATTTAAAAGCTGTTTAATGCTAACCATCAGTGCCAAAGAGCTGAGAGCAGTTCCCTTCCTCCATGCACTGGCAGTGACAGCTCAGACAACGTGGAGAGGGTTTGGACCGGCCAAGCCGGTGTGCTGAAAGGCTCTTTGTTCGAGAAGTCTTGTAAACAAGGATCTCCCAGAGGTGGAATCCTCACCTTGTCTACTGCTCGAACACTCTCTCCTCAACATCCCAAGTGGAACAGCAGTGAAGCCGCCAGCAGCTCCAAATCTCCTGCTGTTTGGCATCAAGGAAAAGAAAAAACAGCCCCATCGATGGACTGATTTTATCACTTTCCTTCCCAACGTTCTGATGTCCCTTAGACAATGACCTCGGTCCGCTGGCCCCAAAATGACGTGGTTGTGTCTGTGGTTCTAAAGGTCTGAGCCCAGACGTCTCCCCTAAAGGGTTAGGGATTCTGCACGGTTAGGGCTGGGTCAGGACTCACTTCTGCAAACTGACTCTTTGGAGATCTGTTTACATCACGGCAGAGGACGAAAAGGTCTTTCCTGCTATTCTGGCTTGAAAGCCTCAAATGTAAAGTTATGTGCTTCTCAGTATCAATAGCACAAGGAAAGAGAAACTAAGGGAGAAGCAGCAGGCGGGTAATTTAGGTTGGTGAAAACGATCATCCTGGAGCAGACAGACCTCGGCATCCTTCGAGGTCGTCATATGATGTGTTCCTGGGTAGACGATGCTACCGAGCTTGGTGGGGCCCAACAGCGGATCCACTAATTGTGCCAAGAAGGCCCCTGCTTTTAGGGAACATGTCATCTACTTGCGACGGAGGCAGCACGCGTGCCCTAAATGATACAGATAATTAGCCTCTGAGATCAGAAAAAGTCAGAGCTCTCTGGACAAGGTGGTCCCAAGCAGGGCGGCAGGAATGCCTGTAGCAACATTGTTCTGCATTGGAACCAGGACGTGGACCTTCTCTCTCACGTGTGTTTTGTTTCAGTTTGGTTTCCTTTTGCTGTTGTTTTTGCTGCAATTTTGCTTTCTTCTCTCCCACTCTCTACCTATCTCAAGTCCAGCACATCCTCTGAGGCCAACATGAATGAATTTATAGTCACTCACGAATTTTCTAATCTTCATTAATCTTTACTTTGAACTCTTACAGTAATTGGAGTCTGAACCATTTATTTGGTACATGATGATACTGTGTATTTTTATCAGCTTTTAAGAAAGATAAATCTTTTCTCAATTCAACAGCAAGTTCTTCTTGGCAGGTGATGAGTCTCAAAACACCTCTGTGTCACCCACAGTGTCCACACTTAATACCTGCCACCAGGTATTTGCATATATGCCCTGGTGTCCTGCTAGAGGTGCTGCTGGTGAGTGAAAATCTTGGTCGGGATTGGGGAAGAAGACTGAATTCTTGGTAGGAATAGGGAGACGCCCCAAATGAGTTCATCCAGCTTCAGAAACATATGCTCTGAGCAGTTTTTTGCTCCTGAAGTTCCCTTCTTGGTTATGATTTTTAAAGCAGATAGAAGGTTCAGAAAAGTTGTAAACTGAGTAAAAAATTAACTGGTTGAGAATGAAAATTGATCAGTAGTTCCGTTCACAATCTGATACGTATAAGAATGAAAAGGAAGGAAGGAAGGAATGGGAAGGAAATAAAGGGAAAAAAAGCCTGAGGGGCTCCGATGAGGGACACAACAGACTCAGTCTTCAAACATGACCAGCAATTTCACGATGTGGTAATTTTTAATATTAAAAGTAAATTGTAAATGTATCTTTATAAACAATATGCATAAAATAGATCTATTATTCTAAAACCTTTTCTTTTTTCAAATGCTTTTTCACAGTAAATTTTTTAGGTGTCAGATTTTCCCTCAAAATAATAGTGCAATTGGAAGAAGGGAAGCGTCAGTGAACTCGGACTTCTTGGCTAATACAAGTCCTTGTATATTTCCTGTAGGAGCGGGTGAAGACTCATGTCCGTCTCTGTTTTCTTTATGACTTGCAACAGCTGCACGTGCTCTGTCACAATCTGCCTGAGGTCTGTCATTTTCTGCAGCAGCTTGGCAAAGAGCTGAGAGGACTCGGGGTGGTTCAGCTTGAGCTGCAGCTCTAAGGCTTGCAGCAAGTTGTCCTGGATGTCCTCAATGGGCTTCACATTCAGCAAACCAGGGCGGTCTGGGGGAGCAGACATGGAAGACAGAACAGGAGGTTCAGTTACAAGATTCTCTGGCCCCACCTCTGAGGCATATGCAGCCCAACTACCCACTGGTTGGTCTTTTTGGTGGTTTTGCTTTGGTTCTAAAGTAGGGTGGGGCAGGAGGGTAAGCAGATAGTAGGCAAGAACTGCAGACAAGGAGGATGGAATGAAAACCCAGAGTATCAGAGCTCTTTCCAGGGCCATTCTTTTCCTGGCCAGGATGCCATCTGTGTGACCAGCTGACAGAACATGGCGGCAAAGCAGCTCTCTCCCCAGACTGGGGACTCTTCTGCTGGCACGTTCCTACTCACTCAGAAATCTCCGCTCAACTTCTGCTCCTTCTTGATGAGTCTATGTTTTATAACTTCTACTTACTTTCTTACCACAGCTTTAAATACACTTTTAAACTTTGTTGTCTTTTTGCTTAAGATAGCATATGCATTTTCAAAGAGATAAGACATAGTTTTCTAATTCTGTTACACTTTGTAAGGACAGACCAAATTTTAACAGAGGCTTCTTCTGACTGGCGAGGCTGCAGGTCATTTTCACTGTCTTCTTTATACTTTCCTTATTTGAAATTCTAAGTGATGAGCTTAAATTACTTTTTAAACAAGTTTTTATGTATTTTTATTCATGTAGATCTTTTTAGATTCATCCTTAAGTACTTTCTAGTATTCTTCTTTACTTTCTAGTATTCTCCACTTCTTTGTCATTACAGTTTCTAATGTATCCCTGCTGATGTTTAGAAAAAATTATTGGTTTTATTATATTGAATCGATTCCAATTTCCTAAACTCTTGCCAATTCAAATAGTTTTTATCATGGATTAAAAAAAAAACTTTTGGATAGACAATTGCATCTGCAAATAATCAGTTTTATTTATTTCTTCTTTTCCAATATTTATAGTTCTCATTTCTTTTTCTTGCCATACTGCGTTGGCTAATACCACTAATATGCTATTAAATAATAGTATTGTTAGGAGACATTCTTGTTTTATTCCTAACCTTGAAGGAAATGCTTCTAATGGTTTACCCACAAGTATGATGTTTACTAGGTATGTTTTTCTCCGGGCTCTCCAAGAGTTTTAAAGTTTTTTATTTATTTTATTCAGGAACTTTGTTGCATTTCATCAAATGCTTTTAAGTTTTTCTAACTAGAGTGATGACCATATGTTTTACCTTAATCTAGTGTGGTGAATTACATTAATAGATTTTCTTACACCCTTGCATTTATTTGCTAATATTTTATTTAGGGTTTCTAAATGTGTGAGATTGGTCCAGAGTCTTCTTTTTCTGTGCTATCCTTTGCCTATTTTGGTAATAAATGTTAACTAGCCTTACAGACTGAGTTGAGAAGTTTTCCTTCTGTTTCTATGTAGTGATGACCTGTTCCTTGATGGTTTCTTGGAATTCATTTGCAGAACCATCTGAGCCTGGTGGTAAACTTTTGACTATTTTTAATTTTTGCTCTATGGCTTTTAACCTCTTCAGGCTTTTTACTACTCGTAAAGGAAAATTTTAGTAATCTACATTGGAATAAACTTGTGCATGATATTCACTTAAAATCTGAATCTCTTTTAATTATTTTTATTTATAACTCCTTTAACTGAATGCTTTTATTTGTGTATTTTCTCACTTAAAGAATCTGATTTGCCAAAGGCTTATCTATTTTTGCTTTTTCTAAAAAGCAGAACTTTTGGTTTTACAGATCAACTCTGTTTTTAAAAGTTGCATTTTGTTTTCAGTTTAGCTAATTCCTTTAACTTTCTTTAGGGTTTTTTCCCCCTCCTTTTTCTTACTTCTTGAGTTGAACGCTTAATTCATTTAGTTTCAGTATCTCTTATTTTCTGACAGATGAGTCTAAAATTTCCTCTGCGTGTCACTTCTGTTTCTCCCTACAGGCTTTGGTAAATCATACTCTTATTATTCTTTTCTAAATAGTCATATTATTTTGATTTCACTTTTAATCTAAGAGTTATAGAGACATGTTTTTAGAGTTCCAAGTGGAAAGTCTGAGTTTTTGTTTTTCCTAATTTCTAAGTTTGTCGCAATGTGGTTAGAATACAAGGTTTTCTCATTAAGGCTCAGGAGAGGGGTGCAGAGTACACACAGCATTCAGGACACTCACTCGATACCCTGCACTGGATTCCAAATTTCAGCTCTTAAAGGCTGTTCACCCCCGCCTTCTCGTTTTAAGCCCTCTCCCCTTCACTGTTAACCAGAGTACTGTGTAAGAGTTTCTACTTCCCTTTCCTCTAGCCTCCACTTACCGTTATCCCTTTGCTCCAGCCACACTAAGCTACTTCCAGACCAAGTCCCTCAAACGCCCCACGTTCTGTCATAAGTCAGTGCGTAGGCAGATTCCGCTCCTCCTGCCACAAGCCGTCTTACCTTCCCTTTAACCATCTTACTGACTGCAAGCTATTCTTGAAAATCTAGCCCGTGTCATTACGCCCTGGAGCCTTCCTGGAGGTCATCCCTTCCTCCCCTCTGCTCTTCCAATCCCTTTGCTCTGGACCCCACAGGACCTGCAAACACCTCAATAGCTACTACACTAGTAGGTCACATTTATTGAGTGGTTATCATTTCCCAAAAATTATGCTAAGGGCTTTATACAAAATACATCATTTCATCTTCAGGATAACTCCATAAGCTCAGTGTTTTAAGGAGGGAAAAAAGGAAGATTGGAAAGAGGAGTTGGATCTTACCCAAGATCTGCCACTTGCTAGTAAAGGGCAGAGCTAAAATTTGAATCTGACTCTAAATGCTACACACAACTCTTATTACCTTGTATTTGAGGTACTGATTTTCTCGTATAGCTCCCCTACTTGGCCACAAGGGACCAGAGGGCAGAGACTATGTCTTGATTATCTCTGAGGCTCCAGTGGAAACACAGGAAGCACTCAGTTGGCTGAGTTAATGAGTGAGAAGGGTGTTTTGGCTAAGACTCCTGGATTGAAAATTACAATTCTTCTGGTTGGTGAGCAAGGATGAAGCCTCCTGGAAACAGCATCTTCCTGTATCTAATAAACTCTAGTAACCTGTGTCTGTTGAGGTGAGACACAGGAGAGCAACATGAGAATGGCCTTGGGTGGGATTTTTCAGAACTCTAAACATGCTCTTAAATTCTCTTTTCTTTTAATTACAGAAAGTTTGGTTTGATTTTTTTCCTTCTAACTTCTCTAACATATCTCATTATCTGGAATACATATACTTTAAAAAATTTTTTTCAGAACTTAGCTTTGGAACCATCAGCAAAAATCTCAGATTATGAGAATGAAACAAATGGTTTAGTCCCGGCCTAGGGAATCAAGCCCCTGGAGGAGCTGTCCGTTCTCACAGTTGCTATGCAATCATGAAAACCCTTGACACTTCAAGAAAAACCAGATCCTGGATTGGTGCCTTTGGGTTAATGATTGCTGATCCTCCCCTAACAGATGCGCCAAATTTCAAAGGCCCGGGCAGCAAATGCATGTGCATCTGAAGTGGTGGCACTTCTCTCGAGGTGTGGATGTGGCTCGTCTGTGGGCTGGGACCCCAAACCCTCAGGCAGAACCCTCTGCTCCCTGGGGCCCTGGCTCCTTAGAGCTTTTCCTCCTTCCTCCTTCCTCCAGAACAGCATCCGTGGGGTCAAAACTTCTGCAGAAGAGATGATGTGAATCTACCAGATTTCATTTATCATGACAGTTCAGACAAGCAAACCCTAACACGCAGCTGATCAGGCTTGCTGGAAACACTTGGCTCCAGTGCATGGAAATGGAACTGTTCCCTCTAGGAGTGGAGAAGGATCTGGTTTGGATTTTCAAACCTCTCTTTGGCAAGTTATTTTTTATGATGTGACAGATGAAGTTTGGCTGAAGGGCTGAAATTTTGTGGCCACTGATTTATATTTTACTCCAGTGACAAGTTAGATCATTAACAGATCTGTCCCACTGTCGCCCTTACGGAGCCTCAGTCAGAGTGGGAAAAAGAGTCTGTTCTCCCTCCAGGTCTCTCACTAACTGGCTCTGTGACCTTGGGCAAGCTGATTAAGCTCACTGGGCCTCAATTCTCTCCTCTGTAAATGGAAAGGATTGGACCACAGGGATGATCTCTAAGACCCTTTTTCAAACGTTCTAAGCTTTACTCTTCTTTGTGATTTTCTTTCCATAATTTACATAATTAAACTGCGGAAAGAAACTCAAAATCTGATTAGGAAAGTGCATTAACAGGCTTACCCAGAAAACCTAGAACATGTGGCTTATTTAAAGAGCAAAAGAGCTTCCTTGGTCTCCAGCACTCCCTAGGGACAAGGGTAAAAGGGATGATGTGTCAGGGTTGCCCCACCCTCTACCCTTGCCTGTCTTTCTCCCTCCAGGCACATGCAAACCCTTACTGAACTAAGCTGGGTACCAGAAATGTGCCACAGAAATCTGTCTTAAGACCCAGACATCAGGGTCCTACCTCTTCCCTCTCCCTTCCCATCAGCCCAGTGCCTGCTAAGATATTGTTCTTAGAAGCCCGTCTGAGGTCTCCTCCCTACACCTTGCTGAAGGTTAGAGCTGAGGTCTGGAATAGGATCAGGGCCAAAGGACCTCCTTCAATGGCCCTAGGCTGCCTAGGAAGCCTCTTTGGGAAAGTGCGTGTTGACTCATTCTCCAGGACACAACACTCGAGGAAGCTGGAGTCAATTACTGGTTCCTTACACCCCAGGCTGCAAAGAATTGGGAAAGAAATCTTTCCGGTCCGCGACGCACAGTGCTGGAATTGATTAGAGAACGCTGTTGATGGTGGGCAAATCTACAAAGCGCCCATCTTATCCAGATCTGGTTCTGTTCAGTGGAGCGCTTATCTGAAGCAGATCCACATTCCCTGGACCCTCCCGGGATCTGCCCACCTGGGCCAGTCATTTCCCTAGCCCAGATTTCCTCAGGAGGTGTCTTAGTCAGGGAACCAGATGGCCACGGTGGCATCTCCTGAAGGAGGGGCAGAAAGACCAAGGTGGACTATTCTGTCTCTCTTCTTGGAGCTGCTGTGCTGGCGTTCCCAGTCTTTTCCTATTGGCTTTCTGATGGAGACTAATCTGAAAACGACTGTACCCGGGATGTTCAAAAAAAGGCTGATAGCCAGGCAGCTGTAAACTGATGCACAGACAATGCAAGCCCTGAGCCTGGTGTGAGCTGAAACTGAAGGGAGGTGGGGCTACTTAGGGAGCTCACACTTTGTCTTTTTACTTCCTTTATTCCGATGCTTCCTAAGTTCACAGATGTGTTAAAAAGAGCAGTGGATTTGGAAACTGAAGACTTGCTCCCAACCAAGTCTCCACTTAGCTTCTCTGTGACTTTGGACAAGTCATCTTACCTTCCCAGGTTTTGGCTTTTTAAGACACCCACGGTAATTCCTTTCACAAGGTCATGAGGAGGAGGATCAGGTAGAAGAGCTTTACGAGACATCACTATCCTCGGTGTTTGTTCAGAGAGAGGCAGTTGGGAACGGGGAGGTTTCAGAGCTGTCACTGGTTAAGTGCATACATTCAGGAGCCCAAGAAAATGATTCGTGATACAGACCCATGTTTGGGGATTTGGGTAAGTTCTCATTCTTGTAGTTGAAGGCACGCAAGCAAGAGAGTTTAAGAACAGTAACAAAGCCAAGAAGCCCCGGTCCCCAAAGTCTCTTCTTCCTTGGAGGTGGTGGTAGGGGTTCTGCGGTGCTCTTCTGATCAAACCAATCAGCGAGCGTTAGGCAACTCTGAATTCAGCCAAGGTTATCTCAGCCACAGCGACGGCCTGCAGCGACTCCCTCCCACCACCCTCCCTTCAGGAGAAAAGGAGAAAGTTTCACATGTGTTCTTTTCATATTTAAATCTGACCTGGAGCTTGAGCCAGTGCAGTGATTCTCAGCTCTGGCTCCACGTTGAAATCATCTGGGGAAACTGAAAACACGCAAACTAACACCTGGGTCCCCTCTTGAGCGATTCCGATGGACTTGGCCTGGGGTACGACCGTCAATGTTCCTAAAAGCTCCCAGGTGATTCTGGTGAAGCTGCGCGCAAACACTCCTGCTGTAGGGAGAGGCGGTCGGAATCCCAACCTGAAAGCTTACTTGCTGGGCAACCTTGGGCAAGTTCCTTAACCTGCCCGTGCCTCAGTTTCCTCACTGAGAAGCTGGAGACGTGAGTCACCCAGCTCGCAGTGCTGCTGGGAGGGGGAGGGGAGTCACGAGCTGGACAGTGCTCGAGCCGCGTGTGCCACAGGGGAGGCAGCTGCGGCTACTCTGAGAGCATAACGGGACAGGACACCGCGTCTCTTTCCCCTTCTTAGCCCTCTCCTCTCATTTCTCCGCCTTTCCCGGGTCTTCTCTACATCTTACTACCCTTTCCCCCTTCACTGCTAAGTGGCCTCCACCCTGCCTTCTCGATGTCTTTCCTTTCCACTCCTGGGACTGCACCCTGCTGGGGACTTGGAGTTAGGAATCCCAGTAAGGCCAGCCTAAATGAATCAGACATCTGAGCAGCAGGCAATCCGGGGAGAAATGGGGTTGGCTGCTGCCATCAGGGAGAGGGAACAACGTAACAGAGGGCGCATACTGAGCAGATAAAGATGGTCTGTGACCAGCGCGTTCCACCGCCAACGCACACGTTCCTTCACTCTGCAGTGGTTCACACCCTTACACACCCCTGTTAAACAAACGCCTTCTCCGTGTCCAAATGACAACCGCTCTTTACAGTAATAACACCTACGGTCCGGCTAAGACGACAGGGGGGTGACCACCACGATGAAACATGGCCCAGGCCATACCTCCTTTTATCTGCCCCCCAGGAGTCACTGCCACCCCAACTCCCCTCACCTCAAATGCCCAACACCACCTCTGAAAGCCACCTCCACAACCACAACACAGAGCTCGAGGACCTCTAGCATCAAGATGGGGACCTTCCCTCCGAGCCGTGTTCAAAGCGCTTCTCTCTCGATGGTACCAGCAGGGCATGGAGGGCAGGCTCTGTTTTATTTCCGGCTCTTTCCGAGTGGACACGGGCCTGAGACTTCTGTCCTGCCCTTGGGAAGCTGCGTCTTCCCGGTCCCCCTTCCCCGGGGGCTCGGATCCCCTAGTTCTGGACATCCAAGGTCACTCAAGTGACGCTCAGCCCCACGGCTTGCTCCCTTTCTCTGTGTCAGGACCAGGGGAGCAGCAGGCTTCCCTCAGACTGAGGGATGCAGATGAATCTCTGCTCCTTCTAGGTCCGACCCCGGCTAGCCCAGCACAGGGTGGTGGGGAAGGGGAGGGAGGTGGAGGAACCAGGCTGCAGTGGAAAGATGGAGAAGGACTTCTGCTTCCCCATCGGGCCTGACACCCTCATGCTCCAAATCCAAGGACTCTTTCCTGCTTCCTCAACCTCTAGAAATGCCAACAGCAAACCCACAATACAAAGTGGCTGAGAATTAGTTCTCTCCACTCTCCCCTCCCCCATGCCTTCCTTTCCAACGTCTTTGAGAAGAACCTGTGATCTCAAATGCAGATGTGATCTTTAATCTCTAAATACGACCTCTCAACAGGTAATGCAGCCCCAGAGTTGACAGAATGCTGCAGAGTGGAACCTCCCCCCTACCCCACTGCTCCTGACTCCTTCAGGGGCACTGGGGCTGGGAGCCCCCACCACCCCTGCCTCTTCCTCCAGTATCTCTCCCCCTTGGGGTTTTGTTCTCAATCCACAATTAATCCCCTTAAAGTGATAGCTGATAAAGGACTAGCTGATATCTCCCTAGGGGTTATTTATATTGTGCTAAGGGATTTTAAGTACAACTACTGGTGAAATTTCAAGCAATCTGGCTGGTAGAATGGCACGGAGCTACTTCAAATCATATCATACGGGGAAGAAGGGAAAACTAGCATTTATTGTGTGCTTAATATGTCCCAGGCATCGTGCCAGAGGCTTCACATAATGCTACTTCATTTACTAAGGGTACTGATAAGGAGGTTAAGGCTCGGGGAGGCACACAGTTGCCTGAAATCACACATCTGGTAAGAGGTAGGATGGGGGCTTTTTGCTCTCGGGGCTGTCCCGGATTCCACAGCCTCCCACCGCCCCATCCTGGGTCTTCTGGCCCCCTGACTGGTGACGCTGGCGAGACCCTCGGAAGGCGCTTTCCCCAGGGGTGCATGGTTCCTCGCCACCGCTGCTGGCCTCTCCGGCAGCCAGCGCCCGGTTTCATTCTTCCTCACCTGCAGATCATCTGTCTGAACGTCGCGGCCAACTGTGCCAGTCTGGAAGGCTGCCGGGGGTCACCCGGAGTTTAAACACACATTGTGAGAACCCAGAATGATAAAGTGCTCCCCAAGGCGGCCCACTGACTGGCTGACTGAACCTCTTCCAAGACTGCCGTGCAGGGACAGGAATGACTCAGCAGTTCGGCTTTCAGTCCCTCGTCTGTCCCTGAGGTCAAGCACAACCGTCTGCTCCCTCACTAAGATGCTTCCAGCCTACCTGGGGGCTGGGCTGCAGAGGGGATGTCGTCTCTGAAGCAGCCACAGATAAAGATGCGTCTGTGTCCTACAAACAACAGAAGCCCCGTGTGTGTGTATTTTTAATTTCTCAGATGATTCTAGTCTGTTTCTCTCCTCCCTACCCGCCCCCGCCCCCACCCTCAGCTCTCTGGTTTTCAGAACTTGGGTGCCAGTCGAGAACTCATCAACATACCTCCCTCTGTCTCAGCCAAGAACACGAGGTTATGAGAAGAGTGAACCGATGGGACATTTCTAGATAACTCGCACTGAGTCATCATTCAAAGCCCTGTGGCCACCTGACAGGGTTTGCCCGCCGGTCACGGTGGGAAGAGGAGAACAGGCGGGAAGAAAGGTCACTCACTGTGTAGACACCGTGGAGGTGCCCATGCAATACTTTTCAATCAATAAATGCAGGCAATTACTCTCTGACATGATCAAGGCCCAGGTGCGGACATGAGCCATGTAACCGACACTCTTCCACTATCCGGCTCAAGGCTCAGTCACATGAGAAATCAGATGTCTGTGTTCATTCTCCTGAAAACAGTCAGAAAACAGCTTTTACCCCTTGAGCCACCCAGCCTTTCCTGTCCAGAAAAGCTGTACGGACAAGGGAGCTGAGCACTTCACTGGCTCAGGCGAGTGGAAGAAAGCCGGCCTGCTGTTGTGCACGGTGTTTTTAATACCTTAAGTTTTAAACTATTTTCGGTTTTGCCTCCTCCCGGTTAACTAGTAAGGATGCTGCTGACAGACAAAGACGACGTAGGGGCCACTGGGCTGTGCAGAAGCAGGGGCCCCCTGAGCTGGAGCGCAGGCCGACTCAGGCACGTGCCCTCTGTCTGGTTTCAGAGGAGAGCTGTGCTCTGCATTCTCACAGGCAGAGAGAGCAGGCAGATGGAAGGATTACACGGGGCTGGCCACACCCTCCAGGTTCTGGAGGACAGTGAGGGGTGAGGAGGAGGCACGGAGCACTCACAAACCCCGAGCCCTCAAACTCTGTGCCTGGCGCTGAGTGGTTCTCCACTGCGCTGAATGGAAGGGGTGTCGTCTGGACAGTCTCCGACAGGCAAGAAATGTGGCTACTGGAGGGCATTTTAACAATTTTAAATTCCTCTCATAAATTTTCCTGCAATCACTCGTCTCCATGACAACCTGATCTGATTAAGTATCAGTGTATTTACTTAGGTCCTTAAAGCTTATCGCCAATTTTTGTGGGGAGCGCTTCAAAGGGGTGGGGATGCACTTCCTGAACAAATTTAAGAACACAGCGCCAGTCTCTGTTGTCACTGGGCCCCACTCTTCCCCAGAGCAGTCTTCACACCTGGGGTGTAATTCTGTTAGGTATCTTGGGAAGGGCATCGGTTTTAAGGTCAGACTGGGTCTAACCTTGGCCACACCGATTAGAAGCTCTGGGCAAACTGCTCAACCTCTCTAAGCTTCTGTTTCCTCCATCTGGAGAATGGGGATAATGAGAGACTTTCTAGAGCTAAAGGAAAAGCTAAACCACAATTCTGAACGTACGCAAAGTGCTTAGCATATCTTCTGGAAATGGTGAAGCATCCGGTAAACGGAAGTGATTATTCCTAATATGTGATTACTATTCACTCAACATGCATTTACCAAGTACTTACTCTGGGTCAGGTGCTGCGCTTTGATTCTATTCTAATTCCGACAAATTAAAACATACACATCTACACACACATAGATGTCATTATGACCAAGGGTAAGAAACAGAGCTCCAGCATATTGAGCTGAGAGGTCTAGCAGTCATTCAATTGGCGTGGAATATCAACTCTTCCTGGATCTGCAAATGGACAGCTAGGAACAACTCCTCCTCCTTGCACCCTATTCTCGCTGCCCACTTGACAGCAAAAAAGCACATGATCGCTCCGAGAGCAGCTGTCCAAACTTGCTTCACAGAGAAAGGACACAGCTGGGCTTGCTGGGAACAGGAGGAGCCGCTCCATAAGTGGTTTGCATCACCCAGCCAGACCCAAGGGGCTAAATGAGGAGGCTGGGTGGCTTGCCATGTGTGGCCACTGCACCAATATTTACAGCTTCTCTGTCATTAGGGTGGTGATGACAATCTGTCTCGAGAAATGCATTGTAGAATCCAGTGAATTTCCTCCCCGATATCTTGGAAGTTTGGGAAGAACTGTAATGGATTCCAAACTGTTTTGAATTAACAAAAAGAGCTTTTTCCTGTTGCAGAGTTCCAGCTGGAACCCTCTATGCTCCTCTCCACCAAACAGCAAACGCCCAAGTGGGCAAAGCTTCGGGGGGAGTGTCCGGGGGCCTGTGAGCTTTACCGAGCTTTCCCCTTGGCCTCGGTTGCCGGTAGGTCTGGGGAGTTTGCTGGCGTGGCTGGTGTGGCTGGCGTGGCGCTGCGGCGCCAGTTGCAAACATGCCCTTGCTGGAGGCAGTTTTATTACTCTTGACGCCACCCATCCAGGCGGTGAGACTACAGGGAGCAAGGGAAGCCCTTCCCTTATCAAGACTACAGAGTAAGCGGCGCCTCTGGACTCTGGGCCCAGACCTGAGGGAGGACAGTGAAGGGAGCATAGGCTGCGGCCACCGACACAGAGGAATCGACCACATCCCCCAGCCAGGGGGCAGAGGGCAACGCTTGTGGCCAACAGGACACTCGGAGGTGACCGTTAGGGCACCTGGGTTTCCCTCCGAGTTTCACTGCTCACCACTTGTTAGACCTCAGACAAATCGCTGACTTCTGCAACCCTCTCCTCTCTTTCTCTGGAGTGAGAATAAAAATACAGGAGAACTGTCAGGAGCTAAAGAGAGAATGGGGAGGGCCGAGGGCTGCCCTTTGTCTGGTTCTGGATCTGTTACTCTTTTTCGTCTCATTCCTCCAGCCTCCAGCTCAGAGGTGCCAGAGTGAGAGAGGAGAAAACCTAGAGAAGAACTAGGCCATCTCCCTCGGCAAGCGCGGTCTGAAAGCTGAACAGACAGGGCAGACGCTGAACAGCAGGCCAATCTAGGCACCACATCTGATGGTATCAGCAGTTTCCAGGGTTGAAGCTGAGTGACAGTGATCTTACTATGACAACGCCAGTTTCCTAAGCAAATACTCGGCTGGGTCAAGGCAGGTATTTTCATCCAAAAAATCCCCTCTGGGTCTTCTGGGGACCCCCTGCCCTTAATCTCCCCAGTTCCTTACTATTCAACTCTTACATAACCCCCACCTCCCCATTTTCCCCTCAGTCTCGGGTCACAGAGCTGTGACCAGGACGGAGCCCTTCTGTGATTCTAAGGCCCACTTAGAAGGAGGTCAGCGGGACCCCTGCCCAAAGGGCTTCTTTCCCAAATCACTAAAGAGACCTGTAGACTTCAGAATAAACCGCAGGGGAGAAAATCAGCCCTCTTGTTAAGATCAGGTAGGATCGGACATTTGTTTACCGGATCAAAGCTTCCTGCTTACAGGAATTTCTGCTTTCTGAAAAACCCAGGGTGGGAGAAAAATTAAAAGGAACAGAGAAACTGTATGTTGTACTCTAACAAGTCACAGCCTGGGACGTTGGCTTCACCATCTACAGATGCCTGGGATTCTGATCCCACTGGAATCCAGTCTATGGATCGGGAATGACCGGAGCAGCTCTTTCTCTGGCCTTTCCCCAGCCAGCTTCTCTGAGTAAAGAAAGGAATCAAATTCCTGGGTGTTGAACAAACACCGGGTCCAGTTCATTCATTCTTATCTACTGCCCATAGGTTGACTTCATCTGCAAAAGCAAACTTTCATCAAGGAAGGATTTGCCTTTTGTGATATGGGAACTAGTCCATGGTAAATTTTTTTTTTTTAAGGAAGTCTAAAATTATTCACAGGGTTTTCTTCTCATGATAACCACAGATAAAAGATTTTAAGAAGGTATGGCTGGCAGCTACCTTCAGATTTCTTTCACTGTGAGGCTCCAATGAGCTCTGGATATTGGCTACAATGAAGTCACTCTGTGTAAGGGTAAAAGGAACTCATTTACACAGCATCTACCTTCAGATGGTGCCATTTCTAATTTTCTTAATTGAAAGCCAAAGCCTACAATATCTATTAAATTGAATCAAGCTGTTCACAGAGCTATTTTTGACCAATTAAATAACCTATGTCTTGTTTCCTCTTTGCACCATAGTCATGAAAGGGCAGCATTAACACAGACTCCGGAGCCAGCCTGCCTCAGGGCGTAACCCCGGCCCCATCTTCCGCCTGCTGGGTCACCCTGGGCAAGAGACCGAACCTTGCAGTGCTTTGGTTTCCTCGTTGGCAAAATGGTATTAACCTCACTGGGGTTGTGAGAACTAAATGAATGTGTATGCAGTGGGTAGGACGCTTCCTGGCACGCGGTAAGGAATTAATCTGGGTTTGCTACTGTTATCATTACGAACACAATGAGCACCTGATTTCAGAAGCCTTCTGCTCTCAAGTATTTGGACGACAAAGGACTACAGAGCGGGTCATGCTCTTTATCACATGCTGCCTAGTTAAACTCGGCTCACGTGCACAGGACCACTGTCCCCCACGGACCAGATGTCACCAACAGGAGCTATTCCCTCAAGTACACACAGAAAGCTCACCCCAAATCTGCTTCAGTAATGAAAACTGGTCGCTTGAAAACAATTTTTATAGAGAGAGATGACAGTAAAACTTTCTTCTACTCAAGTTGGAACCATGTGAGAAGCCAATGAAAGTCGCATTTAGTATAAAACCTGGCTTTAGGAGCTGGTTAGTTAGATCATGTACTTGCAAGGCCAAAAGTACAATGAATGCTAAATAACTCAGTTTATTTCTCTGCTGGGTGCTATTTGGTTCAGACTGCATTCTTAACCACAGCCAACTACCTCACAAAGCTACTTTAAGGGAGGCCATCAGAGGACGACACGAGAGAGAGGGGAGCAGTCAGCAGATGTGTGTGCCTTGACTCCTGATACCGGGAAAGCAATTCAAAGTAGCGTCTCACTGACAGGGGGGCCCGAGCGTACTCGGACCTCACACGCACAGCGGTGCCTGCTCTATAGCAGGCGAGAACCCCTGCTCAGAGTTACGTGTGCCACTACTCAAACAAAACGAAGAACAGGCTGGGCTTCTGGAAAGGAAAGGAAAAGGACAAGGAGAAAGAAAGAAAAAGGAGAAGAGGGCATTTGTCTTCCATGTTTGGATTTGATTAGGAGAAATATTATGACGGATAAAAGGAAAGAGCCTGAGTTACCCGCAGTCTGTGGTACTCTCTGTCTCATATCTCACACGCGTGGCGACACGCCCATGGTACCACACCACTGGCATGTTCTGTATGAAAAGTGCAGTTAAGCACAGAGGGAAAAAGAACACAGACTAGCACGAAGGAAAGTCAAAATTCTTCCAGCCGTCCCACCACCACCGCCGCCGCCCCCCACCCCCTTTCATGGAAGATCCAAAGAGGCAGCTTACCTCCACTGAGAATAATGACAGCTATAAATATCGCCAGGTCGCTGTCATCCAGTTCCAGTGCGTTGAACTTCACAGCAAACTCAAACTTGGGCTCCATAAAGTCACCAAAGGGCTTTCTCAGGCTCTTTAGAAACTCCCTGGTCATGAATCCTTGGCCTTCGGAAATGAGAACCCCATCTTTATTCATCAAGGAGGCCAGCATCGTGTAAATGATCTCGTGGACGCCGTATTTTAGGAGAGTTACTTGGTCATTCAAGTCAAGGTTTACAAACCCAGGAATACTCTTGGCGTACTCTGTGATCTCTTGCACGGCTTCCACGGAGCGAAACTGACACCCTTGAAAGATGCGGATGGCCACCTCTTTGCTCTGCTCCTGCAGGGGGGTGATGTGTTTGAACTTGATTTTATCTTCTCCCATCATTAAGGAATTCATGTCATAGATGACAAATGGCTGCAAATAAAAAAGGGAGAAGGCGGCTGAGGTGGCGATTTCTAATCCATGGTCAACACCGTCCGGTTTCTTTATATACCTTTGCTTTGCTAACTAAAATCTTTAAGGTCGAAAACACTAAATAAGGAGAAAGTACCCTTATCTCTTGGTTCATCCTCCAAATTGTCTTCTGGGACCAAATTTCACCAATTTTGGTCTTCCTTCCACTTTTACTGCTACACTTTACCTATGACTGGCTAATAGTTCCAATTTCTGCCTTTCAGAGGGTCTTTGTTGTCAATTTTTAAACGGATACAAAATATCCTGTTTATTTTGGCTTTCAACAGGGTATGTTTTTAACCTCCTTTCAATAAAAAAAATTATTTCAGCAGCTCAGGGTTGAACAGGGTGAAAAGACCCACTTGGACATAAAGTAATCTTGCAGTTTGAGATTAAATCTACTCAGATCTTAACTGAAACACTGTGGGCAAGTAAAATATACTAGACTACAAAAAAAAAAATCAGTCTGAAAGCAGATTAAAGATGAGCCAAGAAAATGTGTTTCTTTTTTTTTAATGCTCTGGAAGCAATCTGTTTCAGAAACAGCAGCTCTATGAGGCCTGGTGATAAATGCTGCAAAAAAAAAAATGGCAAATTAAAAAAGGGTTTGAGCCTATTTTTCAAAATATCTGTCCTTAAGGGTCAAGAATCCATAAAACACCTCTATCAGTTACTCAGGTTTGCAATAGAGACTGCTTTCAAAAGCATGTTGTGTTAGTCACGAAATGATCTCTTTCATTTCTTTGTGTGGAATTAACCAAAGGTTTGTGGTCCTTGTGAAATTCTCAAGGCTACTCTGATATATATATATATATATATATATATATATATATATATAAAATACAGTGGACATATTGAACTCTGTAAGGAGTTAAACTCCTAACCCTAGTCCCATCGGCGTTCACTTGGAAGCACTGGAGTAAGAATGGAAGATTTTTGGGTTCTAGCTTTGGTCCTGCGGCTAACTGTGTGAATTTAGAAAAATCATCTATCTTTCCTAGGCTTCAAGTTTCTCAGCTGCGGGGAGTGGACTGAATGGGAGGCTTCCATCTCTTCTCTTGAGGATTTGCTAGCTGCATTTCTCAGCAGTGTCTGTGATGTCTGCGATGCGTGTGTGTGTGTGTGGTCCACATGTGGGTCTGTGTGATGGTGCATGCAAACACACACGTACACTGACGTCTCTGCTGTACTAAAAACGAAGTTTCCCCTGAGCAGAGATGCTGAGAACTCTCTCCTAATCGGCAGGAGAAGGTGGATGCAACGAGTGCAGCAGTAACCAGCTCCAAGACCCACTGGTTTGGAGAGTCTCAGTATTAATCTCCATATGAGTCTGCGACTGTCACCAACTAGAAAGTCTGTTCTACCCTGAAGGAAACAACACTAATGCTAAGAGGGTTTAGATGTTGAGATTCACAAACTTGCATACTGTTTCAACACCATCCACGGGTGTTATTTTTTAAACCAAAGAATTCACTTCATTTGTATCGTTCAGCCAACTGCAAGGCAGTACAGATGGCAGGACTCATGAGCAACTTCGCCTGGTGGCTCTAAGTAATTCTTTAAGAAAACCAGGAGCAAACAGTGCTGACTATGTTTTGGGGCATTCCCCCCCCAACTTTAGATTGATATTATTAATGGGAGAGTGGAAAAAAGGACAGAGGAGAAAAAAGGACAGCCACATTAGTTAACATGTACTGAGTTTTCCTAGAAAGCCAGACTCGAATCACGAAAAAGACTAGCTTGTACAGAACCAAAGGTGGTTTCTGTCCTCCAGTTGTTTTGGAGTGTATTATAACTTATGCTAACGAGAGCCTGGCTTTCTTTACTGGCCACGAGAAGCTGAGAACCTGATGGGACGGATGCCTCAAGAGTCCACGTGCACACATATGAGTACTAGTAACGCAGATATAAAATCATCACCTCTTCACATACGGAAAGACGGTGCCTCGATCTGCCCACTTCAACTTCTGGTTGAGTCTCTGCTCAACCATTTGGCTTCTTGGCACAGAACGTACGCATAACATTCTTCCACCTCCATGTAAGCAATTTATTTGGAACTATGCCCTGATAAATCACCCTGTGACTCTTCCTCTCCACTTCCCCTGTCCCCTCATATAAAGCCCCAGGTTCCTGTTTTTGAAACTCTGTGATAGTTGAATAGAGGGCACAAAATCCTGCTAATTTTCTCTCCCGATTTAACAACAATGTGACTTTAACCCCTTGGCAATCGACGTTGGTCAGGATTTCCTGGCAGTAAACACTCAAGGACAGAGAAAGGAATGGGCAGCCCCCACCGTCATGCCAGACCGTTCCAGTTTTTTTTTGTGTTTTTTTTAAGAAAAAAAAAAAATCCCTTCAGCATTTTGAAAAAGTGAACTGGCAGAGAATTCTGGGTACTGACATGCAAATGAATCCCAGGTGGACTTTTTTGGTTTGTTTTCCCCAGTCCTATCTGGTGACGCTGTTTTCACAGCATTTTCAAGTCTGCGTAGTAGACTCTACCAGCCCCCACGTGGATCTGCCGAACTGCAAGAGTGATCACCAGACACAGTCGGCCTGGGGATCTGCCTTTCTTTGCCTCCAATTCACCAAGTCTTAGACTGCAAACAGCTGACTTGCACATTTCACACCGGGACCGCCTTATCCTGAAACAGTGATGACAGTGGCCCGCCCGATTTGCTGAGGGCTGACCTCTCAAAACCACGGGTGGAATTCTGTCTATGGAATTCACCTTGAATCATCAACTTAACATTACACTTCTGGTAAAATACTCCACGTGAAGCGTACTTCACTTCCATGTTTCTGTATTTTCTACAAAGGGAAGCCCTGGATGTTCTATCAGCTTTCACATCATCATTGGATGATCTTCTATTTTAAGGGAACCGTGTCATCTTCAAATCTAGCCTTAATGACTTCACATCTCTAGTTTGAGGCTAACCATGTATTTATCTTCGGATCATCAAATGGCTAGATAAGCATCTCTTCTTGAAAGGAACGAAGGCTTAATTACACCTAGGGTGTTATCAGGGGAAGATCCAGGCTTTGCAGGGCTTGACAGAGACACAATGGTTGGGTACACTGACAATTGCTGGGTTCAATAATACAAATTTTAAGAACAAAATCGCTCAGGCCCTTCCCAGGGCACTTGAAGGGGCTCTGCAAGAGAGAGGCCCTGAAGCTTTGTTAGCTTCGCAGCGAACCGGCTTCTGGCCGTTATAAATGCTTGTATTTCCATCTTGGACAGACCAGAAAAAGGTGAGAACAGAATGAAGAAACTTGCACTCACACACAATGTTTCTCCAGGGAAACAAAACGGTTTCTGCAAGGGGAATTAGTTTTCTTTGGAGAGATACATCAAGTGTGATTTATTCTGATATATTTTGATTTTCAAAAATAGCTCTGTATATCAAAGCCAGGATGGGACTAAGGGTTTTTATAGATAATTAAAATTAGTTATAGATCTACTGCACACGTGCTGTGAAGAACCCAGAGGTCACGGGGGAAGCTGGCTTAATAATAGAAGCAAAGCAGAGTAGTAACAGTTTACTTTTCCGGGTGGACAAATCGAATTACATTGTTTCGTAGAAGTCCCATAACACCAGCATCTTAATAGAAGAGTTGTGAAGGATCATATGCGAATGCTCTAGGTTTACAGCTCCTCTCGAATCATAAAATGGCAAGCTAAAGAAGATAAATGAGAAAAGCGACTAACAAAGCACAGATAAGTCTGGTGATTTCTGCAATGTGGGAGACTGAAACCAGTGCAGCAGACAACTCCAGCCTCTCACAGACCATCACCTGGTGGCCATGCCAGAGTCAAGACTGGCCTGGAAAGAGGTGAGCCCCAACTCATGGGCCCTCTTGATGGTCTTGGTTTTCTTGACAGAGTAAAGCAAAGGCTCAAATATGAAAACTGAATTCTTTAGGCCTGTCTCCTCCTCCCTCTGATTTTCTTCTTCCTTTCTATACTCTGGACTGACTTTCATCCCCTGAGACACACACGCCTCTTCTTGATTTGCTCCAGGGGCTGAAAGTTCGTCCAAGACTCACTGGTTGGGTTTCCTCCACTTCCTGCTGGTTTCTCCCCTGTGGTTTCCATTCCCCTCTTGTTGAAAACCATGGGGCCGATAGAACCAGAGGAGTCTTCAGACGTAACCCAAGTCATCTCTCTGACTGGGTATGAAAAAACTGAAGCCAAGAGAATTTCCAAAGTCAAACAGCTGTTTATAGCAAACCCTGAACGAGACCTGTCTCCTCCACTCATGACTCAGTCCTTTCTCTTTCTGCTGTTTTCTACATGACTTCCCCACTTCTGCCTCTTTAAATACACTGACTATTCTGGGAGGAACTGGGGCTTTTTAACTGGAAGCTCTTACGTGCTGGGGTCTGAACTGTTATTTCCCAGAGGTGCCGTATGCGATTGAAGTTCAGTCGGAAAGCCTCTCAAATGCAATCCTGATTACCTGCACAGTTTAGAAATTTAAGACAAATAAAAACTTAATAGGAAGAATTATTCACACTCGGATGAACCAACACACCAGCCACAGCTGTTTAAAGAAATAAACAACATCTACTGCTGGCCAAATTGTTAGTTAGCTGGCAAACAAGGGTACTGGCCAACTGAATCTAATCATTAAAGAAAAGAAAATTCAAATGCTTTTCTTCTTAACTATATAGAACATGATCTTTTAAATTTATTGTCTGAAAGAACACTATTGGTTCAGATATGTTATATCTTCAGCTCTCCCTGACAGTCTTGGTAATAAAGGAATTTCTTTTTTCAATATGAATTATGGGTTATTGATTCCAGCCCAATATCTTCAGCAGCATCGAAAGGAATCAGCACCAGCGTCCTGCTCTTTACTTGCGCTGCGGAGCCTAAGGCTCTTTCCTGTGAGGGTTTCTCTGGTATCTTTCTTCTTAGGGGAGCAAATTCCAGCTCAGTCAGGCTTTCCCAGAGAACAAGGGGGAAGGAGACTGCACTTTGTTTAGCTGCGAGAGCAGGATTTAAAGGACAGACATCCTTCCAACAGTCTGAGTTACTAGATTTGACGGCCACAGTAAATTTTAGGATGCAAAAATTTAAATGGGTACAGAGCTGTTTTTCCAAAAGCTTACACTTCCATACCAGGTTTATTATTCGGTGGTTTTGTGTTTCACACACTATGGAAGGCACCAGCGTGCCCCTGTAATGGAAAAAACAGTGAATCCACAGAGACCCATCCTAGGCAGTGGGATGCTTTGCGACCCAAAGTCCGATACAGTACAAATAACACGTTTTATTCCTTACTTGCAGACAGAGTGCAGCCAGGAGGGCCTCCCCATCTCTCAGATACAGAGGGAAAAGTTGGCCGACACACCAAGGGTTTTTCTATTTATTGTTTTATGGCAAACCAAGGCACTGAAAGTGGTTTTTGAAAACCACTCTCTGTTCATTTTCATCAACAAACATGGGATCATGTGACGGTGACACACACCCAGTGTGATCATCGCATCAGGGCCATAGTCAAACGCTGGGAACTTCCAAAGTCCACTGAGTTCTCAGGTGGCCTTCCTGAGATAGTGCGCCCTAGTTCTAGTATTTTCACAGTTTCCAGAGTTCAGTGGGATGTCTCAAAGGAGAGGTCTGGGCTGGAACAAGCCACGGAAAGGTTCAACAGACTGTGGGGAGAATCAGTTCCATTTTGGCTTGAGGGTGGCCAACAGGCCAATGGTTCCTAAATTTTCTTCTCTGGGGACCCACAGCTGGTGACTCCACTTCCCACCGTTCCCTAGCCCTGAGCCTAAAACTCCCAAGCATTTTTCTTTTAGGCAAGCCAATGCGAGTAGGGGCACCCTATCCCAAAGAGACAACACTAGGAAATAACAGACAGAAGGGAGTTCGGGGCAGGGTTGGGGGGAGGGCCCGGCTGGCGCTGGGCCTGAGGAAAGATTAGCAGGCACTTTATAAATGAGAGAGGACACGCAGTGGTTAAGTGGAGCAGGAAGATAAATTTTAAGAATGGCCTCTTCAAAAAAGTCATTTTCTTTTCCAAAGATTCTGGGTAACTGGTCATTCACCAGGCTGAGTAGCCTTCCCCAGGCTTGGCCTAACCAACTCTAATGACATCAGCTCAAGTGGGGCATAGAGCGAGACCCGGATTGCTTGACTACGCCAACCACGGCCCCTTTTCCACATCCCCCACCCTCTCAAGAGGCTGCATTTCTGCAAAACTTTTCCTATCTATGCAAATCTTAACTTTCAAAAGCCCTGGCCAAGAGATGCTATCAAATGAATAACATGACCACGTAAGATAAAGAACAAATCTCTAGTCTCATCGGAAATCACATTTTGATTTTTTTCCCCCTTTCCCATATTCCTCTCCGAACTGTTTCTTTCCACTAGAGCTTAATTTGATTTTGCAAGATAAGGAGAAAAAAGGGAGCCAAACAATTCTATTTCAGTTTTGTGTAATCAGGGATTGGGTTATTTTAATTTGGCCCAGTCTCTCTTTCCTTTCCAGATGCTAACAAGAGGCAACTCTGCCTCCATCCAGGTCATTAATGATGTCCAGGTTGGTGAGCAAACATTGGGCGAGAGGCCCTCTGTTGAAAGTCCAGAATTTCAAAGGGCATAGGCAGCAGCTTTTAATTCAATTAAGCAAATACATTCTGCATAACTATTATGAGCAGTATAGTCCGAGTTACTACTGGGGGGAAAAGGGCAAACTCGAGAAGCCAATAATCAAGCATTTTGCAGCCCTTTCCCTTAAAATAGCTTAATACCTATTTATCCTACAATTACCCTAGTTTTAACTCAAAGATTTAGAGCCAAGGAGTCAACTGGAGTGAGATTTTAAAGTGATTTACAGTGGACTGGGCTCTGGGCCCTTCAGTAACACACAGAAGAGTATGCTGGCCTCTGAGAGTATAATTTAAAATCTTCACTACTGGGGATTTTTTTTTTTTTAATGCTTTCCTCCGATCTTTCAGGTACTGTTAAATTAATAGGATTTCCAGTGTGGATTGCAGGTCTGGCCTGGGAGATAAAGAGAAGGTGAGAAAGCAGTTCCTGGAAATTAAGTGGCCCGAGGCAAACTGTGGAGTAAACAGCGTGCTGGGCCCTGTCCCTGTCATCACTGGGCTCCCAGTTCAGGGGCTCCGGCTGCCTGTCCCACGCCGGCTCTCAGCAAGCTGCCTGGCACTGTGAAGCCCCTTTGCCACTTCACCCTAATTTTCCTGTGTTTCTCTGTCTTAAAATGCATAGTTTATTTCCTGTAGTCAAATCACCTATGGAGAGGTCTTCATTTTGCTTTTGTTTTGCTATGTCCTGAGTTTCCCATTTAACGAACGCGCAGACTCAGCTTTACGACGGCCCGTGGAAGACGTAACCCTACTCACTGCAGTTCGAGAAGAACGAAACAGCACGAGGATCATTTCCTGAACGTCAATACACAGAGACAGCAGAACAAGGTGGAAACTCCCTGCTGTTCTAATATTGGTCAAGATAAACCATAGCTCAGAACGCCTTCCGAGGTGGAACCTCCCCAGCGTCCCCGCCGGCCCGGCCGCTGCCGGCCGGCGGGAAGGGCCCGCGGCCGCGAAGAGCGCCGCTCGCAGAGCGCACCGGCGCGGAGCCACGTTCTGCCACGTTGTGCCTCTTCCACACGCTCGCTGTGTGATCTCAGGGCAAAACGTCTCACCTCTCTGGACTTCGGTTTCCTCATATTTAAAAAAGAGGGTAATAATAGCAGCTGGGAGGCTGTCGTGGGTCTCGAACAAAATAAACGTGCAAGAGTGTAAGAAACTGTGAACAACTGGATACAGGTATAATGCTGCTGAGATAGCAGCCACCGCGCTGGGAGTCAGAAAACCCCAGTCCTTCTTGACATTTGGCTTTTTAAGTAGCGATAACCCTAGGAGCCTTCTTTTCCTATTAGCTGATTCTACTCTTATGGTTTAGCTAAAAGGAAAAAAATAACATCTTGAGACAGTCATCAAAATACATTAAAGGGTGAGAAAAATTTCCCCAAAACATAACTGAGTGGGGGGAAAAGTTACACATTTCTGTCCAGTAACTGTACAGCTCTCCCACAGGTGTTCATCTGAAAATAACCGACAGCATAAAAGGGTTTCGAGGGTTGGGATAGTGCCTTCTGAATGTGTTCGGTGGCTCTTCCTACCCGGGCACCTGCTCAGACCTTATTCTCAAAGCCGGACCCTGCCTGTGAAAACTGCGGTACGGAAGCTTGATGCGGGTCGCCATGCAAGCCGACGGCAGGCTGGGACTAGAATTCAGAACCGTTATATTCTGCTTTAATATAATTCCCAGTTGCGTTCTCCACTTCCTATCAGGGAAGAATTCTGCTTCTTGGAAAACCTGACTCAATAACCATTATAACCCATTCTGGGGAATCAAGGAGGCTGCAGATGTCTGAGAACCCCCTGCAGGAGCCCTGGCTGCTCAGAGCCGCCCAGAAGATCAAGTTCAGATACACAGTAAAAGGACAGAGCTTCCAGGTCCCGGGAAGAATCAGCAGAGTGCCGCAAGGAAAGAAAGGCGACATAGTATCTGAAATGGATTTTTATGCCCCACGGAGAACTTCCCAAGAGGTAACTCGAGGGCTTCTCCTGAATGACACAGTAACAGGGTGGAATAATTCCCTTCGCACACCCAGGTTCAGGCCCTTCCCAGAGAAGAGGAGGGCTGCCCAAAGGGCTATGGCCGTGGCCAGTTATTCTGACGCCAAGAAGACACGGGTCCTGAAAGCGTGCTGGGGCCCGGGGGACTGCAGTTCATTCGTTGTGGTTAAGATGGCCTGTACTTCTTTGCGCCAATCTCAAACATTTTTATTAGGGGACTTGAAGGACTTTTTTCTTATTCAAAATAATGTTTACTTACCCTCTCTGGAAGCATTTCCTCTCCAGTGTTTCAGACTCAGCCTGATTGTTGGCTGTTAGGGGTGTGTGTGTGTGTATGTGTGCACGTGTGTGTGTAATATGGTGAATCAATTATCCAAAGGGAAAACAACCACAGCACACCCAGCCACCCCAAATGAAGACAGTAGAAGAGAACTAACTGATTTGTCTGTTGTCTTTCCTGTCAAGATCGCCCTCGCCTTGGCTTTGGTCAGCGGGAAGGACTTTATGTATGAGTCATACAAGTGTTTTGCCAGGGCCCGGAGATCCGCCGACTCTGGGTTCAGTTGGTCGATATCACTGGAGATCTCTGCCAACAGCTTCTCCTTCTCGGCCTGTGGCATCCGCCCAAACCTGATGGCTACAGAGGAAGAGAAACGGCAGGATGAGTGACAGAGTTACTGCTGCTCCTAATGTGCACTGTTCTCCCTCAGGCCTGGAGACCCCGTCGTAAGATCCCCTCCTCCCCTCTGCCAATCTTAACTTTGCTCATGTTTTTATTTCACAGCATCTACAACTTTGCTCATGTTTTTATTTCACAGCAATCGCTCAGTGTATCAGTAAAAATTAAATTGTTCACTTCTTTAAAGAAAGTAATGCATGATCTCACCAGGAAGGTGAAAAGAATCTAGGGGTTTGGCAAAGCAAGGAAAGTATATTTACTTACAAATGAAATAATTGAGAGTGAGCTCCTACTCATCCCTCAAAACCCCACTCAAATGTCACCTTCTTTGTGAGGGTTTCTCTGATTTCTTTGAGCAGTGTTTCTTATTCATTCCCCTGAACTCCCACAGCCCTCCGTGCATACGTCAATGATAGCAGTCTCACACTGTGCTGTATTTACTCCACATGTCTATTTACCCCATTCTACAAGAAAACCTGGAAGGCCAGGGGCAATGTCTTACTCATCTTTGTATCCCCAGCACTTGACATAAGGTCATGCACTAAAAGGAGCAAGATGTTTCGTGAATTAAAGACAGGACTTTTGCAGAGTTCAAAGTTGTACAGACACAGGCCTCATTCCTAGGGAGTCTGTAAGATCTGTTTCGTCCCTGTTATAAAGAAATACGGACGGTGTTGTCCTTCGTATCATTAGTCCAGACAGCACTTCTGCACTCAGTGGAGAGAAGCCATAATCATCCCCCTGACACTCTAGGATTACCACTTAATGATGTTTGTCAAAAAGACAATTTCCTTAACATTTGGCTTCCTGCAGGGTGAGGAAGTGAGGAAGAAGAAAACTGAAGAAAAAAAAGGCAAAGAGGAACATTTAAGAGAGGTTTGTCAAGCTTAGGTCAGAGAAAAAACTATCTGTTTGTAACTCTTCCAACTCAAATATGTTTTTCTTCCTCCACACCAATGCTATCAGCAAAACATCATCATCGTTATTTTTGACCAGTCATCAGACTTCTTTCGAGGTGTTTACATACATTGTTTTAAAGCTTACACTTAAAAAAATTGAGCTATAATTGACATGTAACATTGTATTAGTTTCAAGTGTACAGTATAGCTCATATTTCATATACACAATTCCGTATTTGTGTATGTTGTGAAACGGTCACCACAGTAAGTCTAGTTAACACGCAGCATCCCACGTAAACTCACAGTCACCACGCCCCCGAGCCCACCCCTGCCTCTGGCAACCACCAGTCTGCCTTCTGCATCTGTGGGTTCAATTTTTCTCTCTTTTTAGATTTCACGTTTAGATCACATGGTATTTGTCTTTCTCTGTCTGACTTATCTCAATGTAACGCCCTCCAAGTCCATCCATGTTGCCACAAGCAGTAGGATTTCCTTCTCTTTTTGTGGCTGAATGTATGTATTACACATGCATGTTATACATATAATAATTATATACACACACATCACAACTTCTCTGTCCTTTCATCCATCAGCAGACACAGGTTGTCCCCACGTCTTGACTGCTGTAAACAGTGCTGCAATGACCACGGGGGAGCAGGTATCTTTTCAGTTAGTGTTTCTGTTTCCTTTGGATCAACAGTGGAATTGTGGGATCACATGGAAATATGATTTTGAGCAATGCGACTCTGGGGCCGCACTCTGGACTCTCTGCATTTCCCCATGACGGGGGCATCTGGATGTTACAGCCAACATTACCCTGTGCACAGCTCTACTATCACACCTGCCAGATGCTGTCACAGTGGCGTGTTTTATGACAGCCCCCTTCCCTAAGCTGTAAGCTCCTCGAGGCCAGACACTGTCAGATTCACTGGTATCCCCAGCGGCACTCGGGCTCTGGCTGCTGCGTACAGCAGCGAATAGCGGATGGTGCTTTGCTATACAGTATTATGCTAACGGTAGCATTTATACCATTAGACATAAAAACACATGAACACAGTTCCACCCGAATATTTGCTGAATTTTATTTTGAACTTGCTAGAGAAGAGATTGCTTTGCACCCGTGAGTCTCAAATTCATAAATTCATTTCAGTTGACCCTAAATAAGCTTTAATGCCCACTAATACAATTTCTGTGCTTAGGGGACCTCTAGGGGGCCTTTGGGTTAGAGGAGATTTTCCCTCTCAGTTAAGGTTCCTTTAAATTAAATTAGTCTACATCATTTGGTAACTGTATCTTCTGCACGTGACCTCTTCAAATGGGAATCTTTAAACAATCGCCATTTGGGGGTCAAAAATCTTGTCTCTCCTCACTCGTTCCCATTCTCTTTCTGTCCGGCTCCGCAGGGATGGGCAGTGGTTGCTCCCGCCCTCCTGGGCCCTGCCCCTCAGATGTGATCTCACCCCTCACTGCCCTCTCCGTCACAGCGCCGAGCCCGGGCATCACCCACAGTGTTCTCTCTTTCCCTGCTGCACAACCCCACTGTGCCAGACATCAAACTGGGTTTGGGACAGTTCAGAAAAAGCTTCCTAAATGATGAGCTCCTGTTTTTACACGTGTATTATTTTAGCTCATGTATCAAACTAGCAGGAGACCACTGTGCTGGTTTGTGCGGCTACCCTACCAGAACATAACCATACGAGCACCAGGTTTTCTCATCTGTGCTCCGGGCTGTGACAACACACACACATAGCAGGTGCACAGTAAATGCCCGATGAATTAAACTCAAAAATATCAAGCTGAGAAACAGAAAACGAGACAGTATGCACACTGGGAAGTTTGGGAAAGTGATGGTAAGAGAAAGCACCCAGGAAGAATTATGGCACATTAAAAGTTGCTGAAACTTTGGTGTAAGACTTGGAGAAAACCAGAGTTACCACAGCAACCACAGGTGGCTGGAATCACCAGCAACCTGCTGCTCTCTGACTGTAGTTACTTTGCGGAGCACACGAGACTGTCTCTTCGCTCTGAACAATTACCGACCGTCTACTGGGGGCCAGACATTGTTCTAGGTTCTGGTTACGTTTTCACAGATAATAAACTACGAATACACAGAAAAGTTTGCATACATAGGAAAGCACTTTTTTCCTAATACATAATCAAAAAAGTTAATTTAAAATAAACAAACAGCCAAAGGTAGCTACTTATTATACTTGCCAGCCCTTCTTTCCCAAAACTTAACCAAAACTGCAGGAAATAACTTTAAAAAATCATTCTAGAATTTGGAGATATTAAAGCGAAAGCTTTCTGCTACCATCTAAATAAAGCATGAATTTTTGTAAGCTGAAGTTTCCCGCAAAGGCTAAATCTTAGGAACACATTTCTGTATCACTAAATGCCCATGCTCCAAATTAGGTTCAATGAACTACCAGTGCAACTAAGCATACAGACGATTTCAGCATTTTTACACACCAGAGGTTCAACAAAAGGGATGAAAAAGATCCCATTTGATGGGAGTGAATTTGCCTGAAACATACAGAAATCTCAATTTTTTATTGGTATGTACTTTTGAAGGGAGAAAATGTCGATTTTATTATGGAAAAACACCTGCCCACCTCGTGTGATAAGGCACAGAGTGTGTGGCACGGTGCCCGGCCCACAGCAACACTTAAACACAGCTTTTACTCCTCAGGGACAACGCGGTGTGGGGCAGCCACGGCTGTTGCAGGCTGTAGACCAGGACGGCAGCCACGCCCCACGGACTGAGGCGCTTCCCCACAGATAAAGAACAAACCTGTAAACCCAATCTCTCTGTCTACCTATCAATATCTCTATCTCTCTGTAACTCATTTGGGGAGTGGTGTGTTTTAGTGAAGTCATTCTTGAAATCAGTTTCCCCCACTGGGTAGAGAATCGGAGAACCAAGAAGAGGGGGCGATAGAGAGGCCGAGCATGCCCTTCTGCAAGTCTGTGTTCCCACGCCTTCTCCCACTGCCTGAAAGACAGAAGGGACGCGCTCATGTGTTCTGCCAGACCGAGGCGGAACTTCTCGTCTCTCTGGAAGGCAGTGGGAGCGGCCACTCGAAGGGGTTCCAGCTCAGTGAAAAGCTTCCCTGGTCTTCAGCTGCTTTATCAGTGATGAGGGGCGTGGAAACGCAGCTCTCTAAAGGCTCCCCCTGTAGCTGCAGATGTAGCTATAGAACTCCACACATCTCAGTGACACACAGGACTGGGGAACACGCCATGCACTCTTTTTTTTTTTTTTTTTAAAAGCAATATTTGTTTAGCCTTTGAGGCCTTGGGGGAAAAAAGACACATTCTGTCTGTTTTAGAGATCTAGCACCTGTCACACAGAGCAACTTCCAGAATACTGGTATTCAGCGTCACATCTGGGATAACCCATCGCCTACAGAGAATTCACGTATCTTGGTTTAAAAAACCACCAACATCAGAATCAGTATGTTCCCTTCGGGAAATAGGTTTGGTAGAGACTTCTTCATTTCTCGTGACCGTTTAGAACAGTATGCCTTTAAAAAAATTTTTTTTCTTTTCTTTTAGGGGAGGTCATTAGGTTTACTTGTTTTTGTTTATTTTTAGAGGAGATACTGGGGATGGAACCCAGGACCTGGTGCATGCTAAGGATGCGCTCGACCACTTGAGCTACACCCTCCCCCAGCATACCTTGATACGATACACTTTTACTGAACTGAAGGCAGCCCTCTGCCAGCACGTGACAGATTCAGCACTGCATCCTTGCTACTGATTTACTGATCACACACACTCTAAGCACATGGAGTATTTACGCATCCTGCTCTTCAGATCTGGGTATAGCGCTACAAAACAATCAATGTTTCTCGATGACAATTCATGTCATGTTTTAAAAACACCTGCCTACCTGTGGGGGTATTAAAGATAAAGGCTACTTATTTACAATCTTATTACAAAGATTAGTTAAAGCAGATTTTCAAAATAATAGGTCAATAGAATAGAAGGATGAATTAAGTTAATTCTTATTTTAAATGTTTTTATCTTTAACACCTAAGGGGTGAATTTGCAGTCATATCAGGCTTTTGACAATTACACAAAATAAACAAGGCTATACTGTGAAGCACAGGGAACTATATTCAATATCTTGTAGTAGCTTGTGGTGAAAAAGAATCTGAAAACAAATATATGCATGTTCACATATGACTGGAGCATCGTGCTGTACACCAGAAATTGACACAACACTGTAAACTGACCATACTCCAATAAAAAAAATATATATAAAGACACTTAAGGCCATGTCTCATGATCAGTTTTTCCACTATTAACAAGTTTATTTTGCAAAAGCTGTGGTCTGTATATGCGACTTACATAACACTATTGCTTTTCATACGACTGTTGCCAGTAAGCTGTGTTTTTCCACCTTTCCGGAGGGGGAAGAAATGTGTGCATTTGAAGGTTTTGTAGGAGTTGGTAATCTAATAACTATTATTTCCTAGCTCCTCTAAAGTAAAACAAGGAGCAGTGTCAGCAGGAACATTAAGTTACTTTTTTTAGGGGCAGCATTTTTCAAACTATCTGTGGAGGACAGTTACACATTTGCCGAGGCTCCTTTCCAAAGCAGAGGTGGGCGCAACACCACGGCCTCATCTTCCGACTCTGAAGTCTTACTTGACACCATTTAATTCATTCACTGGACACCTGTTTGAGGGAAGATACTTTCCTCTCCACCTTACTATTGACTCCCTCACTCACTGCCGTCTAGTTTTTGTTTTGTTTACATTCACCAAGACTTTGCTCTTAAAAACCCCTAAAGCTTTTCTCCCGGCCCGATCTAGGGGCCCTTCCCAGCTTTCCCCCACCTTTAACACTGCTGACCTCTCCACCTTCTTATTTCAGAATTTCCTCTGCTGTTCTGGCTGTCCTGTCTTTCTGGCTGCTCGTTTCCAGACCTCCCTGGCGGCCCCTCTTCCTTCACTCCTACTCCGTTATTCCCGGTGCGACCTTCTCCCCAGCTCACAGAATGGGCTAATGCCTGCTGCCCCATCTCCCCTGGGATCTGGAGCCTTGTTTTTCACCCCTTCCTGTATTTCTTTACACATGGATGCTGGACATCCCGTCAGCACCTCAAACACAATGTAAAACCAAACCTGCCATTTCCCTCCAAACGGTCTCCTCCTGCCCTCCTTTCTTGCTTAATTCACTCCACCACCCAAGCTGGATGCCTCGAATCCCCTCTGACAGCCTCGCTCCTCTCGGACACGGGTCACTGTGTGGGCATCTCCCTCAGTCCCATTTCTTCTCACCGCTCCCTGTGCCTCGTTCATGACACTGCATTGGTCTTCTGATGGGTTTCCCTGAATTTTCCCATAACTTCTCCTTTTTACTGCTGTCAGTAGTTTAGTTTTTGGTAATAAAGATCTGATGGCTCCCTTGCTTTATTATAAGAACCTGGTGCTCCAGGAAAGGTAAGAGACACAGCAGAGGAAGAAAGGGCAGTCAGAGTCGTGCGGAACAGCAGGTGTGAGAGCTGGGGCTTGAGTGCCAGGCAGGATTCTGGCAGAGAACAGGTCACAAGAAGCAGAGGCCCTGAGGTAGCCCATCGCAGGGCGGCCTGCAGGAACAGCAGGGCACACAGTCTGCCTGAAATGTCAGTGGCAAAGGGCAGCAGTGGGAAAAGGAGGAGGAGGCCAGCCTGCCCGGGATCGCGAAGCCCTGCAGGAGGAGCAGCACACGTGCTTCGGGACTTTCGACTTTGTTCTATTTCCTGAGAGTTACCCTTGGGTAATTTCCCCTTACACCACAAAGAAGACTAAAGAAACAAAAAGTAACATGTTGAAGTTTAAACTTATTTGCCATTTAGGCCTTCCTTTTTTTTTTTTTTTGCAATAAACACTAATGCTTCTGCCTACAAGGAAGGAGAGAACTACCTCAGAAATGCTGAGTGCCACAAAAATCTGTGAAACCATTTTTCCAGAATTTTATGAAGCTGCTGAGAGATTATTTTTAAGGGTGTCAGTTTTATTTTAAATAAAAAAAATCCATTATTTATATAATAGGACATCCTAATCAGCAAAGGTTCCACTAACATTTTATATTTATGAAAAATATATTTCACATATTTATGAAAACTTTCTGTGCAAACTCAGTGGGAAGGGGGAGACCTAGCTGAATGACGCACAAGTAACGTGGGTCCATTCTTCTCTGGTTCAGATTATTTTTTTAAGTGCACAGCCTACACTTTTTTTTTTATTATTATTTAGTTCATACATGAAAAGCAGCTCTTGAATATGAAATATTCACTAGTCAAAATTCCTTTCTTTTAAATTACTTTAACTTTATTTTGTGTGTGTGTGTTGGGGGGGTAACTAGGTTTATGTATTTTTTAGAGGAGGTACTGGGGATTGAACCCAGGACTCTGCATGCCATGCATGCGCTCGACCACTTGAGCTGTACCCTCCCTCAAAGTTCTTAAAGACTAAATTATCTTATTAAAATAAAGAGGACACATTTAAAAAATATGATTAATGTGATTAATGTCGGGGATCTTGACAGCAGGATTTTCATTCATCAGGATAACGGGCGAAACCAGTCACAACCTAGCTGCTGAGCTTCCCCTCTTGTGTACAGATCACCTGGCCGCTTTCCGTGCAACACACTCGTGTCAAGACCCCCCAAAACGGATCTCCTGAGTCATGTTTGCAGTCCTGTGAGTGTTGAACTACATGGTCTTTGATGCCATGACATTTAATTCCTCTTTTTTTTGGCCTTTGCAAGAACCAACTGAATACTCGCCTATCAACAGTGCTCCACTCTCTAAACAGAATAAGTAAACTGTCATAAGAAGTCAAAAGACGCCCTTATTATCAAGTTCATGATAGCTTTCTTCGACTTTTCTGAACAGAGAAAATTATACCATCGATACTATATACATTAGACTTTAAATATTATATGTCTATAACCAATAAGCAATAGGAGATAAATTTTACATGAATTATGTGCAAGCAACAGGAAATACATTTTACATCAATACGAAAAGTGATCGTTTTTTTTAAAGGACAAAAAATAAACAGCATTAAAAGCAGAACTGGCAAGCTTTCCTAGGCAGTCTTAGCAACAGTGATCTCAAAGTCAAAATTTCTTCACAAAGATAAAATAAGTTTATTGCAACTTGATTGCATCACCTCAAATATAATTCTTGACTTGAAAATGTGCCCTTATGTTTTATGAGGACTGAAACAAAAAGGAAATTGATGGAACTAAACCAGCAAATTATTTTGCAATTAATGACTGCAGTTGTATACAGAGCAGATGTAATCAATTGTGGAGGAAAGCCGAACCAAATTTCCATCCTGTCCAGTAGAGCTGAGGGATCTATTCAAAATACATTCTCGCCCTTAGAGGAAATGACCCTATATTAAGAATACAAATGTAATTTTGTAAACTATTTTTAAAGGGTAGGGGATCAATTCAATTAGTGATCCCCAAATATCCTGATTTCTGCTGTAAAAACCAAACATCTGCACGACAGAACAAAACCTCAATTTTCACAGATGCTTTGGAGTCCCTGTAGTTGAAGACTGACTTCAAATATTACCTTCTTGCCAGATCGGTTTTAAGAGAGGAAAAGGAAAAAGAAAGAAAAAATAGGGTATATGATGACAGGAGACTTGGGATTTAATTTGATTATTTTGGCAATTTTCTGTTTCTTGAGCCCATAATGATTTTTGAAAGAACTGACTAATACTTGACAACCATAATACTACCAAGTTACATCCAAAATTTGTTTTGTGAGCCAGTCAACCAGTGAGAGCCAAATGGCCATCAAGAACTGTTTCTTCAGACGGGGCTATCGCCCAGGACTTTACTGAGTTAGTCCTACAGTTCATGAAAACAAGGGTCTTCTCAGGTCTTCTATGTTCCTGTCTTTAAGTGAATACTTCAAATCATAAGCTTGACTCTAGATACAGGTTTAAAGAGTAGAAAAGTTTTGCTCTCTCATGTTACTGTGGACATTGAAGTGGAACTTCAAAATACTTGCTTAATCCACAAATTGCAGGCTCTACAAAGTTAAGGACAGTGTTCTGCTCATTTTTGCACAGTAAAGAGAAAAAAAAGTACATCTATCTAAATGCTGACATGTCAGTTAAGTTCTATATCTAGAAATCTGCAGAACCTTCTTACATTTACAGCAGAAACGACCGATGCACCTAGTGCACTTTTGCTTTTAATGCTATTAATGAGAAGGATTTGCATTTAAAGCTGAAAAGCCCTGACCTAACTTGCGAAATGGTTTTATCGGCAGGCAAGATTCTGAAACCGGGCAATCTGTGGAAACACCGTACACCTTTTCAGCAATGGCCCTGGTGTCTACAGATCTGGCAGCAATCATGAAAATAATTAAGGACATGGCACCACACGTCACTTACCATTGTGAGACATCCCCACAGCAAGGCATTTCTGAAACCGACAGTACTGGCATTTATTTCTACTTTTTTTGTGGATCCGACAGTTCAGATCACACCTATCATAAATAAGCTTCAATCTAATTGTTCTCCGGAAGAAACCCTGCAAAGAGATATGGAAAAAAAAAAAAATGAAGCACATTTTAAGTGTTTGTGACAATGGAATCAGCGGTGTATGGCTTCAGGCACATGGGCGTGGGTGTCAGACAAGGTAGGTTCTCGACCCAGTTCTGTCCCTGGTGACTTTAGGCACATAACCTCTCTCAGTTTTCTCTGCTAATAAAATAAAGAAGCAGAGGCCTTCCAGCGTCCTTTTTTAGCTCTTAGACAGTGACCACATGCAACTGATGTCATTCAATGTATCTTGGCTCCACAGCTGGATTTCAGCAAGCTCTAAGAAGTGCTCTGGATTTAATGTAATGCAAATAAAACACCATGTAATCAGTTCAGTTTCTCTGTAAATCATTCCAGCAGCATGCCCCAGCCTTTACAATTGTGCTAAGCAGTTTGGCAAAGTTATAATCATTTCATCCTAAAACATGAGCAGGGCCAATAAAAATCCACATGTGGATAATTTTTTTGGAATTCTCTATGTTGCATAATTTCCTACACAATTGGCTTCATTTACTTACGCGTTTGAAAGTGTGCTCCATTATCGTTGGAGCCCACAAACAAAAAAGATAATAGAAAATAACATGAGAAGTAATGTATAAATCCTCAGAATCCTCATAAAATTGATTGTCATCTCAAATTGGCAAATACATCAATTTGACGATGATTGAATTCTGCTACGTTTATATATTTTTGAAGGACTCCCCCAAAATTCTAACCAGAAATGTTTTCTAACTCCATTTTTTAGGTTGTTTTTTTTGTTCAGAGTATTCCTACTCATTTCTATTGTGTTCATTTCCATGAAACTCACTTCTTAATCCTTTCAGATTTATCGGGCCCTGTTTGGTACAAAAAACCACTGGATTAGTATTGATGCTACCACAGACATGCATTTTGACTTTCTCCAGATTGCTTCCTTGACCTCTAGGCAAGTATGTTCAACTGCTCCTCTGACGTCTTCACTTGGCAACCTAACATCCACCTCTAAGCCGGCACATCCAACGCTGAGCCCTACATGCTTACTTCCCCGTGGCTTCCCCCCCCCCCCCCCCCCCCCCGCCTCGCTGATACAACGCCATCCTTGAAGTCACTCTCAGCATCTCTCTCTCCCCCTTTGTCGTGCAAAGCTCTCTTTCTATGTATACAATCGCCCATTTCCTCCTTTGCCTTCAAGCTGAGCTAACACCTCAGCTTCTCAACGAGGCTTATCCACCCTATTTAATCCCGAGGCCTGGCCCCAGCCTGCCTCTCCTCTACAATTCTTTCACCCCTTTACTCTGCTCTAGTTTTTTTCCCCAAAAGCACTTATGACTTCCTAACATACCACACAATTTACTTATTAAATCTGTGCTTATTTTCTGCCCCTCCCCCACTGCCCAACTAAAACTGTGAGCCCCACGGGGGCAGGGGTGGTCTCTTACGCCCCGGATGTAACCCAAACACCAACGAGAGCGCTCCAGTAAAAGCCACTGAATGAATACGTGTGTCCCTTGACCTCCTTTCTGGGCCATCTCTGATAGCGTGTGATTCTATACTATGACAGACGTATTATAAGGCCACTGGCACACTCTTTTCCTCTCAGTGTTTTTGCTCTCTTATTAAATGTAATCATTACACACATGTAGGAATTGCATGTAACTATAAAACGTAAGATAAACAAATGAGCCCACTGTCCAAGCCAAGATTTAAAATCACAACCAGCCACGTGCACGCGTTTCTGTATTCTTCCCTCACCCAGCTCCTGCCCCTGGGGCCGCTTGACAACATAATCATTATCCCCTATTTTGTGTTTATCATTTCCTTGACCTTTAAGAAAATACAGTTTTATAGTTTCAGATTCTCCTAAACTTCCCTTTTATATTTTCCGTCTTTTTGCCACTAATTAACTAACATTGACAGCAAAGGCAAACGTCAGAAAAACAGCCAAATAAGGTCACAAAAAAATATATAATTACAATGGCAAAAGTAAGTAAAAGCAAACATTTCTCACCAAAGTTCTGTACTTTACTCTTCTCATTACTAAAGAAGACATATCTTTTTAATATTCAAAGATCCTACGAATCCTTCAGGAACTGAAAGAGGTTTCAAATTCTAGCCAATTCTGGGTAGGCCACATTCTTTACGACATTGTCTCATTCTCACTAATTTCTTTGTGTATATTTTTCAGTTCGGTAGCCTTTCTTCTGCTCTGTCTAGTACGCTATTCAGCCCTTTCAGTGATGTTTTACTTCTTTTTAAAAAAATTTTGCCCAACTTTTAAATCTATTTTTAATCAGTCCATTGAAAATTTTCTCTCGAACAATGAAAAATATATTAGGATATAAAGAAAATTCATCACAGTAACTGACAGCATCTTTGTAAAAGCAAACCCCCATCTTGTTTTGTTTTGTTTTGTTTTTATTTCAACGATCGTATTTTTTTCACTTTTATAAGTTCCATCTGGTTTATTTTCAGAGCTGCTCATTCCTGACAGTCTGCTGTTGCTCATTCACTGTGATTCTGCCCTCGATCTTTAAACACTTCATAGGCAGCCGCTGTACCTCGGTATCAGGCAGCCCGGCACCCGCTCCCCTTGGGGGGGGGGGTGGAGAGGCCTAAGTCTGCTTTCTGCCCTTGTTACTGTGTATTCATTTCTGATGAGTATCATCAAGCTGACTGCCTACTTATGCACTTGCTGATATTTTTTTTGAACTCATTTCTTGACCTTAAACTGTGAGAATCCTACAGGGTCTAAACTGGGAATGATTTCCTCCAAAGAGAATCTGCAGACCCTTCTGTTGGAAGCCAGGGGTGCCACTGGCTTCTGTTTCAGACTCCCTTGGGAATCCTGGCTCCACCTGGAAGCCCCAGACTCGGCTCTGCCTCCTGCCGCAGGCATCTAGCTTTGGGGCAGTGCTACACCTCAGCGTTCCCACGGGCATCTCTCCTGAGAGAACCCTGCCCTTCCAAACATGCCTGCAGCTTAAGACCTAGGATTGTTTTGTTTGTTTGTTTTGTTACTGTTGTTCTGGAGAGTTTACCCCACCTCTTGTCGAATCAGCAGTATCGCAGAGGATGTGACCTGTGTGGGATCTGCTGGAAAGCGAAGTCTCTTTAACTCTTAAAGGGTTCTAAGGAGTTTTGAATATTAAAAAGACATTTTTTTTTTTCACTGAGTCACAGAAGGCTACTGTACAGAACTGTTCTCACTGATAAATATTGGTGAGCAATTTAAAAAACTTTCTGCCATTTGATCGTATGTATTTTTTAATAGTCCTTGACTGCTTCTCTAATTTTCACTTTTAAAAACCTGGTGTTAATGGTTGAAAACGCTGCTTGGCTAGCTAAAAGTGGGGCAGAGTGCTCACTTACCTGGCATGGCTGGAGAGGAAGGCTTTTTAATAGAATTATGGTCTTTTTTTTAAGTTTAACCCTTAAAATACAATTTTTTGTTTTGACTCATACCATGTCTTTCAAAGTATCACATTTTTTTGTGTGTGTGTGATGATTCAGGGTCTCCCAATGGTAAAGGATAATCATTGTGAATATCACTTATGTACTGACTATGTACATAAAACCTTGAACTGAATGCCTACAGACTCCAGCACAAGCTTGGAACTTGCTTTTACTTTTTCTTTAAAAAAAGACTAAGTTCATAATAACAAACTGTTTTCTTGTCATTTGACTCTTTCAAGAAATCCAGAGAGGAAGACTGGAGGCTCTTACTGAGTGTCTTTCTGTAAAATTATTTATTGATTTGAAGAATAAAGTAGGTTTCTCCAAGGTTTCTTCATAGTACCGGTAAAGAAACACTCCTTAACAACTCTCTCCTTTATTATGTCAGCTTCCATAAAACGATGCTCAATTTCAATAGCTTACTCTTCTGGTTACCGTGAAGTCTATGAACTGGTGTGACGGAGGTGCACCAGTCACCATTTCAGAAAACTGTTTTGTGTATGTGTTTCTTTCTCTCTTATTCTTTCTTTCCTCTTCTTTTCTTTCCTCTCTTTCCTTCCTTCCTTCCTTATTGAAGTATAGTCAGTTCACAATGTTGTGTCAATTTCTGGTGTACAGCATGTTTCAGTCATTCATGTACATACATATATTCACTTACATATTCTTTTTCATTATAGGTTACTACAAGATATTGAATATAGTTCCCTGTGCTCTACAGAAGAAACTTGTTGTATGATCTATTTTATATATAGTAGTTAGTACTGCAAATATTTCTTTAAAAAAAGTTTTTTATTTAATTTTTTTTAATGGAGGTACTGGGGATTGAACCTAGACTCATGTATGCTAAGTACGCACTCTACCACTGAGCTATTTCCCTCCCCACAGTATCTGCAAATCTTGAACTCCCTACCCCTTTCCCCCTAGTAACCGTAAGTTTGTTTTCTATGTTTGTGAGTCTGTTTCTGTTTTGTAAGTAAGTGAGTGTTTCTGCTTTTTAAATAAGTTCTTTGTCTTTTTTTTTTTTAGATTCCACATATGAGTGATCTCATATGGTATTTTTCTTTCTCTTTCTGGCTTACTTCACTTAGAATGACAATCTCCAGGTCCATCCATGTTGCTGCAAATGGCATTATTTTATTCTTTTTTATGGCTGAGTAATACTCTATTGTATAAATATACCACAACTTCTTTATCCAGTCATCTGTTGATGGACATTTAGGTTATTTCCACGTCTTGGCTATTGTAAATAGTGCTGCAATGAACACTGGGGCATGTGTCTTTTTGAAATAGAGTTCCCTCCAGATACATGCCCAGGAGTGGGACTGCTGGATAATATGTAAGTATATTTTTAGTTTTTTGAGGAATCTCCATACTGTTTTCCATAATGGCTGCACCAAACTACATTCCCACCATCAGTGTGGGAGGGTTCCCTGTTCTCCACACCCTCTCCAGCATTTGTATTTTTTTACTCTGAAGTTTTCATATCTGCTTGTGAGAACGTGATGCCTGTTTTTCAAAAAATTTTCTCCAACTTCTCCTTCATTGCTTTACTAGTAACAAAACTTCAGGTGCAATAAAACCTAAGGATGATATTGTTAATTTTACAATGAGATTAAACACCGTGTGTCAGACCTGCATTAGGCTTTATCATGAAGTGGGGCAGCCCAGAGAAGCTGCGTCAATGAGCTACCACTGGCAGGTGGGAATGTACTAAAAACTCTCCCTGAGGTAGGGTCCTACAAAAATAGATCACAGTGTATCATACGGCAGAGTGTGTTCCCTTACACCTTTAGCTAAGTCCATGGTTCTAAAATGATCTTTCACTACAGATACAAAAATACGATGAAACCTACTAGGGGAAAAAATAAGTGTCCAATTTGTGAGCAATAAATGACAGCTCTGCAAGATCTAAAGTATATTAATTCTCCAGTAGCCACAGGTGATTTTTACCTAAGTCTGCAATATTAATAACCCAAGAATCCATCACTATTTCCCTTTTATCCAAACCCAGTCTTTTAGTTTGTCTGAATTTTGGCAAGGATCACTAATGTAAACCTGTTCCACTGGCACTGCACAACTGTGGAAGACGACCCACTGGCAGCTTTCTTAAGCAGCATAACTATTTTTTTTAAATCCATAAATCAGTTTGCAGGTTTGAGGTCAACTGTATTTTAATTATGGGTCTATCCCACATTCTACTGAAATGACAAATGTTACGTTGCTAAAGCACCTTCCAGAAAATGCACACAGGTGAGTCAGACACGTGCGTGAACTTCATCTTCACGAGTCCTGCTGACGAGCTGAGGTGGCGTCTTCGTGCACTGGCAGCCACTGGTCTAACTCAGCTGCATTCAGAGCCTGGCAGCAGTTTCCTTTAGCTCCAAAGTGGCAAAGAATGAGTATTTCTTCAGCCTTATGCCTTATAATAGTGGTTCTCAAGCTTTCTGGTGTCAGCACTCCTTTACTCTCTTAAAAAGTGTTGAGGTTTCCAAAGAGCTTTTGTTATATGGGCTGTGTCTATTGATAGAAATAAAACCTGAGACGCTGGGAGGTACAAGAACACACGGGCAGCACGCCAGCAGGCATGAGGGCTGCAGCGACATTCCACATCGTGCAGCTTCTGCAACGCTCCATTCACACTCCGGAGAGGAGGAGAGTGAAGAAGGCAAACAACAGCTTAGTATTATAATGAAAGTAGTGTCAGCCTCATGGGTGTCTCAAAAGGGTCTGAGGGACGCCCAGAGGTCCCCAGACCACACTTTGAGAAAAACTGACTTAAACGTAGAGAGGCCAAATTTTATATTATTCCTCTAACATTTTTCTTATTCTTATTTATTTTTTTTTACTAAAAATAGAAAGGAAGTTTTAATGTAGTAAATAAGTTTAGTAAACACCAAGTATATTTTCAGTTGTTAATGAAGACATGATACATTCAAGAAAGTTTTTTTTTTATTCTTATCTATAAAATGAGCAGATGGCTATGCTCCCTTCCAAGGTTAGCATAACCGTCTTTGCATTTCAGTCTAGGAAGTCTGTGATCCGTATTTTGAATGGTTTGCATGTTACTGCAGGTCAGTACACAAGGCTTAGTTTTCCTCCACTGCTTTTGCTTATTTGTTGATCGTGAAGGACTCCTCCGGGTTTGCCAGGCGTTATTAAGGGTTTATTCTCCGTCTCTGCCTTAGAACCTTTCTGTTTGTACCTCGAGGGCACTTGGGTTTTTCTCCTCTGTTTTCTCTCTTCTTTCTGCTACTTTTCTTCTTCGCGTGCTTTTATCTTCTAAGTTTTTAGGCCCTCAGAGCTTAGCTTTAACACTATAACCAACTACTGACAATATTTGTCTTTCAACTTCTAACCATTTCAGAAGTGTTAACTCTCCACAAATACCTGGCAAACAGAATCAAGGTGTAACTGTTTGCTTAAAACTTTTAGTTTCCAAGTGCTTTACCAGCCCACAAAAACCAATGATTTATTGTGGAAACTTAACCAACCATACTGTTTTTATTTATTCATCAACATAAATTAGCAAGATGAGCAAAACTGAATGATTTCTTCAGGTATTTCTCAGAATTTGGCAACAATTCATTCAGTCAAAAACTGTATAAATCTAATTCAATAAAATGACATGTTCTGACTATGCCTTGAGAACGTAATGATTTCAAGTAAGGCTGCAGATATTTTAGTTTGGTTTCAGTCATAGAATGAAGGAGCTTTACTGTTTTAAATGAAAGCACATCTCTTGCCAGAAGTACTTCAGAGTCATTTTGGAATTTCAGACCTTAGAGGGAAATGAGAAGCCCCTGGGGAGCTAATCCAATGAAGTCAGTTTTACATGCGAGGTGACTGAGAGCTTCACTGTCATGTGATCAGCAGGGACCTCGGGCAAGTGGCCTATGTGACCGCTAGCTTGTCTCTTTCACTTTACTGAGTTGCCTTTAAAGGAATAAGCTTTTGGATTGAAAAGATTTTAAAGATCATCTAATTCAACACCATCATTTTACGGTGGTGAAGACATAGGCAGAATGTGGTTAAAAATGATACATGTAGAAGCATCCTCTGCAATATTCGGTGCCGAGTCAATAAACACTAATTTCCCTTTTTCGGTCCACCATTCAGTAAGGAGCCCTGATGTTTCAATGCCTATGTAACTGCTGTCATAGATCCTTATTCTGAACAAAAAGCCCATCTGAGGGTTGAATCTGATCTTACATAAGCAGCATTTATTTTATAAAGTTAACATTTATGAACAATTTATGCTGAGCCCTGGAGTACAGAATGAGTACTATTCAATTACTATCTTATTCACCAAGCATGTTAGAATTAATTCTTTTAAAAGCCAGCATTTTAAAATATAAGTGGACTAACATTTTCTTAATAACTGGGCAGAATATTACCAAGTGAACTTTCCAAAGGATATCTTTTCACAAAGAAAGGAGGTGAGAAGAAATAGTATCTCCTTTCCAAAATCTCACATCTCTTCGCCTGCCTGTAACACATGGCTCACCCTGACGCTGGAATAAGAGAACACATAGCGCTGGTTTAGGAGTCGTAAGATATGCATTCTGGTCCTGGCTCTGCCACCTTGGCAGACGCCCGTGGGCAAGTCCCACTGGCTCATGATTTCAACACCTATAAAGTGGCTATAAATACGCTCGACCTTATAGGACTGTTCTAAGGCTCAAATGAAGACTGACTGACTATCTATTTGTCTGTCTGTCTGTCTGTCTATCCATCCATCCACCCATCCATTCATCCATCTATCTATCTATCCAGCCATCCAGCCATCTGATCTGTCAAGTCTTATATATACAGAATACTGCACAGTATAGTGAGAAAAAAAAAACAAACAAACAAACTAGGAGATTCAGGAAATTTGGGTTCTGGTTGGGATCAGCTCATCACTGTCTTGCCATGACACCCTGAACAGGGGACTTTTCTTTCAATTTTACTGTATGTTTGAAAGTGTTCATAATAATATGTTGAGGAGAAAATAAAATAAAATAAAAAATAGAATAGAATAGAAATGAAATAGTAGGTACTTTCCAGCAACTCATTTTAAGGAAAGAACTTGTCTTCTACCTTGCAGCCTTCGCAGGCGTGAACGCCGTAGTGGAAGCCGGAAGCCTTGTCCCCGCAGACGCGGCACTCGATGGCCATGAGGGAGCTGCAGGGCTCCTCGTGAGGCCTGTTGTACAGCTGAGTCTTCTCAGCATAGTAAGGTGGGGAGACGGGCTCCACTTTGATGGCACCTGTGTACAGGAAAACGGGAGCGGATGATTAACACCAGAAAGACAAGGCTCAGCGGGCCACAGGGCACGTCTCTCTAGCACACGTCGCTGCCGCACTTTGTCATTCAAGGGTAGCGGCACTCAGGAACGGGGGAAAAAAGCCACCGGAAAAAGTAGGCTTTGTGATCACAGGCGAGTCACAAAACCTCTGAGCCTCACCTGTGAAAACAAACGGGGATGGGAACTGAGTTTGTGGTTCTATGACCCTCCACGACCCCATAATACTAAAGTCCTAACAGGCACCATACGGTCCTTGAGATAATTAAGGTGACTCTGCTATGCCGTGTGCTGTACTTGGCATGCATCATGATCTGCAATGATACATTTTTACTTATATGTTGCATTTTAAAAGTATTTTTACACCACCCTTGCAAAGGAAACATGGCAGGAACACTGTAGGAAAAGGCAATGGTAAGCCCAGCCTGAAGGTCTGTGAAAAATAAGAGACCAGGTTTCCATCAGTGCTGAGTCAGAAGAGATGGTCTGTAAAATGACCTCTGGTAGAGAAAGACCCTATGGAAAGTAAGCACCTTCTTTCTGCTGGTCAGGATCAGGCCTCTCAAATTTCCATATTAGGCTCTGACTGAAAACCACACATGTAAATAGAACCAAGTATATCATTCATCTTAAAAAAGAAAAAAAACTAGAAAGACAGGAAGTTCTTACTTATTGTCAAGTAATGGTTGCCAACTGCATGGTGGTGGCTTTGGAAAACCAGCGTATCAGCAAGAGATAGGAATCAAGGAAACAGCATCACAGAAATTTATTTTATCTTGAAAAGCGCAGCTTTAGTTTTTCTTGAGTCTGATGGCTTGATGTGAACTGAGTTAGTGGCATGGAGATTTATCAATCGCCTACAATGTCAACGTTTAAATTTGTGCTGAAAGATAGTTTTCAGTGTCAGGTGTTCAGAAACTGCAGAGTTAGGAGAAATGGACTCACAGGAACAGTGATTTAGTGATAAGTTATGTAAGGTAACAAACTGCGACTTATCTACCTACAAGTGGCAAAAAGAATTCTAAGTTTGGGGGATAGACTCTTAGCTGGAGGTATGCCTGGCAATGTAGCCGTGCTGGAACGTGCCCACGGGAAGGAAAGAAGGAAGAGAAAGAAAGAGGGAGGGAGGAGACAAGCGAGGGGGGTGGGGAGGAGAGAAGGATCTCGGTGTTCACACACTGTCTTGCTCTTTGGTAAGTCATAAATGCCCGCTATTTCAGGGATACACGGATGAATAAGCCAATGGTCAGCGCCTTCACTACAGGCTTTAGTTTCTGGCGCATTTATCCCAGTGTTAATGCGAGGTTAGTCCAACTCTAGTCTCAGGGGTCTGAAAGGTGAACATGGACATCGTACTTTGGTACTCTTGGAGCTTCAGGTCGTACTTATAATCCGCAACCATCGGGTCAGCTCTTGGGAATGGAACGTCTTCGTAGTGCGGAGTGGAAATGCTGGAGAAATCAACAGTGGTGAAGGGCTTGATGTCAAAGGCGTGGGAGTGGTCGTCCACCATGGACAGGTCCACGGAGCTGATGCCGAAGCTGGTGGGCCAGAACGGCATCTCGGTGTCAACCATGGTAATTTCTGAAATGGAGAAGAGGACAGGTGGGACGTTAGTCCTGGAGGACAGAGCAACCTCCTAGAGACACAGAGAAAGGGGCTGGAAAGAGCCTGTGGTCAGGGATCTCCCCGGGGCGACGAAGATGAGAGATGAGGACTAACCACCTTTTTAGCGTCATCCAGGCTGTTGGCCTAACAGACGGAGGTCACCCCCTACCTGGATGTTGCAGTAGGGGACCCTGTAATAGTTTCGCGTGGACAGCAGACCTGCATCGCGTCCTGCGAACAGCCCCGCTCTCACTAGAGAAGGACGCCTCTCTTAAGGGTGTCTGGGAATGGGCCTCTTGTGTTTTCCCAGCAAGCAGAGAGCTAAAGAATGTAACTCTCAAAGGCTGACTCTTGCATGAGGTTAAAGACTCCAGCTGTGGTCTTCACCAGAAAAACAAAGCGCCTCGAAAGCACAAATAAGGAGACCAGGGCTGTGGATGTGCTTTAGCGGCTCCAGGAGGACTCATTAGGCAGCGTTTGGGTCCACATGTCTGAATATCTACATGAGTAAGTACCCAAACAACCTGAAGCTATCTGTGTTGCAGCATAAACACTGCACACCAGGAGGAGGAATGTGCACTGGTGATAGCCCGAAGGTCCCACTGGGTCTCGGTGACATCCAGGAAAATGCCTGTGCTCCTAATGACAGGGCACCCATCAAACTGTGTCTACCGTTCCCCATTTCATCTGAACCCGCCTAATCCAGGTCACTCTATTTTCTTTGCCCATCTCCTCCGCACGCTTACTTTATGTCTCTGTCCACTGTTCTCAGTATAAATGACTTTCCAGTCAAAGTAGAACTCTCTTGTCTCAACTGCGATGCCCACAAAAGTGGGTTTATCTACCTGTCATGATGCCTACTGTGCAGTCCTTCTGCCTACAAGGTCGACTGAGCTAAAGGCGGCTTACATGCTTCTGTGTAAGCACTGGGAAATGAAAACGAGGATGCAAAAAACGTCTGGCTTGCAAGAAAAACGGGCTGCTCATCATTTCCACTGGTGTAACTTCGTTCTGTTCCACTTTTAACGTATGACTTCAGTGACCCCCTGCCAACCAGTGCCATGCCTCTCAATTCAGGAATCATGTCCCTAAGGGTCATCTGTCTCACTGCAGTTTTGGGGCCAATTTTAATGCTAAAATAGCCAGTTATGTGGCAATAAGTAGAATGAAAAGTTCATATGATTTTAAAGATATACTGTGAAACCCTAAAAAAATATACTTGTAGCATATTTTGAAAGAATGCTAGTTTTTTGTTCGTTTGTTTTTTAAAGAATAGACTTTAGTTTTAAAAGCAGCTTTAGGTTAACTTAAAAACTGAGCAGAAAGTGCAAAGTTCCCATATACCCTCTTCCCCGTCTCCTTCCTCCCACCCCCGAACCACACAGTTTCTCCTATTATTAACCTGCGTTTCCCCTATTGTTAACATGTGCCTTAGGGTGGCACACATGCTGCAAAATTGAGGAATCAATATTGATATATTGTCAACTAAAACCCACAGCCCGCCGTTAGATCTAATTCAGTCTTGTACATCCCATGGCTTTGACAAACGCGTAGTGTCACGCGTCAACCATCACAGTGTTGTACAGGACAGCTTTGCTGCCCTAAACATCCCCTGTGCTCACCTACTCCCCGCTCTTCTCTTCCCCCAAGAATGCTATGACTCTGCTGTCCTCTGTCACAGGCACTCTGTTGGAAAAGCAGGGGAAGCACAGAAAAAGTCTTTGCTTGGCATTCAAGGCCCTCCCTGACAGCCTGACTTAATCCCTCATCTCATTTTCTGCTGCTGATCCCAGACCGCATCCCTGTCCTCAGCAAATCCTACGGCAGGACCCACCACACAGGGCGCCCAGGGCAGACACCCTCCGCACCGTCTAGTCTGCTCATCCCCGTTCACGCTGCTTCCTGAGGCGGCCCGTCCTCCCGTCGCCCTCCTCACTGCTCATCACCATTCCCGGCTCCTTCCCACAGCAGCGGGGAGCCTCACAGTGGTCCAGAGGCTACTGTCTCCATGGAACCCTGCGTGAATTCTCCACCTTAAAAATCCCCTCCCCTCCCTGTGTTCCCACAGCACTCAGCACCTCTCTTTCACTCTGATATAATGATCTGGATAAACGTCTCCACTGTTGGGCTTCAAGCTCTGGAGCAAAGGACAGTGTCTCATTATTCTGTTTTTCCCTTAGTCCTCACGCGTAGTTATTGTTTAGTAAACGCTGGCCAATTGAATGATCAGATTTTATAGAGAAGAACAGAACAAGTACTCATTTTTCTGTGAAAATGGAAAAAAATAAAGCTACTTTCTCAACGGTTTGGTTTTGCTAAGGCTTAAGCTCCTCAGAAAAGATGCAGTCTTCAACATTATAAATAAAATACAGCTGAAGCTGTAACCCGTCCTCTCAACAACGTATACTGAGTTTCTCTCTTTTGATAATTGCAGGAGGGAGATTAGGGTCCTATAAACCTTGCCCCCCTACATAGAAAGGACAAAGTTAGAACAAAAAACAGTTTGCCTCTTCATCTCTATGAAAACAAATTGTCCCAAAACACATTTTCCTTCCCCTCCTTCCCTCCTCCCGGTCCTCTTACTCTGGGACGTCTTGACCTAAACAATGTTACTCCGTGGACCACAGTCACTGGGAGGCACAGTGGTTCCCTAGACAGTTTATTTTATTTTGACTTAGAGACGGGTCCAAGGGAGCCTGCTTCTAATTTTGTCTCTAGAAAACATAAGCTACTGTTTCTGCCAAGTTGTAAGCTGAGGAGGTGCTTTTTGTTACTCCATGCAATTACCCATGAAACAACCAATGAACAAAGCATTTGCATGAACAACAGCCCTGCTCAGGGACAAGTAACAGTGTCTCAACTTTCCAGCCGGGTGACAGGAGCGCACTGTGACAGGCGCATCCATCAATTTCGCAACCTTCCATGTGTTCCAAGCAGGCAGAAGTCTTGGGGTGGACGCTGTGTGAAGGACACTAACATGGTTTTCCTAGACCTTCAGCTTGGCTTTAAACTCGGTTACAGTCAAAGAGCAGACTTTTCACAACACGCCGAAGTACAATGTGTCTCGAACAAAAACACAACCAATATCATGCAAAAGTAACTTACCTCATCTGCCAGGCATCATTATTTGGGAGCATGGAAGTGGGTCAGAAAAGACGCTGAATTACAAAATCAAGCGCCAGAGCTCTACAGTTTACCTTCAGGGTTTCACGTTGTCCCTCATGAAAAGACAAGAAAAACTTCTACTGGAATATCTGGGGAAATATTGCATCTCCTTAATAATTACCTCAGAGAACCCTAAATCTTTGCTAAGAATTGTGCCAGATACAACACTTGGACTGTCTCATTTCATCCTCACAACAGCCCTGTGAGGTAGGAACACTTATAATTCTCCTTAAAGAAGGGGAAACGGAGGCACAGACACAGAAGTAACTTGCCTAGGACCGCAGTTGCTAAGGAGGAGAGCCGGTTCATAAGCCCAGATGGTCTTAAGCCCCACAGCCTGCAAACACTTAACTTCCTAAACTTAATACTGGTTAGAAAAACACATCTCTTCCTGATCTTCTAATTCTACATTAAACAACAATTAATTTCAACAAACCTTCACTGAGCACCTATAATGTGCCAGGCGCAGGGGGCTGGGGAATGCACCACGAAGGCTGAGTCATTCTCAAACACAAGCCTCACTAGAGAAACACATTAAGCTGCACTTTGAGCGGGCGCAGGAAAACGCCTTTCCTAGAATGCCTCAAACACAGGAGCTCTGTTGGAAGTGACCTTAGAGAGGCACTTAATGGCTTTTGTTCAATCTCTGCTCATTTGTTTCAGTTTAAGGTACTCATAAATATGATCCCAATTTATTCATCCAGCCCTTCCTTACTGACCCATTTAAATCATTTTGCTGTGTAAACTGACCTGGGAATTTCCTAATTCCTCTCCTGTTAGAATAGCTGGGATCTAGAGACAAAAATCATCCTGAAATAATAGAGTGGGAAGGGCCTTTCTGAGATAATGTTAAGTTCCTCATTTGACAGATGAAGAAAACCAGGCAACGTGATTTGCTCACGAGCCCACGGTTAGAGGCAGACCCGGTGAGAATCCAGGTTTTCTGCTTCCCACACTGTATTCTCTGCACTGCATCATGAAGTTGTTCCCATATGTAAAGACGCTGAAAAAGGGACACGCAACCTTCGCCAATTTTCACAGATTCAGATTTTTTGGTCTCAATTAATACAGAGGAATGCCATCAAATTTATGAAGGAAAAAAGTCTCCTGCAAGGAGCCATTTATGGGATGGCAAATTATAATAGAATAAAAAAAACTGTAACAGAATTTATTTCTCACAAAAACAACAAACCCTGAATTCATCAAAAGGTTAAGGAAATAGTCTGATAAAGTATCAGTCTGAGTTTTTACATAGTAAATACATGTGTGGGGGAGGGTATAGCTCGGTGGTAGAGCGCGTGCTTAGCATGCACGAGGTCCTGGGTTCAATCCCCAGTACCCCCATTAAAGATAAATAAATAAATAAACCCAATTACCTCCTCCCCCCAAAAAAACAAACAAAAAGAATTAAATAAAAATGTGCCAAATCATTAGTAAGACAGCTCAAAAAAATTTTAAAAACAAAAACAAAAAGAGGTGTGTATTTTATTTGTTCGTCTGTTGCAGGCTGCTGTTCTGAACGTTAACATCTGAAGATGGAGGAGAACCAGGGTCGTGTCAGACACCCTGGGTTTGCATCCTGACCTACTGCTGGTCAGTGCTGTGGTCTCCACATACCTAATTGTCCCCATCTGTAAAATAATCGCCCCGCCTTCCTCACAGAGGTGCTGTGAAGGTTAAGTTAGATAATATATGGAAAGCATCTAGCAGTGGCCAGGCAATCAGTTCTCTGTAAATATAATTATTGGTAGTAGCGGTAATTTTTGTAACCAGGGTAACCAGAGTCCTAGAATCCTGTAAGAGGTGGGCTAAAAGCCTCCAGTGCTACCACTAGAGGACAGGAAGAGGAAGAAACACCAGCAAAGCCTATTGTTCAAACAGGACTACGCCTAAAACAGATGTCCTGTTTAAGAGCCCTCTGGAAAAGGAGAGACCACAGTTTCTCTTCGTTACTTGTTCCAGTGCTGAACTGCTCCTCTGTAGCCAGGAAAGTCTGTGTCTTATCTGGCACTTCCCCAGTTGTTGTTAAACATATGTTAATGATTTTTTAAATTTATTTTTTGATCACAAAATCATATTTAATGGAGAAATACAAGAAACAGAATAAGACCTATAAGACAATACCATGTATATTCATTTAAAATTACGTGTATACAATACAAAAATACGGCAGGCATGCAAATAAAAAGAACACGGTGAAACACACTACAATGGTTACCTCTGCGGTACAAGAGGATGGAGAATGAGGTACATATTTAAAATGATCTGGAAAGGAAAAAGAAAGAAAGAAAGGAAGGAAGAAAGAGAAGAGAAGGAAAGCTGAAATTGCAGGAAAGACTGCAGAGGCTGCGGGAATGATGTTTCTTTTAAAATAATTAAGAAGAAAAAAATTCAGGTAGGCAAATACATTTAGGAACTGCTAGGTGAAGCCAGTTTAAGTAGGCTGACTGCAGGACTTAGACTCGTACACTAAAAATCCAGTATAATATACAAAAGAGAAGGGTTGGCAACATTTGGGGAGTTCACCACCTGACGGAATAGAGTTGGTGAAATGAGGGTCTAACCTACGCTGGTGGAGTTTGTAACTTTTCCTTTCATTTTCTAAACATACAGTCATCACCTTCTGCTTGCCCTTTACCATATGTACTTGAAAAGCATTATTAAGTTACTCCTAGGTTTTCTTTACCTTTAGAGTAACTAAGGGCAAAGGTTTATGTTGTTTAAAACAATAGCAAAACCCAAGAGAAAGAGGATTCCTTCACTAACGTTTTTTTTTATGGAGACTATCCCAGAAGCCTCCAGACAGGAAAGAAGAATGCTCCACACGAAGGATCAGGAATCAGTGCGACCCTGACCTGCTCAACAGCAGTGCTGGAAGCTAGAAAATCAACAGAGCAATTTTTTTAAAAATCTCCCCTCCCCCTAAATCTTCCAACTTAGAATTTTATACTCAGCCAAACCATCACTCAAGTATAAGAATAAAGACACCTTCAGAAGTACGAGGCCTCCTCCCATGTGCCCTCTGGCAGAGTTCCACACCAGAACAAAAGGGAAATACTCGGGGAACAAAGGATGGACACGCAGGGAGAGGTGGGAGGAAGGCCAAGGACAACAACCCGGAGCAGCCCAGAGAGAACGGGGCAGGAGGACGGAGGCGGCGGCGTGACAGTCCCCGAAATGCACCAAGGACCGCTTCCAGGGCGGCTCCTACTCCCTCAGAGAGTCTGAGAGTGAACCAGTGACGGGTCTGTGGAAAAGGAGCAACTACCAAAAGAAAAGAAAAGAAAAGGAAAGGAAAAAAAAAAGAGTTATTAACTCCAGAAAAGCGAATAGCTATTCAGGATCAGAAGTCAAACTGTAGTCTCCCGTCTGGCTCAGCCGTCAGCAGCGCTTCCAAAGTTACCGCCGCACAAACGCACACAAGTGCTGTCACTCACGGTGACAAAGGACCACACTGTGAAGCCGGGGAAGGAGGGGTGTGTGTTTCGGGAGAGGCAGCGTGGTGGTAAAGGGCCACAGTTTTACCTTCCACAGCAGCAAGTCAGTGGGTAATGAACGCAATTTTTAAAATGGCGGCCTAAGCATTTATTTTAAAGATACAGCAGTAAATACCAGGAGACATGTTTTAAAAAGTTAAAAGTCGGGAGTGGGAGCTGGGTGTGGGTCGAGGTTGCTGCTCTTCATTAAAAGCTTTTTGTATGATCTGACTCCTAAAACTGCACAAGTATTAGTTTGATAAAAGTAAAAATTAGGTTAAATATTTTTAAGCAGTAATATTTTCCCATGATTTCACCTAACAGAGGGAGTAAATATATTCCTTGCCTGTTTCTCAGTCCTTTTAAAAGGAATTATTATGCAATAACCTGGAAAAGTAAGGAAAATTTTAATGTGGTTTCAAGTAAAGGAAAATCAGAAAGTATTTTTGATATTTGACCAATAGATGACTGTTTTATTGACTCAAGCATTTAAAAAATAAATTCCATCAATTCATTTCTCTTCCTTCATGGTATGATGAATTTTATTAGTAAAAAAGGAAAAAGACTCTGGACCCCATTAGCAGAAGTGCAGTTTAACAGTAACTAATGAATTTTAAGCACTTACTATGACAGGCATCATACATTAAACCCATTACTTACAGGTTATACATACACTAACAAATTACAATTTGTTATGTAACTTATGAGCATATATATGTATATATAGTAATATAGTTTACATATGTAAACAGTGCTATAGATTATATACAGTTACAATTACCACCAACAGACTGAAAAAATTAGAAAGGGGTAAGTGATTTTCCCAATGTTACACAGTCAATAGTTATTGGAGCTGGGGTTTGAATTCTGTTGTGGTTTCTCCAGAGAACCTCTTTTTTGAACACCAGGAATTAAGAAAAGGATTAAAAATGGATTCCTTGGTGTGTCATTTGTTTCTTTCATACAAGAAAATGTATTTTCATTCTGTTGTCTACTTAGACTATATTAAAAGCCAAATCCAACGCTTCTGCAGTCTGATGTCCCGGTGACACTCCCCGTGACATCCTGGGCAGAGGCTGGAAGTGTTCTGATGCGTATCTGCATACACACACTTGCTTATAATAAGCCAGAAGGTCTCACAGCAAATTTCCAAATTCAGATCAACAAAGGACGTATCATCAGATACGAGAGGACCACGTTTGTTTATGCTCTTTAAAACTTCACTTTCTCTTGTGCAGGCCACATCTTGTTTAGACAGTTTGCTTTATCTAGTCCTGAGGTATCGGGAGAAGGAAGATTACAGCATCGTGCCCTTGTCCGGACTCATCGTTTCCTCTGCTGCCTTCGCTGGAGATTCAAGTCCTCCTTCTCATCATGGTCGAAGCAGTCTGAGGCTGGGTCTTCTGCTAAAACTACCTTCAGGTGTTTCTAAGAGGAGACTTACTGCAAATCTCATGAGGACTCATCGAGGCTAAATCTGTTGACCAGCTAGTTGCTCTGGGTGAGCTGGAAGCCTGGCCTCGTCCGGTGCACACCAGCACCAAGTGCAGAATGGTGCTTAGGTCAGAAAAAAGGAACTGGAATATTTCCCCCCGGCCAGCTCCCTCTGCACAGTTCGGTTTTGGTTTCGCTGTGCTAGAGGAATGAAAATGGGAGAGAGGAGCTGGAGTGGAAAGGAAGAAAAATGAAAGGAATGCACCAGAAATTTGTAACTACTTAGAAAGGACAGAGCCACCAGAGATCTGCCAAAGGACTGTTTCTCTTTGCTTCATCCACCTGTCAAACACTGCAAGGGACCTCCCGCAGCCAGGAAGAGGACAGGGAGGTGGTTTCAAGTAACGCTTTACTACTGAAGCACCTTGAATAGCTTGAAATGATCCCAGAGGGCAAAGCCAGCTTTACTCAGAGCTGCTCAGTCTGGCAAAGTGAGTGACACACTACACTTCTGTTTGCCCTTTTGTTTTCGATTTACTGTACCAAGCACTCTTCATGAGAAGACAATGGTCTTAAGCTAAACAAACACTGAGAATTAAGATGTCAAAACAGATGTAGCCACATCACTGATGGTTATGGGGCAATGTGCAGATTTTCACTAGCTATTCCACATATAGTATCTTAAAACGTATTGGCACGTGGCGTTAAAACATTCATAGGCAGCATTTTTCATTTTAAATCTTCCTCCTGAGCCATCATAGCAAAACAAAAAATATTCTATATGAAAGTGTTTGATATGATTCAACACTCATTCATGATTTAAAAAAAAAACAACCTCTTAACTAGGAAGGATGGGAAACTTCATTAATTTGATAAAGATATCTATTAAAAGAAAACAGACAAACAAAAACCTAAAGTAGCCATCAGATTTGATAGCGAAATATTTAAGCTCTCCTTCCGAGGTCAGGAACAACAAGGATACAGTTATCACCACTTACGTTAAATGCTGGAGAGCCTATCCAATGTAATAAGAAAAGACAGACACAGGACTAGAAAAGCAGAAATAAAACGCACATTACTTACAGATGACATGATTGTAAAAAAGAAACAAAATAAAATAAAACCATTACAGTTAACAAGAGAACTTAGCAAAGTTGCTGGATTTAAGGTTGATATTCAAAAATCAACTCTATTTCTATAAGCCAGCAGGAAATAGGAAGTGATATTCAAATATGATTTTTACATCAAAAACATCAGATACCTAGGGGAAAAAAATCTAGCAATCTATGAGGGAGATTTCAACACTGAAAACCCAAGAATGTTATTGAGAACATATCTAAATAAATGAAGGGATGTATCATGCTCATGGACTGCAAGACTCAGCATTGTAAAGCTGTCAGCTGTCCCCACCTTTGTCAGGGATGGCGGGTCATAGAAGGAAACATGCAGACTGACTACATCCCAGCAAAAACTCTCCCCTTTGTGTTAAAGGGACTGGTATAGAATTTCCAGGGCACTCATTGAAGAATTTTCCTATTCAGCAGTTATAAGACAGTATTGAAATAAGTCTTAGTAAACTATCTATTTTTTTTTTCAATTGGCTTCCTTGGACAATAACGGCTAAATACATGTTCAACGAAAGTTTTCAAATCAACGTAAACAGGGAAGGAAAAAATTCAAAGGGTGCACATGCCATCCGAAGGAGTCAGTATTACACGTCTCATTTTTGCTTTAGGTATGTTTGGCTTATATGTAAGCCCTATTCTGTTTTATAAAGACCCTGTATTATTTTTTTTTAACAGTGCTGGAAATCTTTTCCCAAATACTAATGCCTACATTGGGATTGCTGTGTTTGGGAAGTTAATATGCTTGGATCAGCTGAGTCATCTTTGGAGACATTCCATTTAAGTGAAATAAAATCAGCAGGTTAAATCTAAGTCACCAATTTTAGGCTAATTATTTAACTCTTCTTTGTATCAACCATCTATTTCATAAACCGTGCTTCTTAGAAGAGTCATCATCATATTTTACTGTGATGTTTCTCTTCCCCAAACCTCCCCCTGCTTTACTTTTCTTCGGCATCTTTCTCTAAGTATCTTCATCTCAGTACATGCTGCATCAGTAGCACAAAACCAAAGCCACCTCAAAGCAAGATAACCAGTGACCTAAAACTGTGTGCAAGGTATTTTTCAGGCTTCACAAGAAACACACTATCATGTGGTTCTTGACCTTGAGAAGTCACCAAGGGGAAAGATGGTTGGTGACAGAAGAAAGTACAGAGACTGACCTAGTGATTCAGGCAATGAGGGCCCTGCAACATGGAGGAGAGAGACACTCATGTCCTGAAACAATCGGGGATAACTTCATGGTGGACCTGGGTTTTGAATTATGAGAGCCCAGTGGGATGACTGGAATCTGGCTTGTTACAGATAAAGATATTCCACGGAAAAGATAGTTGTCTCCATTATCCATGCGCCCCTTGTATTACCTGAGTGTATTTAAGCAATAATAACATGAATTAACACCACAGAGGACTAGATTTCACGCAGGACAGACACCTGCAAATCGGACTGGTTTCTCCTGGGTCAACTGTTTGTACCTTGTAATTGGCTAGAGGTGTGGTTATATCGATGGCAAAGAGATTTCTGTGTAAATGGCAAAGGTTTCTACGTAAATCTGGCCATACTCAGGTCAAACTCACACCTTTGGGTCTTATTAGCATCATATCTTAATCAACTAAAGCAAACATGCCTCAACAGTTTATATAATAGGACTAAAATTTTCGAAGCTAAAGGCAGGGTTTTAGGTAAACGGTTAACACAATAGTAAAATAATATCCACTTATCTTACACTAAAAATATTTAATTGCTAATGCAAAGCAAAAAAAGAAAAAAAGAAGAATGAATATTTTACTTTTTCCAAAATAAATGACTTGATTCAAAGTACGGGAGTCATCGTGTTCACAGGACCTGAACATGAGGGAGGAACTAGGGCTTCTCTCCTGTAGCTAAGCTTTGCCACTGGCTCTTTGCCAAAACAAGAAACTGAACCTTGGTTTCTTTCTTCTGAAACTATGATTAATAGTAAGTAACCATCAGATAATATCTAAATAGTCTGAAAAATGTTAAGGAAAAGATCAGAAGAGAGTAAGCAGTAAGTCTAACCTAATTAACCATGGGAATAGAAAATGTTGGCTAGCACGGACGATGAAAATGTGCATTATCCCAAAGTGCTAACTTCCATTTCATGGGTGACAAGACAAAACTAACACTTGATGGGCACCAATGACATCTCAGGCACTGCTCTAAGGGCTTAATATATTGGACATTAGTTAGTTAACCAAATAAGTTATTTTTCTACTAGCAAATAAATCTCTTGGAAGTTCAAACAAACACTGAAAGTATCCAAAGGCAGGCAGACTTGCAGAAGAAGCCAGGCATTTGGATAATTCACAAACTTATAACATTCAAATTAATTTCCAAACGGCATTCAGCTAATAATATTCAAACCAGTGGAAGGCCACAGCACAAAAAACTCTAAGTAATTCAAAATACATTTGTACCTGGTTTTCAGCATACACTATAATATTGTTGGTTTGTTTGTATTAGCATCGGTTTTAGAATATTATTTAGCGTACACTAAACTTTTGTTTTCACCTACTAAACAGATTCCAGCGAGCTGCTGAGGTACACCAGGAGATCGGCGTGGTCTTAACAAGTCAACAAGAACTTACTAGACACCTATTACGTGTTAGATACTGGTTGAATAAAGAAGAATAAAACTTGGATCTTCTCAGTGACTACATAATTTGGCTTAGGGAATGTATAAAACAGAAAATAAGATCAGATGGCCTCCAATTAAGGGCCAAACATGTTAGAGAAGCGTATTCTTTCACTTAACAAGTATGAACGAGCCCCACTGTTCACCGCACTTGGGACATCGGCGGGTTAGCAAACGAGACAAGGATCTCTGCCTTCATAGGGCTAATAGGCTAGTGGGATAAAGTGGCCAATAAACAATAAACACGATAAATAAGTAAGTTACATGGTAGGTTAGATGACGATGAATGCTTTAGAAATAAGAAAATGTAGAGCCGGGGGAGGGGCGGGGGGGAGAGAGAGAATTCAGTAGGGGTGTCGAGGCAGTCCTCACTCAAAGGTAACAGCTGAGCAAAGATTACAAGGAGCTGAGTCAGCCAAGGTGTCGGAGGAAGAGGGTTCCAGGAAGAAGCAAGAACTAGAGTGGAAGCACAAAGGAAGGGGGGAGGAATAGCAAGGAGGAGGGTGTGGCTGGGGCCGAGGGGGAGAGGCAGACAGGGAGAGGAGGAGGGGGGACACTGATGGCAGCGGGGTGGGGTGCAGGGCACAGGGGAGCCCCTGCAGGGTGCTGAGCAGGCTGACAGACCTGACTTCCATTTCACCGTGATCCCTCTGGAAGACAAACAGGTTGAGATCAGGCTGCTGGGAGGTCAGGCAGAAGGAGGCAGATCTGTCAAGAGGCTGGGACAGCACTCTCGGCGGGGGACGGGGGGGTGGGTTGCATCAGGGTGGTGGCAGTAGAGGGGGGCAAGAGATACCGTTTTGTGGGGAAAGAGAGCGCAATTAACAGTAATGTATTCAGAGACTGTTTTCATGGAGCAGCCGTCACTTGATCCTGACCTTGAAGGACAGAGAGGACTGGAAAATGTGGAGGAACTGGGAGAGGCGCTCCAGGCTCGGATGCAAGAATGAGTGTGGCTTATCCTTGGGACAGTAACGTCAGTCCAGTTAGAGCATGGCAGACCAGTCTCTGGGGCGTGGAGGGAAATGAGATACGCAAGGTGAAACCCAGATTACAAAGAGCTCGGAGAGCCAGGCAAAGGTGTTGAGACCTCACAGTCCTCACTCTGGTGCCTTGAACATAGCAGGTGCTCAATACATATTAGAAGACGGGTAATAAAGACAGGCTTTTAGGACCACTGATCTGGCAGATTGGAATGGCTGGCTGAGAGTTTCTCATTTAGAAGGTCGGCTAAAAGGCCATACAGAAATTCTGGCCTGAGATAATGAGGGATAATTCGGTGTAGGTAATTGCCAGTTGACTGTTTTAAATCTACTTTATAATGCAAACCATTCACCACTTGTGGGAACCTCAATCTTGTGTTGGCAATCCCTTACTCAAATAAAAATTACGTGGGTCTAAAAAACTGTGTACTCAAGCAGCCACGTGATCTTAATTCCCAGGTTATAAGAGTTGGATGGCAGTTACTATGAAGTAAATGTGCAATGCTTGTGTCTCTAAATTAGTTACAGGTGCAAAACCATTGACAAAAAAACGATAATCTGGAAGAGGTTTATAGAAACTTAGTTCCATTCAAATGAGTCTGATTCATTTTCTACCACACATTTTCACAAATACTCAACACTGTAGATGGACACAATGCATTTTCTGGACAACTTTCTAATGCCTAATTTAAGGGTGTCCAAAGGAAGCTAGAATAACAGAACCCTAGCGTCTGTTCTGTTGATCTAACACAACTAAGAAATTTGCTTTGCTCAGATTTCCTCTGATACCAAGAATATGTGCCTTACAAAAGAGTTGTGATGATTTTAGAATCTCCCCCAGGTTATCTTGTTCAAGTTATAAGTGAGAATGCCGACAAAGGTAATAATCTACAGCAACCTCCATAAAAGGTATAAAAACTTTTTCATTTAATGACCCATTTTTACACTGCAATTAACAGTTAAGTGGATAACTGCTGTCAGACAGCCTTTAGGACACATTGTATCAGACAAGGAGTTCTAGGGGAAAATAAAACTTTAAAAAAACACGGTGTTTTCTTGTAAGCATTTAATATAAATGACACTTGTGTTCTGGATGTTTCCTATAATTCATAATTTGCAGGGTGGGGAAGGACAAGAGAAATGACCCTTTTTGGAAGCCAGGAGATTCTCAGATTCTAGAAACCTACCAAATCTACTAAGTCCTAGTGATCAGAAAAGAGATGTGAGCAGTTAAATCAGAAATAAATAATAAAACTAAAGCCACATGAAGGAAAACATTATTATGGACAATAGTAAAATTCTAGAAAAAGGCCCTGGAGGGGTATTACTTGTGAGACAAGGAAATTCAGAGCTGTCAGTGACCTAACTCCTCACCATCTAGAGGACATTATAACGTTAAGACTTTTTCAGTGTCTCTAAGGATAAAACACATCAGCATCACTGTCATCTACACACAAAGGATGATTTCAGCTTTTGGAAACTGATTCTTTTCACAGGCAAATGTTAATGAAAGTGGGAGGTAACTCCCTCATTAAAAAAAAAATCAGACATAATGATCCTCTAAGTTTGATCATTTCCTTATCAAAACATTCACGGGAGGTCGAGCAGAAGCCTCATCTCACTCAAAATTGCCACTTATTTTGATGCATGAGGAATCCTGCAGCTTCCCCACCCCCCACATCCCTTAAAATGCTTCAGATTTAGGGTATTACATGTCTTCCATGCTGTCCACAAGTGGTTAACACCACAAAGCCAGGACCACGAACTCTGCATAGGGCGTCAGACGTGCTTTCGCAAATACTGCCGTTTAACCCTACACCAGCCCTGCATTTTCTGTTAACATAAGTGGAAACGGAAGGCAGAGGGGCTAAGCGACTTGCTCAAAATTACACAGAAGGTACGTGGCCAAGACAGGACTGGCGGTTACATCCCCTGCTACTACATGGCTCTCTTCAAATTTCTGGAAAGGTGAAAACTTGGGTCAGTTACCTAAACGCTTCCAAGGATACAGCGGCCTGGAGTCACACAGACACCGTTTAAGTATCCGTCAGTAGAAATGGCGGCCGATCACTCCCTCCTCTCTCAGGAGGGACTCTTGTTTCAAAGAATCCTCTATTGCAGCATTTATCACGTCTCTAAGGCATATTTCCATTGCTCAATCGGCTCCCAGCGAAGAGCGTGTCATCATCTTTCAGTGCTCTGGTGCAACAACTCAGAACTGGAGAATTCACACAGGACCGAGTCTGGCACTGAACGCAGGAGGCATATTCGGCTTGAGTTCAGGGAAGCTTCCCTTCCATCTTGCCAATTTTTACTAGTGCAAATGGATTCAGAGCCAGTATGGGGTTATGTGGGGTTCCTTGCAACGCTACGCTGAAAACAGTCAGGGAAATGCAAAAACGGGCCTCGCAGTGATAAGGGAGCCTGGGGAAACGTGTACAAGTCCCCTTCAGGCATCGTGGTGACACAGTGGACTTTTCAGTCTTACAAATGGGACCAGTACAGCTGGACATCTGGGTCATTCACACTCAATGAGCCACTTTGTCTTCAATAGCTGCACCCAGATCCTTGCGACACCCCGATTCCCCTTGGCCTGGGATGAGGAAGAGGAGCACCTGAATGAATGCCTGTATCTGGGCCAAGGCCCTAATCTCCAGTGTTTCACCTCCGCTGGCCTCAATTAGCTAATGGTGACCATACTGCCGACTCATTTTCAAGTCTGTCTGTTTGTTTTGGCAAGGGTGGAGTAAATACGTAGTGGTCCTCTACAAAATACAATAGAAGTTAACAATAACAGATCTCTGGCCTTTAGGAATTCGTATTTTTAACAGAAAAACAACACGAATAAGGAGTAATCAGAGACCACATAACACAAGAGAACAACTGGTGCACTGTACAATCTCTTAACTGCTAACAGTTCTATTCTGTACCGTGTTAATTAAGATGAAAAGTACTGGGTTACTCTTCTGAAGATTTGAGACTCAAAAAAACTAAACTCAGGGAAAATTCAAGGCATACAAATAAAGAGACTAGTACAGAATGAAAACTAACTTGAAACACATAACTATCCCTTATCATTTCTCCCCTAGTTAACCTAAAATACTTGTTGAACTGCATTCTGAACATATTCTATTCGAAGAGACAAAACGATCAAATTTTTGACTCCGGGATTACTTCATAGTATAGCTAGGACATTCTGCCTTGATGCAGGCTAAGTTAATAACTAGAGAAAAATGGCAATAATTTTGATGGCTTGTAGAAAAACAGAATAACAGACTTTTACATTATACAATGAATCTAAGCTCCTATCTAAGAGACTCAGAAGATAGAAGAACACATTGAGTCCAATCATCGTAATAAAATGAAACGGCGTTTCAGGAAGTGTTTTTTTCTTTTTTTAATATATTTATTGAAGTATAGTCAGTTTACAATGTTGTGTCAATTTCTGGTGTACTGCACAGTGCTTCTGTCATATAGGAACATACATATATTCGTTTTCACAAGTTACTACAAAATATTGAATATAGTTCCCTGTGCTGTACAGTATGAGCTTGTTATTTATCTATTATATATATATTAGTTACTATCTGCAACTCTCAAACTCCCAATTTATCCCTTCCCACTCCCTTCCCCCACCCCGTAACCGTAAGTTTGTTTTCTACATCTGTGAGTCTGTTTCTGTTTTGTAAATAAGTTTGTCTTCTTTTTTTTTTTTTTAAGATTCCACATATAAGGGATATCTTATGGTATTGGGAATACTTTTTCTTAATTTTTAAGAAGCTTGATGTTTAAAAAATTTGTGATTAATACGTTCAAACTTCAGGCTTCCAGAAAAATCAGAACGTTAAAATGTAAAGGCATCCATTTCAACAATCAAACAACTTGATTTTAATGCTTTAGCATTTATATTACAAAACGTGAATGTGACTAGTTAACACAATCTATTTTTACACGGCATCTTGAGAAGAAAAAATAAAACGAAGAGAAATACAGAAATAAGTACGAATGGTACAGAACAGAAGCAGCTGGGCTAAGACACTCCCGCAGAAGGAGCTGTAGAAATGAAGAGCTCACATTTTGCAATGGCCAAGGAAGAAATGTTAAAGATGAGGCACCTCTCTGAACCTTTTATATCTGAGTACCAGTAACGATCATTTATTTAACATGCAACAGGCATTTAGAGGCCTCGTTTCCTTTATGCGAAAAGTGAGATGCTTAGAAGAGACATTCTCCAAGGTGCCCTCACTCTCTTCTACAAAGCACTAGGCAATGTGCCAGGTACCCTAAGAAATATAAAGAAGACTCTAACTTGGTTCCACACTCTGGAAGCATACAATTCTTTGAGAGAGAGAAAATGTACACACACGTACCTAGATTTTAAAGTAGAACAAAACGTGCCTAAGGACTTTAAGAGGAATAAATGCCGTAGGAGGGATAAACATCGCTATGAGAGATGTAACACACAAGACTGAAAGGAGGAAAAGCAACTCTTCGGGAATTCTAAAAAGATCTCAAGTATTTTGGGGAAACATATATATAAACCCAGGAAATAAAAACAAATGGGATATTTGGGGGATATAAATATACCTTTAAGGGGGAGGGTACAGCTCAAGTGGTAGAGCAATGCTTAGCACGCATGAGGTCCTGGGCTCAGTCCCCAGTACCTCCCCTAAGAATAAATAGACAAATAAACCAAATTACCTCCCCCCACCAAAAAAAGAAAAAAATATATATATATACCTTTAGTGCTTAAAATTCAGGACACAGAAGTCACGCACAGAGATGAAATATGGATTAGTTCAGGTTTTTCTGAAGTTCTGAATATGCTTATAAGTGACCACAATAGCAATAAACTGAGCATCAGAATACTGAACTATACACATCACAGTATCAGAACAAATACAACCTGGAAAACAAACAACAGGAACAACTTTACCTTCCAAAACGCCCGAAGTACCCCAACAGCCATCCCTGGAACTGACTTTACCTTGTGAAGTGTGTGCAGACAGTGCACCAGCAAAGGAATCGCTTTCTGGGTCAATAAGAGAATCTCCCAGGGTCTCACCCATAACAGCACGGAATAGGGATTTGCTGTAAATCGCACTGATACTTTGTCTATTTCTTGCAAAAGGCCAACCCGTTAAAAGAAAAAGATCTGTGGTAGTAGAACCTGTGAATGCACCAATGAATCAAGACATCAGTTTCCAAATATTTGGGAGAGGTGGGAATAAACCCACAAAGGACCAGGCCTGCACTGGCTGGTGTGCTCCTGTCGGAGGCCAGCTGTGACAGAACGTTGTGTCATAATGTTGTTCACTGCTTTGGCAAGACTTGGTACATTACAAGGAAAACATTGCCACATCGTCTCGCCAGTGACCCACATGTTCAGTGTCTTGTGAGGGGCGCGTGCAGTACAGTACTTAGAACTCTCAGAGCAACGAGATTGTTCAACGCTCTACTGCTTCTTAAACGGGAAACTTTACGTCTTTACATAGGTTATGAAATCCCAGATAGACTGACTCAAAGCTTTTTTTCCTGTCTGCCCATCCCTGGTTGAATCTCTAATCCTATTCCCTGACATCTGAAGAAAACTTCCAAATTCAGACACGTGCTCGTATTTTAAAATTTGCTGTCAGCTACTGAGATGTTACGTTCTAAGCTATTTATTTGACTACTTTGTAAAGTAGGTCAGAAATGGTACTGACTGCTATCCAAATTGTATCCAATTAAAGAGCTGAGAAAATGGAGATGGGGCCTGATACGGTTTAGATTTTATATATCAGGGTCTGTTCTTTAAAAACTTGATAATTAAGTTTATCCATCAAAAGCAAGTGTAGAGGGGAGGGTGTATAGCTCAGTGGTAGAGTGCATGCTTAGCATGCAGGAGGTCCTGGGTTCAATTCCCAGTACCTCTGTTGAAAAAAAAAAAAAAAAAACCAAAAACCTAATTACCTCCCCAAATAAATAAATAAAAACATGAAATTTAAAAAAAAATTAGCAAATGCGGCAACGCTGCACCAGCTTATGTTTGAACATCGGTTAGTGCTTAAATGATAAATTCCATACCATAGCGAGAGACGTGGAGTCCTCTCTGAGGGGAACAGTGCACTGCTGGGGGAAAAATGGACTTAGACTGATAGGCTGGCGAGGAATTGTGGTCAGTTTTGTAATCAGGAAAAAGCTGGCTTCTCGCTCGAGGCCTTTGTCCTTTTTGGTGAGGAGGAACAGGAGCTGTGCCAAACCTCAACGTGGGAGCAGCTCTCTGTTGTCACACAAGCCGCCTCACAGAACTGTGGTGACTCGTGGACTTAAAAAGATGCCCCAACCTAGGGCAAGATATCAGATGGCAATAAATCTCTTAATTACGCTGGTCCCAGTACTCCCCATGTGCAGTCAATACATATCTGGTTTATCTACATTGAGTAACTGGACGTCCTGTGAGGGACCAGCAAAAGCCTTCTCTTCAGTCATCCCGGGGCAGCGCCTGGTGGGAAGGACACCTGCTGGGTCTCAGCGGCGCCGGGTTAAGTGCAGGGTTGGGCAATTACATCGTGCATAAACCTTTAAAAACCAAAAAGCCTCGATGAAGGTAATTCACGTGAAAGCGAGTTTCCTGACAGTCCAAGTGACCGAGGTAATCAGTTGTGCAAACCTTGTCTTATCTATACTCAATAAAGGAGCTTCTCTTTTCCTCTCAGTGGGAAATTTCCTTACATGACAGGCTCAGTGACATATTTTTTTTTACTGAAGTGCAGCCAGTTACAATCTGTCAATTTCTGGCATACAGCACAACGTCCCAGTCATCAGTGACGTCATATTTAAAGGTGTGATTAATCCAAGATTCTTGGTTGCATTTGTGATCGATAGAAACAAATTATTAAAGTCAAGAACACTTTTTTCCTGTTAATAAAACAGAACAAAAACGTAAGCCCTGTTCTGCCTACAGATACTCCGACTCAACGTCCCAAGACGTACTCGAGTCTGGAAGACAAATTTCAGCTTTATTCTCGTTAAGTGGCAGTATCTCATCCAATTCCCTAACCATCATCTCATTCTTGCCTTCAGATTCCAAAGTCTCTCCGATTTGTAAACAATGAACAAGTTTACTAAAATGTTCTTAAGCTTAGGCTGGCTTATGAGAATGATAAAGTTGGCAGAACGATACCATTTTCGAACGAGAGAAGCCCTTTACGGTCTGAGGCTCTATGACTGAGATGAGAAAGTGAGGCCCCCAGATGACAAGTAAATTCTCCAGGTTAAAGAGTGAGGTCGGGGCAGGTGTCCAGACCTCTCGTCCTCAGGACAGTCAGTCTGACACTGGCCTGCGCCGACTTCTACTCTCAGAAGTGCCTAAATCACCTCTTTTAAAAACTCTGGCCACAGGGAAAGAACACAGGGTGAGTTAAGGGGAAAATATGTCAACTCTCTCAAGGAATATCGATGACTAACTGTGTTACTCGTTTTTCAACACCTCTGGTCGTGCAGGGGGTGTGGGAAGTTCCTCACTGCCCTCTTCCTCTTGTTCCCACATTTCCTCAGTGACGGCATAGCCCACTCAGGCCACAGACTTCTGTCTGAGGATGGGTAATTCATAATTTCATCCGAGGAGCAGGAAAGCTTAATTCCTACTTCGTGACATTTGAAAAAACAACGGACAGTTTGGTATTTGAGAAGGCTGCTCTTTGGTATTTGGCCTCCAGTATTATTTACGGAACCCATCTTTGGCAAAAGAATCTGAACATTATTCAGCCAAAAACTCCCCGCATTTTAGCACATTTAGGAGAACACAACTAGAGTGGTAACAGCTGTATATGATTCCATAACAAAAAGAGAATGTCTAAAAATGAATCATAAAACCGTAGTACTATAATTGTGCAAAGTTTTTTAAAAAGCATGATTTGCATCAAATATTCCTGTAAAATAGAGTATTTTTCATGTCACATTGCTCTTGAAAACTAATTAAAACTTGGCTCTTTTTTTCTTATCAAGGGAACACTGGTTTACAGCATTATATAAGTTTTATGTCTCCAACATTACGTTTCAACTTCTGTATACACGACAGCGTGCTCACCACCAAAGGGCTAGTTTCCCACCCATCACTATACAGTTGGCCCCCTTTATCCATTTTGCCGTCCCCGCCACCCTCCTTTCCCTCTGGTAGCCACCAGACTGTTCTCTGAATCTGTGTAAAACCTTTTATTTTTTAGGGGATTATAGGTTAAATTAGGGTTTCATTCTCCAGACTGAATTTCTCAAACTGCTTTAATTGCTTTCTTTCATTCTGGTGTAACTTAAGCTCTGTTAGCAGAAGTTAGGAGAGTGCGCACAGTAGTCTCTTCTTTGGCTACAACCCCACTTAAAAAGTCGCTCCCTTTCTTGCTGCAAGTGCCATGAGCACTTAACGCCAGCTCCGAAAAGGCCAGGAGCTCCTTGAGAGAACACCACCCGGTACCTCTGAGCAACCCTCAGGCCTTGCCCAGTGTCCCTAGTTGGCATAAACCCGTGTTTACTGTTTTTGCTGGTGACGTGAACCACGCGGGAACAGCTGCTCCACACGTCTGTCCCACAGATCACGCAAGGAGGACTTCAGAGACCTCGTGAACCGACAGCCTCATCAATGTCCCCCTCGTTCCGACAAGGCTGACATTTCCCCATGGTCCTCCACGTGACTGCTGACACCCAGAGCGACGACCGCCGCTCAACCCCCCGCCTCCCCCCCAGAACCGCTGTCTCTTCCTAGCGCAGCTCAGGTTGGCTCGGAGCCTCCTCTTCCAGCAGTGGTTACACCAGCTCAGATTTTCCTCATATCAGAGGGAACAAAACATGGAAGGAATGATGTTCTGTGGGACACGTGCCTTTCAGAAGAACAAATAATCTTGCATCCTTACATGGAAATTCCACCGCAGCCATCACGGCAAGCCTGGTAGTCCCATGGAAAGGGAAAAAGGCAGGCCGCCACTGAAAACATCTGTTTTAAAGGCAGGCTCCGTTCTTCTTTAATCAAAAACTGTAATTCGGTTCAGATTTTCAAAAAGTAACACGTGTCCTATACAGGATTAGTATCAAAAACTAATATACCATTCTGATTGACAATAATGAAATGATGTTAACTTGTAGCCAAGAGCTCCAGCAGACGTGTGTTTGATATTTGAAAAGGTCTTCTTGACCCTGAAGCTTTGTAGCATCTGGAAAAGCACACTGACATTGGAGACAGAAAGCCTAGGCTTTGGTTTCCTCTATGGGTTCAGGCCACAGACTTGTGTCAACTCTTTGGGTTCCAATTTCTCATTTTAGAATGAATCTTGTCTTTCTGCAAAACAGACTGACCCTTAAAGTCCTTTTGGATCCTAGAGTGGAGCTACGTAACAGTATGCCTGTGATTCGTTTATGTAAAGTGTGATGGAAATTCTGTATACTGCATTCTTACTCATGTTCTAATCCGAAGTTACTAGTTCATTTTCATACCTGACTGCTAATTAGGTGACCGCATGAAAGGCACTTTTATCTGGAAACTTCCTTCTCCCCCCCGGCACCCCCTCCCCCGGCTCCCTGCCGGTCTCCTTCAAAAGTTAACTTGCTTGTAATACCTGAAAGAAAAAAAACAAAAACCTAACCTGTCTAACTACTTTCTAGGGATCAACTAAACACTTTTCAAGTCATTATACCTTTGAACCAAAGACATCCTACCTAAATTATGCTAACTTGTGTTTGCATGTAATATTTGAAATTCTCCAGTAATTTGGTTTGCAGCATGACAAAATACCATGGGCGATATTATCAACCGACCATGTTGTGGGAGATCTTAAACCTCTGAAACATGTATCTTCTTCATTGCTCAGATTTTATCAATCAAGTCTCCCAAGATCAGTTATATGGAGATTCTCTCGGTAACATACCCTATCACTGGTGAACTACACTAGGACTCCAGAATGGCCCTAAAGCGAGCGTAGAGCCACAGAGCTACATGCAAGTTTAGTTTACATAAAATAAGCAATTTACCAGTTCTGCAACTGTCTTAAAGGAAATATGTGGACTTTTGAGATCACAGACTCACATAACTTAATACCAGGGGGATTAACACACTCAAACTCTGAAATTTTCATAAGGAAAAATGGGTGCTGGAGAAATGAAAGGATCTGTCCAGGGTATGACTGAGATAATTAGTAGCAGAGTTTGTGCTAGAAATCAGGTTTCTCTATTCCCAGTCCAAAGCTCCAAACTGCACTCTATCTCATTAAAATGATGCAATAAAACGTTCAAATAAATTGTTCCAATCAATTATTCTTAATGCCAACAATTATGCTAGAAGTCTATCGGCATGAAAGCATTCGTACTCTATGATTCACTTAATGTGGATGAATCACCCATGAGAATGCCACAGTTAATCACAGAGTTTAGAGGCAGTGCTTTCTGCAAAGGAAGCACCCCGTAACAGCTTGGTAATTACAATTTGGTAATATCTGATCAATCAGTCTGGGAATCCATTTTGCTGACAAATGTTCTTTTGCCTCATTCATAGATCCTTCATGAGTCACCCTGGCATCCTAGAGGGCTTATGCTACGAACTATTGACACCGTTCCCTGCTCTTATGAAATAAAAAAAAAATTTACCATGTGAAATTTCCACTGTAAGGTAATCACACTCTAATTTTTAAAAAGTACCTTAGAGCTGTATGCTGTTGTCATCTGTACTGAAATTCACAGTGATGCTGGGAGGGCCTTCAGAGCAACACAAGAAAAATAACAGTGGCTACTAAACAGAGCTTCAGCGTGGAACCTGGGAATGGTTTTTGTCTATAAAGTTAGTCTCTAATTTTCTGTCAACTCTCTAACTGCTATCATGAATAAAATGGGTCTACCTCTGCTAAATGGACTTCAAAAATTCACACTCATCTTTGAAGATTCCACACTCTGTACACCATTTCTTCGAGAAAAATGTTTATGTTCGTGAAACATATTTAAGAGCAAGAGGTGCCAGCTGATGACTGCTCTTATTTTATTAACCAAGTTGTCATGTGCAAGGTTTAGATTTTTGAGGATAAGAATTCATAACATCATAACTTTGAAAGCCTACTCTGTTCCAGGCACTGACTTATTGAAATCATCTTTAATTATGGCAACTACTCTTTTAGATGAGAAAACTGAGGCTTAAAGAGATGACGTGGCATGCCCAAAGCAAAAATGCTTCTGAAGTGACCGAGTCTGAAACCAAACACAGGTCTGTTTGACTCTTTGCGCCATGTTGACTAAAGGCAAACAGACCAAGCTTTACAGTCAAACTCATTACCAGATGTTTCTGAAAGACACCAAACTGTTTTTGAGTCTTTGTACCTTTCTTCCTCAGTGGAAGCATTTTTATTTTCCTTAAAGGACATAAAACATTGTTGCTTTTCTACTATACGAAAAGTTCTTTTTTTTTTTTAAGTAAGATTTTAACCAATCTATGTTCACTGTTGAAAAAATTTTTTAAACTTATTTTATTGATTTATAATCATTTTACAATGTTTTGTCAAATTCTAGTGTTCAGCACAATTTTTCAGTCATACATGGACATATACACACTCATTATCACATTTTTTCCTCTGTGATTCCCTGTGCTATACAGTAAAATCTTGTTTATCTATTCTACAATTTTGAAATCCCAGTCTATCCCTTCCCACCCTCCGCCCCTCTGGCAACCACAAGTCTGTATTCTATGTCTATGAGTCTATTTCTGTCCTGTATTTACGCTTTGTTTTTTGTTTGTTTGTTTGTTTGTTTTTGTTTTTGTTTTTTAGATTCCACATATGAGCGATCTCATATGGTATTTTTCTTTCTCCTTCTGGCTTACTTCACTTAGAATGACATTCTCCAGGAGCATCCATGTTGCTGCAAATGGTGTTATGTTGTTGGTTTAAAATACAGTCTGGTAAAAATAAAATCATTACATTTCTACTACTCAGAGATCATCAATGTTGAACTCTAGTGTTCCCCTAACCGGATCTTTCTCTTGGCATATGTACGATCATAAGTATACAGTTGAGTATATACATACGCGCCTACACAGATAGTATTTAAATTTTTAAGTAAAACTGATATATGGTACTACTTACTGCTGGGAATACCTGCTTTTTAAAGTCAATAATCTCCAACTTTCCATTTTAGTAAATTTTCAATTCAAATAATACCTAGTCCACATTCAAATTTCCCCAGCTGACCCAAAATGTTCTTCATAGCGGGTTTGTTCCAAACCTGAATCTGATCCAGGATAAAGACACCCAGTCGGTTGTATGTTCCTTTTAAAATCTAGTACAGCCATTCTCTGCCACCTCTGGCATCCCTTAATTTTAAGACCGCTGACTAACTGAAGAGATCAGAACACTCATCACGTAGAATGTCTCCCTCTCTGGATTTGCCTGGTCATTTTCTTGTGGGATCATTCAGCTTGCTTTTCTATCCCTGGGTTTCTCATAAACCGGATGTTACATCCAAAGATGTGTGGATTCAAGTGGAACATTTTTATCTGAATGTAACGTAGGTGACGTTCTGTACTTCCTATGCCATAACATCAGAGACACAGTATATGACTGGCCATTACTGATAGTAGGATTGACTGCTAATTTAGAATGATAAAAATTTTATCTCTCCACCATAGGGTTAATTTTTTCTCCTTGCAATTACTCTGGAATTTTAAGGATGTTCAGTTTCACTGATCATTTACCTAAAGCTTTTAACACACTTAATAATCTTTTCCTGAATCAATACTCTGAGTTTATGAAATGGACTTTTTCTAGTTCTGTCACTCCTACACTTACCAGCTGGCATTTTTCTATGAGACAGAGCCTTCCTTTGAGCACTAACGCTATGTGGATACCCTGAAGTGTAGTTCCTACTGCAAAGAAAGAATCAACGTTTTTTTTGTTCTCTATCACTAAAAGGGCAGGTATCTTCAATACCAAACTTTCCTGGTTAGCCATGTCTGTTTCTCCTGTTCACTGAATGCTCCTATCATAAAAATACTTACATATCTGAGTTTCTCTTTTTCAATTATTTTTAGAGAATTTTGTTTCAACTTCACTTTTCTCTGTTATCTTTGGTCTTATGACAGTTACAACCAAGACATCCATCCCCTGGTTCTTTACATAGCTAATTCTTTGTCTTTTTATTGCATAGACAAAACCACTTACCAACCCCTAGTAATATAACTAAGACTTCAGTTTTACCTAACAATTTTCAGTTAAGAGGGATTTTTCAGTTTTTAGCAATGGTTATTCCTAGATTATAGGGAGTAAGTAACATAGAAACTTAACTGGTTCTTCCAAAGCTATGTTGTGTGTCAACATAGCTTTAGGAAGTGAGTCTAAGATTCCTGACAGGTCTGTGGACTAATTAAACCACATTCCAGCCACACAGCTTGTTCTTTACACTTCAGGGGTGCTTTTCTTCAGATACGCTAAGCTCTAGGAAGTAAGATGCTACGCTTTCGTTTTTATAAACTTGAGCTCCATTTTAACAAACTTTTCATTTTAAGTGTTCAGAAACATCTCACTGAACACAAAAGGAAGGAGAGGAAGACTAAAACATGAAGACAGACAAGAAATAACTTCTTCAATTCTAAAGCAAGTGTGGTCCCCTCAATAAAAATAAAAACAAAACTGAACCTTAAGTCAGTCTTCCTTCCAATTATGTTTTTATTTATCTATTGCACACAGTCAGATGAACAGCTTAAAGTGCCCATAGTTGTTCTGGGCAAGTTGACAAGTATCCTACACATTGAAACAAGAAGTGGGAAGAAAGCCAGATTGCTTAATTGTTACTTGGGAATCCGAGGAGGTGGACAAGCCAATCTTTATAGGGATCCAAAGAGTACAACTTCTTCCTCAGGCAGCAGGAGAAAACAATGGGCCAGGTTCTCATTCCCTGTAATTTTATAGGCTGATTTCATTGTATCGCCCATTGTTGCTTTCATGTACTGCCTGAAGGGGAAGTGTATTGTTATCTGTGGGAGAGCTTCCAGAAGAGAGTTACAGAGGATGAGAACACAGCCCCTGGGAGATTAATGAATGATGTGACAGTCAGTCTCCTAGGGAACTTTCAGATAAACATTTTGGGAACTGTGCACCCAAAAGACCTGTACATTGAGGTCAGGGAGTTTTAGTGACCAGGAGTTACTGAGACAAGTGATATGCCGAGCTGATTGAACAGGCTTTGAAAAGAGCACTTGGAAGGGGAAATAAACAGGGGACTGGTAAAGGGTAAGGCACCCATAAATAACAGAAATGTGAATATGAGACTGTCATTTCTGCAGGAAGTCTTAAAGAATATTTACTCTAACCCCCCATCTTTACAGTTGGGGAAACCAAGGCACAAAGAGGTTAAGTGACTTGTCCAAGGTGTTGTCCAAGATAATGTAGTTAGTTGCAAAGTCTAAGCTAGAATTCATCATACCTTAATTCCTAAACCCACTAAATCAGTATGTTTTCAACCAGTCTCCTTACTATGGGGAGGCATAGCTACAAATGTATAATTTTAAGAAGTCCTAGAAGAAAAGCTTTATAAAGGCTTTTTAAAACAAGCTTATTGAGGTATATTTTACATATCATAAAGTTCATTTCAAGTATATAATTCAATGAAATTTAGTACAATTCCTGAGTTTTGCAACCATCACCATAAATCAGTTTTGGAATATGTTCATTACCCAGTAAGTTCTCTCATGCTGATTTATAATCAATCCCAGTTCCTATCTCCAATCCCACATAACCACTAATCTACTTTTCTGTCTTCACAGTTTTGCTTTTACTGGACATTTCATATCAATACAATCATACAACGTGTGGTCTCTTGTGTTCGGCTTATTTCAGTTAGCATAATGTTTTGGAGGTTCATTCAAGTTGTAGCATGTAGCAGCAAGGTTCTTCTTATTGCTTAATAATCAAGGCCAGGCTGCGTATGAGAATACCACATTTTGTCTATCCATTCAGTTAATGGACATTTAAATTGTTTCAATTTTTTGATTAAAATTTCTAATTCTACAATTTCAAATCTTCTTTCATCTTAATGATAGAAGATTTGCAAAAATTCGTATTTTAGATTGTCTGGATATCTACATTATCTGGATGGCTTTATAACTGGATATTCATTAGCAGTTCAGTGCCACAGTTTGCATTTATGATTTCACTGGTTCTCAGTATTACTACTTTAGTTGTCCAGGATTAATGACAGAAGGTCAAAGGTAGACTTTTAATGTATAAATGATTCATTTGAGCTAAGTGAGGGCCAAATGAGGCCCATTAATGCTGTAGGAAGGACTGTTTCACAGAAGAATTCAACAGGAGAAAAGTACAGGGAGAATTTAATCACATACATGGTGTTGGGTAGCACAGGATGTAGACCCCCAAAAACATGTGTGATAGCAATCATTTCCATTTGGGGCTATTCGTTTGAATGTTAAGGGTTGTGTTTTGTTTTTTTTTTTTAATGTGTTATTTTTGGTTTTGGTTGTATGTAAGAGCTATAAGCATAAAAAGTTTATAGTTAGTTTTGAACAAATTTCAGTTACATTATAATGAAAATTATGTGAGCACTGAGAATTATAAGAAATTTTTTCCTTGAGTCTGTGTTTTACTCAAGTAATAATAAGATACAGCTATATAAAAACAACTGAACCAGACGTTAGTTTTCAAATCTCTCATTTTATAAATAAAGAAGAAAAGAGGTGACATGACTTGTGCAAAATTATACAGCTCGTTAGTGACAGAGCCAGGTCTAACACACAGGCTCTTCAGCCAAGGCTACAGGACATTTGTTCCAAGGTATGTACTGTTAATCTCATTGAGCCTTTAGTCATTTATGAATAAGACATACACTGAGACTGAACACGAATCAGATTCACTTTTTATGTCATATTTTTCTACCAATGACTGAATAATGATTACAATTCAACCTTTAATTTCGGACCTAAGATCTGGTATTCACGGAGGTGGCGTAAGGAAGAAGGAAAAGATGTTTAGCTAAATCCAAGAGTCAAGAGGCAGAACGGTGTAACTGGAAGGAAGCAGAAGACCGGGTTCGACCTTCAGTTCTGCCACGAGCTCCACGGATGAACACAGGCAAGTCACAAGGGCTCCAGTCTTAATTCCCCATTTTTAAAGTAGATTACGTGACTTCTAACACTGTCTTTGACGCTTTCATCCAATGCATTTTAAGGGTTAAGAGCTCATTTATTTATAAACTCTTGTCCCTCATCAGAATCATGCCTAACCTACTACTAAAAGTTAACACAGTAGTGTTACTATAATTGGCCCACATACCTGCTAACTCACCTTACTGTTCACTATTTCCTAACATATAACTTAAGAGCTATTCAAAAGGACGTATCTACTCACTCCTACCTACCTGTGGTATATCTGTAGGTGCTGAATACATGTTGAGTGGACTCATTGCCATGTGAATAAATGTGTATATTCCTATTTTTTGCCATTCTCCAGGGCTTGCTTCTGGCCTCCTGATCTTACTTATGCTGTTCCACTTAATGATATGTTTTTCTTGATGAGCACAAAGTAAATGCTTTTTGAATGACAATTCATTAGTTCTTACCCCTAAGAGCTCACTGTATACAGAGACAATACCACATAATTTACACCTACGTTGTTTCACATATGTTTGTTTCATTTCTTCAGGTATATTGCTAAGTCTTTTGGAAACTTGAGAGGTGACGCCTTTTACTTCATTTATTCTTCTTAATGTAGCAGTAAAGGTTCAAGATTTGACTGACTGTTCATTCCAAACAGAGAGGCCTTTTCAAAGGCCTTCAGGAAAGTGCCCTACCCCAAATTTAAAGGCCCGCAAGCAGCTCAGCCCTTTTGTTTCGTCTTCAGAGGAGGGTCTAAGAAAGATGGTTGCCATTCTTTGAATACTGTCCCTCTACAGACCTGAAGACCATATTCAAACACAACACTCCTCTTCTTTGCCTTCCTTTCCCAGCTGAAGAATCAGTTTCTCATAACTAGTTCCTTGAACTTGATTCTGGTTTCGTTACTTTAAAAAGTCCTAGTAGAATTCATTTCTTGAGTTGTACATAGAAAGAGTCTTGAACTGGGAAGCGTGGGGTTCTCATCAAGGCTCTGCTCCTCAGTGATGTCTTTGGGCATTTCCGGGCTTCAATTCCCCCATGTGTAAAATGGGAAATAATATCTGCCTTGCCTTTTAGGGATATTATTAGGATTAAAGATGTCACTATATGGAAGAACTGTTGCACATTTTAAATCTCAACGCAAATGTGAGATGATATTATTTTACTATCGTTACCAGACTAAAAGCACTTTCCGTAAGATTATAATTTTAGAGCTTCATTGAATAAACATTAAAAAATATATATGTGTAAGAAAGTTGAAAGGAACTATGCTACAGTGCTAACGTTAGCTATTTCTGGGTGATGAGATTATGAATGCTTACAGTTTGCTTTATATTTTCTGCATCTTGTTCGATAAGAGCTATTACTCTTAGAATTTAAAAAGTTATTTTAAGTAAAATAAAGACATTGTACAACAACTGAGTATTAAAAAAAAAAAGGTGATCAGATCCAGAGGACTCTTTAAAGAGAGTATCAAAAGCAAGTCTTTTGTAGTGGGTGAAATTAAATTTCTAAGTAGATTATTAAGGTAAATAGCAGAGATGTTAAGCTAAGCTTTTTCAGAGAAGATGAAAGTTATCAAGAATAATGTGTTTCCACTTTTCTAAAGAACTATTATCTTCCATCTTTTTTTTTTCTCTGAAGTGTTTCTATTAGATACCAGCATCACTAGTCCTTAAAAGAGTACCACGAGGTGGAAGACTCACAACATGGAAAACCTCAGACAGGAAGCCCAACGTTAGTGTTGCATAAAAGCCACAACGCACTCCTGACCTGGTTCTCGTCCTCCGCCTCTCCACACTCCCCCAGAGCGCCCAGCCTTAACCTGGTGGACCTTGTAATGTGCAGAACGCGTCCACACATCAATTTCAAGCTCAGCTTTCATCTTCCTTGGTGAGAATTCTGATCAGTAGACTGTTGGTTCCAGCACGGCCTCAACCTGAGGCTCGTGTCCCCTTTGACACCTTGTCGTCATTCCCTCTCCTGCCCCTCCTGACTGGGGCTTCTGAGGGACTGGATATGGTGATCATACACTTCACTGCCCAAACCGGGGCACTTCTGACACACACTGAGACTGTCACAGGCGACCGGGACATATAATCACTTCAAAATCAAGCAAAATGAGGAGACTTAAGGAGAGGAGAGAAGTTTCACGATGTCTTTGGTCCCGGCAACCAGAAACTAGGGCAGTGCTGCCATGTCTTCCTCACACTGCCTGCCACTGCTAACGGCGGCCAGCTCTTAAACGCAGGGCTCACACCCGCAGTTTTGTTGGAAATCTATAGTTAAGTGTGGTGGAGTAAATTTTCTTTGTTTGTTCCTCTTTTCTTCTTCTTTTTTTTAACGTTAAAGGTTCATACAGGGCAGGTGTTTTGCAAAGGAGGGTGGGAATTGCAGAGGTTTTGCCCTAGGCTGTCTTGCATTAAGAACTGTTGCATTTGGCCACTTTTCAGGGAACCAGATGTGAAGTCAGTAATGCCCATTTGGATTACAAATCTCATTTTAATATCTTTCAACATGGATAACAATACTCAATATATTTATTTCAAGGCTTCCAAGAGGCAGACAGACATTACCCACATAGGAACCACACTCCAGAGAAGTCAGAGGATAATCCTATTAAAAATAATTTTTAAATAATCAAAAAAGCTTATTCCAATGAAGACAGTAAAATCCAGTTTGGTTTGAAGGTTACAATTAACCAAAGCACCAAAAGTGGCAAGGACCATAATAATTCACTTCAGTAAATCTTAACACTGGGGAAGTCTTAATCACAAGTCTTAGCTACGAAAATTTGTGTATTTTGGGGTTATTACTAAGTTGGCCAAGGCCCCATAAACATGACCTAAGGCCACACAGGCCGATGGTACCAGTCCTGACATGTTCTCTGGAGAGTATACAGAGCTCTGATACAGATTTAAAAGTATCTCAATATCAAATTCCTAACAACAGACCCTTTTTATCAATCTGAAACTCAAGCGAGTGGATTAAGCTACCTTGAAGGAAAATCAACAGTACTTTCTGTGACTCCCAGTTTTGCAGTACGAGGGGTGCAATGATCTGACGGGCTCTGTGGACCATCCGGTTAGGTTCCCTGATGACGGTTCACACCATTTACTCTCATGCGTGTGAGATGGTATGAACTCCCATCCTAAATAAGGATGAGAAAGCAACTTCGTCATCCTAAGTAAGATGATGACTTGGAAATACACACCATAAAGGAGAAAAAAAATTAGAAACACACTTAGAGCAACTAAAGATGTGAAACCACAAAGGGCTCTATGGTAGGGCAACATGGACAACGCAGAGCCAGCGCCTGCTTGAAGTGAACGTTGGGACATGAAGGCTGTACTGGAGGAATTCAGGACAGGGTGATTTCACCACGAAGAACAAACATATAACCTGCAACGTTTGTACGGTCTTTTAAAGTGCACAACGCATTTTTACATATACGGTTGATTTAATCTTGAGAGGTAGGAATCGATTCCATTTTACTGAGAACTGAGGCTCAGGGAGGCTGTGTGACTTGGCCAAGATCATTTGACCAGGAAGTAAAATAAGAACTTAAAAAATTTAACCCAAATCCACAAATATTTGTTGAATGAATCCAGGGGAAAAAAAACCTTTGCTGTTTACAAGACACTGTGGGAAATACAGAGAAGTGTAAGCCTGCCCTTAAGGAATTTATATCTCGTTGGGGAAACAAGCTGCAAAGAGGTGAAAAGTTAAGTAATGATTCATGACGTGAGTAAGAATTCCAGCCAATGGCAGGAGAGATGTCACAAGGTAGCACCTGGCGAATTGCCAAATACATGGGAAAATGACTAAGTTTCACAGGGACTCAGAAGAGCATGTCCAAGTGGGAGGGCTCATGGAAGAAACGGGATTTCGGCTACAGCTCACACAAGAGCAAGCTAGAGGACGTACAAGAGCACGGCCTCCTGAGAACCAGCGACCACGTATCTGTGGCCCATAAATGCACGGATGTATCTGTTCCTATCTATGTCACAGAACCTCAGTAGCTACTGTGGTACACAAGACTGCTGTCTGCACAACTGATGATCAGGTGAACGACGCATGAACACGTGGAGAGGAAGTGTGGTGCGTCCAGCACAGGGAAAGAGTGTGTCTGGGGGACAGCGGGTGCAAAGGTTATCAGGCTCTTTAGGGGTCTAGTGAGCAGCTCATCCAGGGTTATACAGTCAGAGGGCGCAGCAGGAGCCAGAATGCAGGGCTCCTGGTTTCCAGCGAGGAATAGAGGTGTCAATGGAACGAATATTGGCTTTAAAATGAGATCAACTTCAACTAGCATCCTAGCGTCACCACGTAGTGGGGCGTAATTTTGGGCAAGGTGCTTAACCTCTTTAAGTCTCAGTAGCCTCACCCCTAAAACAAAACTGTTGTGAGGACTGAAAGACAGAACGCGTGCAAAGCACTCAGAACTGCTCGGCACTGGGTAAGGGTACGTATTAGTTTCTTTCTCCCCAGACCACATTTTAAAGGGTATTTTAATTTATTAAAAGATTCACTTTGGTATGATTGCCATTGGCAAGATCCCCTGTGCAGCTAGCTGCCTTCTGACTTAATTTACGCCAACCTGACACAGATGTAACTTTTCACACTGCTCCTTACTACCCGCATATGTGTGTCTGTAATGTCAGTGAAGTAATTTTGAAGGAGCTGCAGTACATATGCGGTCAGTGGTCAAAGAAGTACACACGCTGACGAAATTAACAACGCTGAGGAATGCACTAGTATACTTGGCTCTACTGGTATAGAATTATATAAAAACCCACATAGAAATAAAAATAAATGCAATATAACTTTCATCAACTATGAAAAACCCTATGTACTGCAAGTTGTTCCTATGCCTCTAGAAAAACTGGACCAATGCTAAGGGGGGAAAGAAGGCAGTTAAAAAGTGATTCGTTTTTAAAAGCAGCTTCCAGAGCACTTCCTGAGATAATTGTCAATATTTTCTGTATCTTCAGTAAAATGTCACATGTTATTCAAAATGAAACCAAGACATTAAAAGTTCCTGAATCATCAATTCAGAGTTACCTAAATTCAATTGAAATTTTATTTCATCTCACAGTATTTACCAAGACGGAAATATGGCTTACCATCTTTAAGAGAGATCTTACATAACCAGAAATGAAAAGTGCTCTCTGGTTGACTGAGTTAACCAGAAACTCATTTTTACCAAGAATAGCTTACATCCCAGTTCATTAACATTTCACAGGACTACCTTCTGGCAAACGAACTGGAAAAATGTTCAACTTGACAATCAGCAGCATAAAACGATCTCAGCATGTAAGGCAGGTAGATGTTCTGTGAAACCAACCATTTGACTTTTCCATCAGAGAGCAGAACCCCCAGGCTCTGGCCCTTCATCCACTGCTTCTCTTCTTTCCGGCTCCTGAGGTAACAAGTGTCCCACCACGCAGGCGGGTTCTTCCTCAAGGCTCTGTCTCAAGGCTCTTCACTCTTCCAACTCTATATGCTCTCCCTCGGCAATCTCATTACAGAAGGCTTCACATGTCAAGGATGTATTGAGACCAAATCTGCATCTCCATCCTCGTGGTCTCACCTGTGCCTCAGCCCTATACACAAACATCTATTTGCTATGCCCACTGAAATTTCTCATGGGTGACTCAAACTCTACAGGTCCAAGAATGCACCTATCACCTACCCCTCAGGACAAGTCTCCTGCAGAGAGCCTCACCTCAGCAAATGGCTCCGCCAATCTCTCAGCTCATCATGACAAAAAAAAAAAAAAAAGGGGGGGGGGAGTCATTACTGACTGCTCTTATACTTACACCCAGTCCATCACCACTTCCTCCTGATTCTACCTGTTAAGTACATCCAGCCTCTTCTCTTAATCTTCTCTGCTACTGATCCCAATCCAAACCACTCTCATCACAGCAGGCAGGAAAATCCTTTCATTTGAAGAGAGACAATCTCAGGTACTGATTTTGGCAACAGGTTAAGAAGCATTCAATCTTAATTCCATGTATGTGGCAATGAAAGGCAGATAGAAAGCACTTCTCTGGGCTCAAATGAAAGGGTCTTTTTGATCATATAGAGAAGCATGTAAGAAAATGAATTAAAAAGTAAGACAGGAACAATAAAAAGGCAAAAGGCAAACAGCGCAACTAAAAAATGGGCAAAGGACTTGAATAGACATTTCACCAAGGACATACAGATGCCCAATGAGCACACGGAAGGATGCTGAACATCATGGGTCACCAGGGAAGTGCAAATGAAAAGCCACAATGAGATAACGCTTCATAACCTACTAGGATGGCTATAATAAAAAAATACGGAAAATAACAAGTGTCGGGGAGGATGTGGAAACTGGAACCCTTGTACATTGCTGGTGAGAATGTAAAAAAGTACAGCAACTGTGGAAGACAGTGTGGCAGATCTTCAAAAGGTTAAATACAAAATCACCATGTAAAGCCAGCAGTTCTACTCCTAGGAATATACCCCAAGGATCTGAAAACAGAGATTCAAACAGATACCTGAACACTTGAACGTTCACTGCAGCATTATTCACAACATCCAAAAGGTGGAAACAACCCAAGGAAGCATTCACTGACAGATGAATGGATAAAATGTGCTACCTACATGCAGTGGAATATTACTTAGCCATAAAAAGGAATAGAGCTCTGATATGTGTTACAATGCGGACAAACTTTGAAAACACTGTCCTAAGTGAAATAAGCCATACACCAAAGAACAAATACTGTCTGATCCCACGTAACTGGAATAGGCAAACTCACAGAGACAGAAAGCAGAACAGACGTAACCACGGGCGGAGGGATGGGTGATGGGTGTTACTGTTCAATGGGCAGAGTTCCTGTTAGAGGTGATGAAAAGGCCTGATGGTTGTACAGCGCTGTGAATGCAATTAATGTCACCAAACGGTCTACTTAAATATGGTTAAAGTGGCAAGTTTTTGTTACATACACTTAACCACAAAAAAATAAAAAGTGAGAGAAGGTGACAGCTTGCTATTTAGTGGCTGGACATTTAAACTGCTAACTTGTTAATGACCTAAATTAACAGAGACATGAAATACACAACACACTGTTTTAATAGGAAAACTTGTCCTACAATCAAGGACCTCAAGAATGATCAGTAATACGTGTACAACTCATCAGCTGGTCTACCCACTTGCTTTGGATTTATGGCAGGCTCTGTGACTGGTTTATGTCTATCAAGCAGCACAAACTCCAACTCTATGGCTCAAGTCAATTGTTAATCATCCTTAGTGATGAATGTTAAAGGCGTCAAGGAGAACTGGAAAAAACAGCCAGACTATAAATCTAAATATTCTGATTTCCTATTACCCTTTTAATCCCTCTTCCAGCAGAGGTGATCATAAGTGATTAAATGGCTATCAGAATCAAGGAGAGAGGGGTTGGAGCACAAGTGTTCCACCCTGTAGGTTCTAAGAGCAGAAAATAATACTATTTATTCTACTTCTATCTTATACTGCAGCCTAGCACGGTACACGTGTTCTGCAGAAACGACGGAACTCTGCCAGTGATGTGGAGATGCTAAAGAATTATTTTTACTTGTTCAGTATGTTTGCTTTGCTCTTCAACTTGATGGGTGATTTTGATGGAAGCAAGTACCATTCCCAGCTGAAAAAGCCTGGGATTTTAACACTTCTTTTGTGACATGAATATATGTTTCAGCAGACTTTCCCGAATGTAACTCAACTATACTGTGGAACAATTACCTCTCCTACAACCTCTGCAGACTTGGGCCTGAGACCTCTGTCACCAGAGCCAAAAAAGCCCTCCTGCCAGCTCCTGTCCTACCAGCTCTGCTGTGGGCTTCATTCTCCTTTGATTCGGGCGCCTCACGCTCTTTAAAAAGACTTGCCAAGTAAGCAGAAAGAGAAACGTCTTCAGTTTCTCTCAGGCTGCTTGGAATTAAACCCCCAGTGGAGAAAGGGGACATCTATTCATAATAAAGACTCTGTTCTGCAGGCTTCAACTTACTGAACTTTTTCCTGAGTGCCCAGAGGCCAGGTTCTCAAATTGTCTAAATATAAACAAAATGCCTTCTTTCCTGACTGAGACCTCTTCTGCCAAGATTCCGCTCCATCTACTGCTTTATAGGTGGTTCTAACTAAGTACAGGAGACTGTAACAGAGGCGGTGACACTGCTAGGTTCAGGCAAACAGAACGGCTAACATGAAATCAACAGTGGTCCAAAGAGGAAGAAGCAAATTGGGGTTAAAACGTCCAGTTTCCGTCTCCTTTGTCTCTTGATTCCTTTACACTCCTTCTCATGTTTAAAATGACAAGACAACCTCTTTTGACACAACTTGTATGCACAGCATAGGAAACTGGTCACTCTTAACATAATACGGCAAGTACGTATTTTGCCAAAATAAATACTTAAAACTGAACAAACTTTTAAGGGAGAAATAAAAATCAATCACTGTCTTCGTTCAAGTTCCTACGCACGGGATGACTGATTCTATCAGCTCTGCTACTCTCCCGACTCACAACCTAGGATAACTGTACAGCTTCCACTGAACGTCCAGTTTTTGGATATTTGGTTGGCTTGTCCAATATTTTAGTTTCTATCTAAGAATCAAACAGCCTTTTATTAAAGCTGGCATTTTCATGTATTCCACACAAACAAACAGTCTAAATCTGCATCTCAAGGAAAGGGAAGACCCATGGCAATCTGCAAGCTTGAAGCTTGGTAATGAGACAGAGACAAAGAAAGATAACTCCGGGTCGCCAGAGCACTGAAGACGAAGCGGGCTAACAGTGAAGCAGCTCCGCCTGCCTCCAACTTCTCATTGGGGAGTTGAGAAGCATCAGGAACTCCCCAAGCAGCACGAAGTAAAACGGCTAATAGTCTAGAAAGGAGTATAAAGTACATAAAAACATGCATTTGGAAAAATGTTCCTGCAGTCAATTTTCTCATTAACCCGAGATAGCTCTGTTGATTTTGTTACAGCTGCAACTTTTCCACTGTATGAAGCAGTCAAGTTACAAATTGGCTTGCGGGTTGAGTGGTCTGGAAAAAGTATATTCTGTATCACTGCTGTAAACTTAAATCCATTTCCTCTCGTTCTCAGCTCATTTTGGCAGAATATTTCTAACTAAAAGTGTAATAAACTATATTGTCATACTTCAGGGATTTTACAACTCCATCTACCATATTTGGGAGTGAGGGGGAGGTAGCAAGAACTCATAAGGAAGTAAAGGATATTATGGTGACATTTTGTAACCTTTAGCTAGCCTGGGGACGACTGAAGTCATGTGTTTAAGATGGGAAGCATTACTAATTTGGGATGACTTCTTGTGGCTTTTTTCTTTTCTTACACCAGCATCATTAAATCTGTTCAGAAATAGATTTGCTCTTTCCTCCATCATGTAAAACACAATTCCTTTTTATAAAGGCAATATTCTTGGTAAAATTTAAACTAACAAGAGATGGGAAATTGGAATACTTGACTAATTTGTAAGTTACTACAAAAGATAATTTTGAAAAATCCTAGGATTTCCATTAACTGTCAGCCAATTCCCCAAGTATAGCTCCCTTTTCACACACATACACACAAACCCCACAACAACCAAACAAAAAATGATACAAAAACAAGACAGTACATCGAAAAGTGACTATCTTAACATAATTTCATGTTCCTGAATTGTCATGGAACAGACTGAGAGATCAAAGAAGAGCAAAAGCAGGCGATACCTCTGTACTGGCAACATTTTACTCTGTAATTCAGGTTTCATTCATTTAACAGACACTTACCGAGTCACTATTATGTATCAGGTGTTATATTCCATGCCGAGGACACATCAGAGAATAGGATATAGTCCCGTAAACCTTCAAGAGTTTACAGGTAGTAATACATTGACATTTTAATAACTTTTAATAAGGGGGGAAAGGGATACATTCAGAACTTTTGACTTGCAGACTTAAAATTCTAAAAGTTTCCTTTGTATCTCTAATTTTAGCTATTCCTACAAATTCCTTTGATGTGTAAAGTTACACAAGTGCCCTCTCTGTGAACAGACCAGAGCTGTCCCATTCCACAATGCTTAGAAAATTAAGTGCTGGTAGGGTCCTTAGAGACCCATCTGTCTGCCCTTCCCTAATTTGTCCAGCATCTGGGGAAACTGAGCCTGGAAGAGGGAAGGAGACTTGGTGAAGGTCACTTAGCTGGCATGCTTATTTTTGTGGGATTTTTTTCCAAGTAAGATATAACTTTGGAGGTATCATTATAACTAGTGCTTTAAAAAAAAATCTATGTTTATCTGACACCTTTCTCATTTATCCTCCCTCTTATCTCCACGGGGACACTAACCTCCAAACTTTGTGAGGCAGTCTTTTCTCGTAGGGTCTGGCTCTTTTTAACGTCTGTTCTGAGACCTCACACCTATACCATCTCCTCCTCCACTGATTTGCATTCTTCCCTACTTTCCTTGATTCAGCTTCTCCAAGAGAACGGTCCTAACTTGCTGCCAAAATTCTCAGTGGTCTAGAATCACTCCCTCCACTCATATACCACCTACTACCTTCTAAGCTCCCCCAAATACTCATTCCCCCCACCATACTTAAGGTGTAACTTTTTTTAATTGAAGTATATTTGATGTACAATGTTGTGTTAGTTTTCTGGTGTACAGCATAGTGATCAGTTTTATACACACACACACACATATATTCTTTTTCATTATAGGTTATTACAAGATATTCTCTGTGCTATACAGTAGGACCTTATTGCTTATATGTTTTACATACAGTAGTTTGTAACTGCTAATTCCAAACTCTTAATTTATCCCTCCCCTCTCCTTTCCCCTTTGGTAGCCATAAGTTTGTTTTCTATGTCTGTGAGTCTGTTTCTGTTTTGTAAATAAGTTCATTTGTATCATTTTTATTCAAATTCTACATATATGTGATATCATATGATCTACTTGTCTTTTCTTTGTCGCTAATTCACTTAGTCTGATAACCTCTAGGTCCATCCATGTTGTTGCAAATGGCATAGTTTCATTCTGTTTAATGGTTGAGTAGTATTCCTGTGTGTGTGTGTGTGTGTGTATGTGTGTGTGTGCACACGCGCACCACAACTTCCTTACCCAGTCACCTGCTGATGGACATGTAGGTTGCCTCCATGCCTTGGGTATTGTATACAGTGCTGCTGTGAACACTGGGGCGCATGTATTTTTTCGAATTATAGTTTTCTCCAGATATATGCCCAGAAGTGCCATTGCTGTATCATATGGTAAGTCTATTTCTAGGGTTTTTTTTGAGCAATCTCCATACTGCTTTCCATAAGGGCTGCACCAAACTACATTCCCATCAACAGCGCAGGAGGGTCCCCTTTCCTCCACACCCCCTCCAGTAAGCTGTAATCTTAAACAGCGACCTACTTGCTCCTTGCAGCTATTAAAGACATTACTCCTTTTTTTTTTCATCCTTCTTGATCATTCACTGTCATCTTACAATATTTCAGCATAAATCTGCGTGAGCTTGGGAGTCAGAAGGAGCTCAGTTTAAGCTAGACTCCACCTGCTACTGGCAGTAGGCCCTTTGGGACGTCATGTCACCAGGCTGAACTTCACTTTATTCACCTGTGAAGTCGGGATCATCGCAGCTCCTACACTACAGGGTTGCTGTGAGGACTAAGCAAGGTTGTATCCACAAAGCAACCGACATGACGCCAGGTAATAAGAGGCACCAGGCGCCGCTTCCTCCTCCTCTCCTCGCAGAGCTTCCCACTGGGCACTGCTGAGCCGAACCGCACGTCCCACCCTCTCATCTTCCTCTTCTAACCTGTGAGCTGCTTCTCGGGGCCTCAGCTTTCAGAGCATCCTTCACTCCATGCTCATGATGCCCAAACCAACACGTCTCGTTCCGGCCGTTGAAACGAGGTCCAGCCCCGACTCACCCCATCCGTCTAGGGCGTTTCTAGGGAGACACCCTACCTTCACTCTGAATTCAGCAAGTCTGAATCAAGCTCACCTCCTTCTCCCAGAGCCCCTCTTCTGTGTTTCTCCCTTTTCTCCCAACATCAGCCAAAAGTTCTTTTTTTGAATTTTTTTTTATTGAGTTATAGTCATTTTACAATGTTGTGTCAAATTCCAGTGCAAAAGTTCACTTCTGACTTTTTCTCTTGTCCCCTTTATTTTTAATTGTCGTCAAATCTCGTAAGTTACTGAAATACCTCCTTCATTTGTCCCTTCCTAACGAAGCTTTGGTCACACCACTCTCCTCCTCCAAAATCTTCAGGGTCCCCCAAGCCTCCTAGTCGAAGTCCAAGTTCCTCACTTGAGCCCTCGTATCCTGCCAAACGTAGCCCTCTTCCTCTCTTCCGTGAATCTCCCACTGATTCGAAGCACAGCGTGCCCCCAGCATCCCGAAATTCCTCCCCCATGACACTCCTCATGTTAGCGTGTTCAGCTGCCTCTTTCTTACGCATCCTGACCCACACGCCCAGGGCTCAGCTTGGGTGCGAGCATCGCCTGAAACGACTTCTCACTATTCCAGCTCCGCACACACGCTTTCTTCTAGGAACTTCTACCACGTGGTTGTCCTCCGTCACACATCACCCAGCCCTGTTATTTCATTCTTTCACGTAGCCCGTGTTTGTGCTGCCTTTGAAATAAGACTGTCGGCAAAGAATGCCATAATTCTACTCTGTCCAGAACGGTGCTCGATACATAAAAGTAGCTCAATGAACGTTTGTTTAATACATGAAACAAACAGGAACCACAAACAAACCACCACAACTCAGCACAAATAGCAGCTCTCAGCCCAGTATCTGACTGCGGAACCCTGCTTCACGTGCCACAGGACATCACAAGACTGCAGGTCTGTGAACTGAACATTCTTCACCCCTGAATTATTTAGGTAAAAAGTAGCTGATCAGGGACCTAGATGCTTTTATGGGTTCATTTCAATATTTTTCCAAAAAAGGGAAGCTTATGCAAAAGTTAAATCTACAAAACTGTAAAATACACATTAATGGAAATTCTTCTCTTAAAATAATTCAATTCTGTACCATACTTTGCAACTCTAGCTGGTGAATTTAAAAATAACATTTAGGCGAGAATGCTGATAATGCCATGTTTAATTAGTAGAGTGAATAGTATATCTAAATCACTTAATTTCATTATATCACACTATAATTTTATTACTTGCATAATACTTGCTAGGAATTGTGTTAAACCCTAGGGATACCCAAAGATAGTCTCTGTGCTCAAAAAGCTCACCCGTAAAATTAATTACAAAATCAACAATAATATGATACGATAATTGGTACACCCCAGGCACGACCCCAGTCCTGCGGGAGGAACACTGACTGAGCGGTCTGGTGCAGCCAAGCCCCGACACCTGTAGTAGCAAATGGAGGCGACAAGATGGAGGAGGTCAGTTGAGGCCGACCATGAAGTCTGCAACACTTGCAGGGAGCGGGGTGAAATGTATCTATAGTGTTTGAGAAGGAAAACTGTCTACTTGGAGGATGGAATGGAAACGGCGGATTGTTGGGTCAGAGAGACAATTTGCAATAACTCAGGAATAAGGAAAATATGACCTAAAACATCCTCAATGGAAATTAAAAGGCTGGAAAAACAAATTTACAGTCACAGCCATCAGCAGGTGCATACGTAAAGAATCCACCCCACCCCCTACCCCCACCGCCGCCATGGAGCACCGGGGAGCAAACGTGCACAAACAACTCATTCTCCTTAGTCTCTGGCTTGCTGCTGCTGTTACTGCTGCTCCAAAGTCTGATGGAGGAAAGGACGGAAACGTCCCTCCACTTACTGAGAACACACGCTGGCAACATTCTGTAACTTTCACGTGTCACTTAGGGTGAAAGTCACCTCACTGCACCGCATTCCAGTCAGCATTCATCCCAGGTCAGTTCTTCTTAAAAGGAGGTCAGTCTACTCGCTCAGACACAGAGGCACTGCATTTCTGAAAGTGGGACTGCTTGCAGTAAGCACGTTTTCTGGTCAATACGTGGTAGGGTACAGATCTGTTACATCTCACCCTTTTCACGTACGTGTATAAAATAAATTTTAAAAAATGAATTAACGCAATAAAGAAGATCGACGTACTTCCTGAACAAAGATATTAATAGTTGCAGAGACTCTTTGAACACATGCCACAAGCATTTAAGCAAACTATTTTGTATTTTTCTCTTATTGTGAGGTTTGAAACTGAAATAATTTTATGCAGAAATATCTAATTCATTTCAACAAATGGCTTTTGCTACACGTTGGGTCCCAATGAGTCGGGTGCCCAGGTATATTCCTAGAAATCCTTAAATTACAGAAAATAGATAATCACCACTAAGGAAATAAATAGCAGCAGACCAAAAAGGCAAAAGTCACCTTCAGCTCTGCTTTAATTTGGAGTAAGAGAGTAGAGACTAAGGAATAAGGATGCACATTTCTCTAAAGCGGTAAATAGATGAAAGGTAAATGAATATTCAAGACACATTTCCAACAACACATCTTCAGGAAAAGATTCGTATGTGCTAGGAAACAATCAGTCCTGAGGGCAAAATGTGATACTTCTGGACTCAGCAGGATGGAGCGACTTCCACCCAAATCCCATCCTTCTGAAGAATGACTTGGATTTGGCCAGAGTGGGGCACTGATCAGGATGCTCTGGTGCCTTCTGGCGTGAGTGGGATAGAATAAGTTACTTGTCCTCTGTTTACTCTGATCTCTTCTTTTGGAAAATATAAAAATTAAAGGCAATGATGACCGTAATATCTTAAAGATATACAATGCTATAAAAATTTTCTGACCCCCTGCATACATTTGCTCTGGCTTGATCGTCACAATAAACATCTGAACAGATACGGAAAATTGAGGTCCAGCATTTTTAAGAGGCTGCAGATTAACAGAAGAGGAGAGACTGCAACCCAGGTGTCCTGATGTCCAGGTGTCAACCTTCAGGTGTCCTGGGAGCAGCAACTTTCTCCAGAATTACATAGTCAGGGTTTTTCCAAAGTGTAAGTGCAGATCGGGGCTGGGAAAAAGTTGAGTATCAAGCATCTCCATAGTCATAGGAAAAAATCACTGTCTTTGTTTGCATGTATCATTGTAATTCTTCCTGAGTAATACTTCTTATATTTCAGTGAAAGTAACAAAAAGTTATTTAGTGGTTTATTATTCATGCTAGATGTCTCTGGATATTCCAAATAGACTGCCAAAAAAAAAAAAAAAAAGAGGTCTTGTCAATTGTACTTTTATACCTTAGTGGTTACTTCTGCACACAAAAGTGCTCTCCATTTTATGACGCTATCTGAAAGAAGTTCAGCAACACATTGTTAATACCCTACTCCTACAAAATAATTTCAAAGCTCCATGGGAATTTAGATTTGCACAACTTATTAGGATGTGACCTTTCCCTTAGATTTCTTATTTTAGGATCGACTTAACATGGTATTTCCCCAGTGGGAACGGCTGTACTTCCTTCGCAGATAAGAAAAATAGCGATCACAAATTACAGAGAGTAAACTTGGGGGAACATATATTTCTGTGATGCGGATGAAACCGAAATCACAAAAGGAGACCACACGACGTATTCCTTGGGTTTGAGAGGAAAGCCATGTGGCTTGCTAACAAAAGAGGACACAAGTCATGCCCTTATGGTATTTCCCTGAAGTTTACACCTAATTGTTTCTTGTCCCAGCTAACAGGTCTTGTGACTTTCAAAGATTATTAGAGATGTTTACGTCACTAAGTTTCCTATGTCCTGTCTACTGGGAGTATAAGAGGTTAAAAATATCAAACTTTTAATAATTTAAATGATTTCAGATCACAGGATCTGGACTGAAGGACAAGGAGTTCATGGTGTAAAGAAAACAGCAACACGAGAGAGAAACACGAGACCACAGCTGCTTTGCTTGACACTCCGTGGAACAGTCGTGGCTGCCAGCACTTCAGCTCTCACCACCCAACACTGCGTGAGAACTGAGGAAGGTGACTGGCAACATGCAAGTTACTGAGAGCATCCAAGGAGTCCACCACACGGCCCAGGAGGGCTCAGTACTGGCATTTGTGAAAAAGGCAAACCAAAGAGTGGAAGGAGAGATTATGCAGACATGCACATTCTTCCTAACTAGTCTAACTAGGTGCCCCCAAAACAGTAATTTTACATGCAGTTAGTTCAAGAAAATATTAAAATGAAGACATTATAAACAGATTAAAATTTTTTTCTCTTATGAGAACGGAAGTGTGGTTGTAACTGAGAATCAAGTAATTGTCAAAAGTGATTTTTTTTGTATCCTCTCATCACACATCTGCACAGGTTCTATTAAAATGACTACTGGAGAACAAACCCTGCTTTACTGAACTTATTACTCAAGAGTCTCAAATATCAACCCCCCACCACCACCCCCTGATGCATTCTTCAGGTTAACAAACTGTGACCATCACAGAAGTTCTTCTTTTAGGCTGAATTTTTAGGAATTAACCCTCTACATTTTACAGCAGTGACTCATGGTTTTTAATACCCACTATGATCAACTTATACATTTTTCAAAAAGATATTATACAGTCTAGACACAGCTAAGTTTTAAAACACTATTTCCGAAGGGAAAGAGAATTAGAAATCATTTATCACAATCTCTTAATTTCATAGACATTGAGGGTCAGGGGCAGCAGTGTATTCTACACACACATATAAAAATACGCATGGATATGTATTAACTGGAAGGCAACTTGTAGAAATTAAAACAGTTTGAATAAGGATGTTAAGATTATAGATAAGATTTTTCCTTAAAATGATCTTTGTTGTTGTTATTGCACTGCTTATTTGATATTTAAAAACATGGTACACTGTTCTGCAGTTAAAAGCTGTAATCTCTAGCTGTAACACTTAACCCCCAAAGGAAAGTTTAGAAAAGGAAAGACAAATACCATAATCTTTTCCCAATTCACTGTAACACATTTTAACTATATAGTTTTGTATCTTAAAATTTTCTCTTATCATTATATCTTTATTCAAAAATTACTATTCCCCTCGAATATTCAAATCACAAACAAAATATTTGATTTAAATACTAATTTTAAAATGATCTGTATCCCTCTCTCTTAAACTGCATTTTCAAAAGCAGTCATTCCTTTATAACTAGCAACACGGGGACTTGAAGGCCCCAAGGGACCCACAGCACAGGGTTTACATTTTATTTAAATCTGGCATAGCCTCAGGAAGCCTGCCACTTCCCTGCAAAGAAGCTGTTTTTTTCCTAACCAAAACCAAAAACAATGTCCCCACCAACAAAACCCAAAAAACCACCAAAACCCCCATATTACTCTAATACCTAAACAATTGCTGAAACTTGTCACTCTCCACCCTCCTTCCACCATCGCACGCACAGAGCCACAGCTAAATGGTAAGAGATTTGAAAGAACAGAAATCATTTAAACTTATGCTCTGGAAATACGTTTTTGTTCATTTTGCTAGTAAGATATCCTCAGAGTAATTTGAAGTGTCATAAAAACTAATAACACAAGTCACAGAGTTGCCCAAACCCCTTCACGTGGAAACTCCTCTTAAAGCAATTTGTCTGAAGAAAACGGTTTTTTTAAAAGTAAAATATGTGCATGAAGATCTTCACTATATGTAAGAGTATAAGAACAAACAGCAACTGTATAATAATAAAGCATTAGAAACCACCTAAAAACTGGCTTAGTAAACTTTGCGACTAGTAAACCAAGATGGAAACTACTATGTTGCCATTATGACACCCGAAAGCCACGTCAAAAGGGAAAAAGACATACAATCTAACAGCGAAAGAAGCAAAAACTCTGCATGTACTGTAACTGTTAGTCATTTAAAAACGTATACAGGTCAACCAGAACGGAAAGAAACTAAGCAGAAGTAAGAATAGTAGTTGATGTGTGAGTTAAGTGTGGTCTTTCTGTTTTAAAAGCTGTTTTCACAGCTTTTCAGTAACAAAAACGTCTTAAAAGAATTAATGTAAAGTGAAACAAACCCAGTGACCAAAATTCAAAAGCCAAAGTCATTTATTTTTCCTAGTTCCTGATCTTATTTCTGTATAGGGACCACCTACCCATGTTCAAGGTTTTAAAATGTTATCTCTGTTCCAATCCTGAAGCCGTGAATTCATACACAGCATAGCTAAGCAGAGTTTATGTACAGAGGGCAAGACTGAGCTCTGCATGTGAGCACATACAGAAAATGATAAAGATCATTGTGTCCTATTAGCAATTTACAGAATTGTGATTTGCCCCACCCAGTACACCTATAATTGAATTCCTCAGCCATAAAATCATTGGGACCAAACAGGCTCAGGTATCTTTTATCTAAAACCCTTTTTTCTCCCTGACCATCAGTTAACATATTTCTTATGGGGCTTTTCTTCTTTTTATAGATTCATTTGTCTTGGTTATAAATTAACCCCACAAGCAACCCTCCCAACCACCCCAGCTCTACTGTTTCCTGTGTACCAGCTTGCTTTCTACTTGCACGATTTACGACACAGGGGCCATTTAAACTGCCAGTTGGTAAATGATGTTCAGGAAATTATGCCTAGATTTTTTAAAAAGACTCCTCCCAGGGAGAAATGCCCCCAGGAAGAGGTTCTTCTCAGCTGGGCACCCTGGCAAAGGAGTGGAATGTAACTGCTGAAGCCTTCTATTTCTTTTTCACATTTTTAAAAAAAATTGTGGTGAAATATACATTACATAAAAGTTTACTATTTTAACCATTTTCAAATGTACGGTTCTGTGGCATTATGTCCATTTACACTGCTGAGCCTCCACCACCACCATCCAGCTCCAGAACTTTTTCATCTTCCCAAACCGAAACTGTCCCTATGAACCCCAACTCCCATCCCCCACACCCCCCCCTCTACTCACTGCCTCTACGACTCTGACTACTCTGGGTACCACTTCTGTTTTTTCTTGTTTCACCTAAAGTGTGTGAGCTAGTGTAGTTTACTAAACTGGTTGAACACATAAGAGAGCTGCAGGCAAAAACACTTCAGGGAAGAACTCCTAATACGTAGCACTTGGTTTTTCATGCCCTAATGCTTGAATTCAGACCAAACACTCATTTCCAGATGCCAAAGCACGTAGCTTCCCCTTACTTGGTTTTTCAAGTGCTTGGTCTTTCGATTTTAAATAGCTTTAGGTTTTTTTTTCTTTTAATGTTAAACTGATACTCTAAGCAAACCAAACTTAATAAGGCTATTAATTTCCTTTAATATTAATCCAAGTTCCCTTAGTACTACTTGTATTCACAGAATTCCCACACATTTTACCTAAAAACAGCACGATCGTCTCTCGTCTTCACCACTGTAGTATAAGGCTACTAATTCAAAGTTCTTGTCCAAACATCGTCTTGGGTAAAAAAAGATTAGTGGTCCGAGAGATCACTAATGAGATCTAAATACCTGGTTTGAACATTCAAATCAGACCCTGACTGTCATCGACTAAAATTTTTGCAAAGTGGTGGTTCCTGAGGACGCAGAGCCTGTGGGGTTCCCCTGCTCACAGGTCTTCTGGGGGCTGGGTAGCGCCGGCTGAAGCATTAAGTGGGGAGCCAACCTGCGGGGAGGTAGGGGCGGCTCTGTGAATGGACAGGACTCAGAAACAGCTCAGGGGGTCTCCCTGATGAGAAGAATGTGCTAAGGTCGGCAAACAAACAGAAACTCACTCTAAAAATCAGTGAAAATCTAAGGAGAAGGATCACTGAGTGACTCCAATGTGACTTTTAAAGAACCTTTCATGTGAAATAATTGGAGGTTTACAGAAAAGTCGCAAAGACAATGGAGACAGTTCCCACGCCCCTCCCACCAAGGTTCCTAGTGCTGACATTTTACAGGCACAGCACAACGGTGAAAACTAACACGTGCACTCTGGCACCACACCGGCTTTGTCTGGATTTCACCAGCTTTCCCACTGATGCCCTTTCTCAGTTCCAGGACCCAACCCAGGATCCCACCCTGAATTGAGCTGCCATACCCACTTACTCCCTCCAAACCTGTGGTAGTTCCTCAGTCTTTTTGGGGGGGGGGGGGAGGTTACTGAGGTGTAGCTGATATCCAAAAGCTGCACATATTTACTGAGTAGTTCCTCAATCTTTTCCTGTCTCTCATGTCCCTGACACTGTTGAAGAATGCTGGTTAGGTACTTTGTAGACTGTCCTCTATTTAGATTTGCCTAACATTTCCCCATGATTCAACTGCCGTTACAAATTTTGGGGAAGAATACTGAAGATCTGGTGTGCCTCTTTCAGGACATCTTATGGGGGAGCAGGTGTTTAAGTTCAGTAAGTCTGTCTTATTCCTGTGGATATTAACATGTTAACCTTAGTTACTTGGTTAAGGTCGCGTCTGCCAGGATTCCCTCCTGTAAAGTGACTACTCTTCCCTTCGTAATTAAGAAATATTTGGAGGGAAACACTTTGTCCATATTCTGCTCCTCCAGCCACTCTGGCCTCCTAATCTGAGTATCCATCAGAGGGTCCTGCCTGCAGCAGCCACCGCTGCTGGGCTTCTCTGATGGCACTTTCCCACTTCCCTCATTTCCTTCTACATTTACTAGTTTGAATTCTTCTATAAGGAAAAGTTCCCTCCTTCCATTTATTCATTTGTTCATTCATTTATTTATATCAGTATGGAATCACGTGCATGTATTTTATTTTGGGGGTTATAATCTGATGCTACAGTTTTAAAATTTTTCTTATTCAAATTATTCCAGATTTGGCCACTGAGAGCTGGAATAATCTGAACCATAAAATAACTAAGTATAGTACTGGATTGTAACTCCCCAAACAAAACATGTAGACATGAGCCCTGGATAAATTAAGCTACTTTCTCCTTTGTGAACAGGGATCCTGGCTGCATGGCCTACAGGGAACCAAATATTTCAATTTTTCTCTCAATTTAATTACACATATCACAGAAACCTAAAATAATGTTATACTTGAGGCTGATTTCTAAGGATCTGAGTTACTTCTCAACTTCTAGGTCACTTGCCTATCTTTGTTTTGTCTTAGACAAATACGTTCCTGTGTTCTTCCACTAACTGGTAAATTATACACTAGAAAGTATTCTGATAGTCAAAATAAAAGCTCTCTCAGAAACTTTACAATGAAGTACTACAAAGAATTTGCATGGTCTTTAAAAAAGATCCTTTTAAACACAAATTTAGTACAATAAATTCTGAGTTGACCTACCGTTAAAGGGAGACTCTTATTAATGGAAACGGCCTTCTTGTATGTCTGCAGCGTACAGCTGGCTTCTTCAAATCTGAACAATTAAAAAGAAACAAGACTGTTAATATACACACATATTCATAATTCTTAGGTAACCTAGGCTGCCAAAATGTACAAGCACAAATAAATGTATTTTCTCTGTTGGATTTCATTCTGAATGTTTGCTTTCCTTGAGCTTAGAAAACTTTGTATTTTCTGGACGTAACCAACAGACTGACTCATAAATCATGCAGGGCTGGCGGATCTTCCCAAAGAGGCATGGATTAGATTCACTTCGCCTACTTTCCCGATCTGTCACTGATTATGAGTCAAGGCTCTTTATCTCATCCATCTTTTACGACAAATTAATGATGACACCCACATTGTTGTGCAGGCTTAAGAAAAACTAGATCTTAAAAGGATTAATAACCTCAAAAGAAAGAGGTGCGATAAAAGGTGTGCATAGCAAAGATGACATTTAAGAAAATATAAGCTCACTGTCGCGGGCACATGGCTGTTAAGACTAAAGTAAACCTGCAGTCACGTGTCACAACCATTTAGGGACAGCAGACGCAGCCCATTCCACGTGGAGCAGATTTTTTAAAGGAAGATGCAGAGAGTAGATTATACGAGTAAATGTGCCAAAGGTCTGAGGACTTGTATCCTTGGCTCTTACGAAGGGTGGGGGATCCTAGAATAGCTGTACATTCTACAAAGACAAAACAGCATGGAGTGCCAAGGCCTTATCATCAGGGCCTTAAAACACCCAACATTCTGCACAGACTAACCTACCCAAACTTCTGATTTTTTATGTTTAATTTTGTATGTTTCCACTTGGAATTTGCAAAAACTATTCTATTATCCAACGCGTGGCATAAAAGTAGTGGACCATGAATACAAAACGCTTTCCGATTTTGTTATTCCTACTTTGAAAGAATATAAACTACAGCCAGTGTGTTTTGTTTGATTATTTGCCTGTTTTCCTAGCCTTGTTTAGTATTTTTGTTTGGAAACAGAAAACCTCCTAATGTCAATTCAAATATTAACAATAAGGTATTACAATCTTGTTTTCAAAATGGGACATACTCCTCTATAGAAAAAGCGGCTTTGTCAGAGTTTAAGGCCTGTATGCTTTGCTTTCTGACTGCTGATCTGGATCAGAGCAATTTACTCTCTACGTGAAACACTCTCTAATTTATTAGTCAAAAATGAAAGGGGTACCCACACCAAGACTGCTCATTACATATAGCACGCCTAACACGTGAGAAACAACTTTATCTAAAATGGACTACCACTTTGACTTTTTCACCTCTGAGGTCAACTAAAAAGGGCTTAAATATGTGAAAACAAGAGGAAAGGGTATTAATAAAGAAAAATTTGAGCAAAATCTCTCCATGAAAAATTAAAGAATGTTAATCAAGGTTAAGATTAAGTCACACTAGGTCTTCCTGACACTCGTCCCAATTTCCCTCTGAAATACATATGAATTCATTAAAAAACAGACAGGAAGAAAGATTTCTGGGGACTGCCATCCATTTCTAGCTTTGAGCCCTAACAGTTGGATCAAACAGAAAACTGGGCCAGTTCCTGTGACCCTCGGAGGCAGACAGAATTCTACAACCTTTTCCAAAGCCTCCTCCTCCCCCTGGTAAAATCAGCAATCTCCTTTCTGAATCCATTCAGAATTGCATTGTCCGATAGAAAGCATAGTTTCCAGGCATAAAATACAGTAAGTAGGGCAGAAACAAGATCCATCCTGGGGACAATAAATATCAAGGATTCTAGTTCTTTCACGTATCCCCATCCGGTCAGTTAAACACAGACTGGTTTATATCCGCGAGTCTATCAATCTTTCTACTCGGCTCTATGAGCCGAGAACCAGGCTGTGAAGGGTGCAGACCAGCCCCTCACATTCCAGCAGAGCACACACTGGACCACCGGGGCTGTTCCTATCTACTCATCCACCTTTTTCATATCTGAGACAGGCCTCCTATCAGAATCTAAGCAGATAATGATGCAAGCCGAAGGGCAACTTACTCCATTTTGTTCGAAATGTTGTAAATGGTAAAAGCTGACTTAAGAAATAGGAAAATAATTAAAAATGGAAACAATTGAAAACTTATCTAAGAATTACTTCCCTAAGAAGCTCTGGGCCTAGATAATTTTTTAAAATTGAAGTACAGTTAATTACAATGTGTCTATTTCTAGTGCACAGTGCAGTGTCCCAGCCATGCATATACATACATTTATTCGTTTTCATATTCTTTTTCATTAAAGGTTATTACAAGATATTGAACATAGTTCCCTGTGCTGTACAGAAGAAACTTTAAAAATTATTTTTTATATCTAGTGGCTAACATATGTAAATCTCAGATTCCCAAATTTATCCCTTCCCACCCCATTTCCCCGGTAACCATAAGACTGTTTACCATGTCTGCAAGCCTGTTTCTATTTTGTAGATGAGTTCATAGTGTCCTTTTTTTCCCTAGATAATTTTATAGATTTTTTCTCAAATGTTCAAGAAAGAGATCACTTTCTCGCTATATAAACCATTTCCGAGTAGGAAAAAAAAAAGGTGACCAAATTAATTTTTCAAAACCTAACAAGAGGAAAATACTAGTCTCACTTCTAATATTGACTTAAAATTATAAATAAAATGCTAATGAGCAAACTTAACAGTATACTAAAAGAATAATCCACCATTATCAAGTTGGATTTATCCCAGAAAGGCAAAGAAGATTTAATATTAGAATACCTATTAAGTGATGTGTCCCACCACTAGGTAAAATTTTAAAAGAAATCATGACTATCTCAAAAAAAAAAGCAAAACACAGTCAATCAAAAACCTCAACAAAATTCAACATCCATTCTTGAGAATATTTCCTTAAAAAAACCGAGAAACTTTAATAACAAGAATATTTATCTCAGACTTACAACCAATATCACCTTAACTGTGAAGTATTATGGCAGAATCTCCCAAAAGTGTGTTCTTTAGATAACTAGATTTCTTAAGATTTTGCAATGGAAACGCTTCCACCACATCATGAATTTGCATATGTTGTTCCCGTTTGGAGGTTAAGAAAGTACACGAGCACCGTATACGCTCTGTAAGCCCTACAACTAGGAAAAACAGTGTCAACAATAACAATCTGCTTAGCCCTTTAACTCACTGGTTCTCCAACTTACTTGTACTGACCTGTTCCTTCACTTTCCGTTATGTCACTCCTCAGCCCACTTCCCTGTGGTTTTTGCCACCCACCTTTCTACCAAAACTCAAGCTAAAGTGACACGTGGTTGTCGTCTTGCTAAATCCATCTTTGCTTGATTTTCATTCTCTTTGTCCAATGGTATGCTGTTAAGTGTTTAACTGGCTCTCCTTGCAGGGAAAAATTCTGATTTGTAGTGTGTGCCGATTTCCATGGTGTAAATACTCCCACCATGACTGATTTCAGGCTACCAACGTGACGGCACTGACGGCAGAGACAGGAAACGCGGGTCCAGCAGCTCACAACCTTACCTGCCAAGCAGGTACAATCCACGCAAACACCGGCAACATAAAACAGTCAGGAAGCAGTGTGGTTGGTGTGGTTATTACCTTTGCTTTCAACATAACTTGTTTAATTGCTGGTATATACAATTTGGTTTTTAATTACAGCTGTGGATAACACTGGCTCTCAAAAACCCTCCAAATGTAACAGGTGACTTCCACAAGCCAGTCGGAGCTGGCTCCGGCTCCGAGCCTGCTGCTGCGGCATTTGACATCCTGTTCGTCCTCTCCTCTTGAAACCATCCCTTCCCTTAGCTGTCCAGAGACCACTTTCTCTGAATTCTTATCCTTAACATATGAATATTATTTTAGTCTCTTTTCTTGGTACCTCTTCCAACTGAGCTCTTCTGGTTTTTTGTGTTCCGCAAGTTCCTTCCTGGCCTCATTCTTACCCATAAACCCATTTACTTGCTTATGGCTCCCAAATCCTAAACCCTAAGCACATCCCTTTGCTCAAGACTTCTAAATCTGTATCTCCAACTTTTTTTGAACACCCCTCCCTGAGTCTCTTCAGGAACCCCAAGCTCAACATCTCCTGAACTGACAACCCATCTTCTCCCTTTGAAGAATTAAGGAAGCACAACCCAACACATGCCTGGCCACCCCTTGCTCCCTGCAAGACTCAGAGAGTTCCAGGCTCGACTCCAGTCTCGCCAAGTGCATTCTAGGAGAGTCAACTCATAACCACAGGTAACTTTTCTCACACCCCTTTCCCCCACCCCTTTGATTTTTTTTTTCACATCCTACATTCTCCAAAGTGTCTCCTTCAGCCAAAGCCCTTGCAACACTGTCTCCATTCCAAGCCCAGTAATTTCACAATCTCTCCTTCCTCTCCTTCCCAGCACTTTATGATATACAGCAACTTAACTTTCCTCCAGCTTTTCAGGTCCAGCTCCTTCCGACTCCTTCTCCAATACTTCATGACAAAAATCTAGGAACTGACCTTGTAAAATCAACTTCTCTAAGGCATGGGGGAGCAGGCATTGTGCTGTCAAAGGAAAAATCTCTCTGGTGTCTTGGGGGAAGATGAAAGTATATGAACGCTCCCAAACAACTAATTTTTATCCAATTGAACTAAATACATGGGTCTGCCACCACCCTCCCCTCTCCCAAACTGCTGACTGATTGCATTAGAGGCCAGACTCAAGATGAACCCATTACATCCTTCCCTAGATTATTACAACAGTCGTACAAAATTGGCTATTAAATTGATGTCTACATCCTGAGATGGCAAATCAAAATGACTTTGAGTTAAGAGGAATTTAAGAGAAAGAGAAAGGTGTAAATAAAAAATATTCTAACAATAGTTGATTTTAAGTGATGGTGGGATTTGTGAATATAAATGAAAGACTTAGTCATCTAATTCACCTTGTCACCAGTAACAAGAATAAGTACTTTCAAGCTGCTTACCACTTACAAGACACATAAACTGATCTGCAGTGAATCAGAACAACTAGAAGTTTAGATCCAATCCATAGCTACATCTGAACATGGTTATACTCGTGTGAATGTAACGGTTAACAGTGGGATGGTGGTGGCTGTGGTCGAGTACAGCCATCTCGCTCTCTGGCAAGTTAAATATTGGAAAATCAGGCTCTTGTTAAAGTGTGCAAGTCAGGGTGGCTGGGTTCAGGTTGCCTGAGTTCAAATCCTAGTTTTATCACCTGGCAGGTTATGTTTACCTCTCTGTGTGTTTCTTCATCTGCAAAATAGAGATAACAGTGTATACCTTTTACATATTGTTGGAAGAATAAAATGAGATAATGTGTGAAATGTGCTTAAAATAGAGCCTGATTCAGAGTAAGTGCTCAGTAAATATTAGCTATTCCTATCAACTGCTAGGCTACTTTTTCAGTGCTTGAGATAATTAAGGAAGAGTCCTTTAGAAGGATGGGTAAAATGACAGTTAAGCTGAGGACTTAAATTGTGGAGTAGACCGAATGGGAAAAAAAGCATTCTGTACGCATGAAATCGCACGGATACATTTATAAGTCAATCATCAACCAAGTTATCCCAATAAGTGAAATTACTCTAAAAAGTCATGATGACTACTTAGGGTTAGGAAGCAGACTGAGGCAGTAGATTTGAAATAAAAAGCAACCATTATTCGTTGTGCATCTGATATTTGCTAGCAGTGTTCCAGGCACTGGGGAAAAGAATGAACAAAGCAGACAAATATTCCAGCTCTTGTGTAAATAAAGACGTAACAAAAAATATTAGATGATGGTAAAGGATCCGATGCTCTATCTAATACATCTGCCATTTGCAAAAAGAGAAGCTCAGGTTGTTAACGACAGTTAGGACTTACTTCAGCAAGCTACTGTGCTTTCCTAGGATTTATGAATTAAGGCCTATTGATTCCTCTTCTCTGAATGTGAGGATTAGTAACTCACTAGTTTTTTTTAAAAAGTCAATCAAAATCCATTTATAAGTGATAACCAATTTTATTTTCTCTCAGAAGGAGCAACATAAACATTCTGTTCACGTTACATTCAGAGTAAAAGGCCCTTTAACGTACAGCATGGCTACTAGTCAGCAACGCTGTATTGTATAATCAAAACTTGCCAAGAGAGTAGAGCTTGAATGTCCTCACACACACAGAGAGGTTAGACTTGTCAGGTGACGGATGTCAATTACCAAGCGGAGAGCCACCTTTCATAATCATATGTTATTTCAAACCACCACGATGTACATTTATACCTCAATAAATTTTAAAAAACCTACTTCATCATTTGATTAATCGATAAAAATACATACAATTTCCATACTACTGTTAGAGACCGAACCAAAAACAAAGGTTATTAGGAACTGGAAAACCAGAAAAGGAAGAGGGTCATCAGAGAGAGAGAAACAGAGACAGAAAAAAGGGGGAAGCAGAGAGAGAATACGGGAAACACCAGGAATGAACGTTTTTTAAACAGTGGGGACAAGAGGGAGTAAGAACAGAGCTAGAGCAAGAATCGGGGGGCAGAGGAGGGCCGAGGGAGCAGGAAGGAAGAAGACAGGAGAGGAGAGTTCAGAAGCCAGAGGAGTCAGAAGCAATAACCACTCCTGTTTAGACTCAGCTGTTCATTTCGGACGTAAGAGCCATCCCTGGTATTTTAAACAGTGCAGAAACAAAGAAGCCGCCAAAATTACTGAGTCAAAAAGGGTTCACATTGATAATTACACATGGATGGCAACTTCAAGAAACTGAAGACTTGTTTTTTTCTCTAAACTCACATTTTCCTGATTTCTGTGCCTGTGCATATAGTTTTTCCACATGAAATGTTTTGTCCACTATCACCCCAAGTTCGAAGAACAATACTCAGTAAATATTTATTGAGTACCTACTACATGCCAGGTACTGTTCTAGGCACAATTCAAAATGTTACACAGATTTTCATGGAAAGTCTAAGCTGCTTTAATAACACGCAATGACAGTGGGCTATTTTAATGAAACATTCTACCAGACTTGATGTGAAATGATTTTTTTCTCCCACAGCTAACCATTTTCTTCACCTGGTACCATGTGCACTAAAACAATCCTTATGAAGATAATAATCCTTATTGAAGTTAAAAGCATTCTACAATATCCCCCTAAATACAGTGAGGCTATCACTCTTACAGGAGTCCAAGCGCTCCAGGTCCGCCCACCTGGAATTCATCTGTGATCACTCTAGCCACCAAAATGTTGACAGTAATGGTTTGAAGCTGGTGATAACGAAGTGGAATAAGTTGAATAACAGGAGTTATGTGAAGTTTCATCCACATCAAAATGGAATCCCAAAGACATTTCCTGAATGGGTAACCCATGCCTGGTCTTGTTCAACCAGGGCATTACATCACAGGGGCCAGGACAAATGATTTAAGCTCAGCAGCCTGACCGTGATTTACATAACGCACTTCTGCAGAAATTCGCGTGGCTTGTGAAAAACATCATGTGGAAAAGGAACTCACTATGAATATTAAAAATGGAAGTAAACGGTGGCTGAGAAGGCATTAGAGAACAGTACTTTCTTTAAAAAGAACCTGTGGAACTAACTGCACAGATTTGTTTTAAAATCAAATTTGCATTCAAATTAAAGGAAAGGTAATTATAGGCACTGATGAAAACGGCCACTTGGTATATACTGATGTTCCAATACGGCCAATTAAGGAAAATAGGAATAGAATCAGCAAAAATACTGAATCACTCTGCTGTGCACCTGGAACAAACACAATACTGTAAATCAACTACACTTCAATAAAAAAAAATATGTTCTACTAAGCTAATGTTATAGAACAGGGAATCACCTTAAAGTTGGAAGGGATTTTAAAAGCTCCTTAATGCATTTCTCCTATCAAACAAGACTTCTTAACAGGTGGCCATTCAGATTCTGCGTGAATATCTCCCCACTGGCAGAGGCACTCACTTCCTCACAAGGCAGCCGTTCCCACTGCTGGACAACTGTAGTGGTCAGAATTCTTAATTTTTGGAGGGGGTGGTAATTAGGATTACCTATTTATTTGTTACTTTTGGTGGAGGTACTGGGGATTGAACCCAGGACCTCGTGCATGCTAGGCACGGGCTCTACCACTGAGCTGTACCCTCCCCCCCAGAATTCTTCCTTTACACTGAGCTCACGGACGCCCCCCTGTAATTTCTAGCCACCCCTTGACAAGGACTATGACACAGCAGCTCCATAAGGGAAGGGTCTGCCCTGCTCACAACGTGCGGCACAGAGTCAAGTGCTGTAAAGATGAGCAAGTGGCTGATGACTGCCCCCCCGGGACCCGGTCACTAGGTCCAATCCATTCATCCTTTAGGGCAGTGGGGCTCGAACTCTGGGGTGAAGGCATTTCTTTTCAATCCACTGTGGATCCTTTTATCAAATGCAAACCCATGAGCCTGAAGGTCATGACTCTACGCAAACGTTCTTCAACGCTTATCCCCAAACCCGTACATACCTTGTGCTAGTCAGCAACCAGTGTGGTGCGGCGGCACCAGTGCACAGGCCATCCTCCCAGGGCCCCTCAGCACTTTCCTGCGTCCCTCTCAGTCTGTTCTCCCTTTGTTCCAACAGGCCCCTCTCCTGCCTGCCCAGATTGTGCGATAGCCTCCTAGCTGCTCGCCCTTCACACTGCCGCCAAATTCATCTTCTGATGAAAGCTCTTCTCCCCAAGACCTGGAATCTCAACACTCCCTACGAGATAAAACCTACACTCCTTTGCCTGCATTCCAGGCCCTTCCTCAACTGACCTTAAATCGATGTCTCCAATCCTATTTCTCACTCCGCACACAGACACATGGTCCACTTCAAATGGTCTCTGCAAAGCGACCCCCAAAGCCCTGCTCTTTCCTATTCTAGGCTTTGTTTTCTTACACTGGAAATTCCCCGCCCCCCCTCCATAGGCCACCTGGAGCCCTGGATTTTTATTTTTTAGGTAAAACCACCTATATAAATGAATTGAAGTGTACAATTCAATGATCCTTAGTACCTTCGTTTTTTTTAATCATATGACAGTCTTATTTTTAACTTTTCGTGGACTCTCCACACTGTGTTCCAAAGTGGCTGAATGACGGTCCATCCTCACCAGCAGAGTACAAGAGTTCCAGTTTCTCCAGGTTCTCACCAACACTTGTCTTTTGTTCCTTAGTACATCCTTACAGCTGTGCAGCCACCACCTCTATCTAGTTCTGAAACATTTTAATCATCTCAAAAGGAAATCCTGGACCCATTAAGCAGTCACCCACGCTTCCCGCTCTCCCTACGCCCTGGCAACCGTGAGTTTGCTCTCTCTGTGGATCTGACTGTTCTGGATAATTCATATTAATGGAGTCATATTTTGATTCCTTTCTGTTTCTTTTCCTGTGTATTTTAAAGTCATTTTTCTTAAGGTTACCTATCAGTCCTTGAACTTCCGAGGTCCAGTTCAACCCCATCTCCACAGGCTTCTCCTGGGTGTACCCCTCCCTCCACACTGACCTTGCCATTCTCTGAGGTTTTTTTAGCATTTGTTTTCTGCCTCCTTTATATAATCACGTACTGCTCTGCTGACTGCTTCAACATTACCCACTACCTTTTTTTTTTTAAGCTGTTAGACTGGTATATTCTTAATAAAGCCCAAACAATATTTGTGTCACCTGACCTTAGTTAAGTTTCTTTTTTTTTTTTTAAACTGAAGTACAGTCAATTACAATGTGTCAATCTCTGGTGTGCAGCACAATGTCCCAGTCTTGCATATACATACATATATTCGTTTTCATATTTTTTATTAGAGGTTATTACAAGATGTTGAACATAGTTCCCTGTGCTATGTAAAAGAAATTTTTGTAAATGTATTTTTATATATAGTGGCTAACATTTGTGAATCTCAAACTCCCAAATTTATCCCTTCCCACCCCTTTTCCCCGGTAACCATAAGATTGTTTACTAAGTCTGTGAGTCTGTTTCTGTTCTGTAGATAAGTTCATAGCGTCACTTTTCTTCCCCCCTGGATTCCACATATAACGTTACCCCTTTTTTGACTCACGTAGATTATAAAGTCCTTGCTCAAGGAGCTTTGGTATCTCCCTCTGTGCCTGGAATCTACTGAACCTGTGTGCGATGGATGCGCCGTGTCCAGCTGCCATGAATGAGGGGCAGGTAAGGAAACTGAAGCCTGGACCATCAGTGAGGGAGAGCGCTTCACACCCCTGCCTGCTCTTTGCCCTTCCTCCTCTCGTACCGGCTCATCCCTACCGCGTGCTTCTCTGCCGTGTGCGGTGGAGGTAAAGGCACAGGGCACTTCTCTGCCCTGGTAGGTAGGAGATGACAGGTGTGGCTGCAGGAGGATGATGGCAGGTTGCCCAAGGGTGGAGAGGGTGCAAATTCCCTGCATTGATCTCTTGCTAAGAGACTCCTACCTGCTTTCTTCATCCACAGATGAAGGCCTATGGAGAACAGTGGGCGGGCAGAGATGTCACAAGGCCTCATAAAAAAGAGGTTCGTCTGTTTGCTTTGCTTTCATATGTAAATCAGTTTCTTTGCCGGGTATTTTGATTTGGAGTGGCTCATAAATGCATATCTACCTTGTAAAAAGAGATAAACTGTTAAGTAATTATGGTGATAATACTTGTGATTTATGTATGAAATGGCTGAGCATACAATTATTTTATATATAATAAACAAATGAATAGGCCAGAACTATACAGTGCTTCATCTAACAACTGACAAAAAGTTGGAAAGGAAACCAGTTTCATATTATGCATGACTAATAAGTCTAAATATTTTGTATCATGCATCCTTATGAACTTTTCTCCAGCTGTAGTACTAAATAGAATTTGTTACAGTTGCCATCAGAAGCCTCCAAACAAGAACAGAAAACAGTGTTCTGGCCCTTAGGCCATTTAAAACCTGTTCTTCTGACCAGAACAAGTAAAAGCTCCAACACAGAATGCTGAAGTCTATAATTAACATTTTTTCCCCTTTCATATCCCATTTGCCCGCTTTAGAAGAGCAAAATGGAAATTTCTCCTGGCATTAATTTCAGATCATTATGTGTTCCCAAAAAAAAAAAAAAAGTTAAATAAAATAGAAATAAACATTTTAGAGAGCAACTTAGGGAATTTCCTAAATATGTGGAGAATGTTAGCACTGAGAATCCCATACTGAAAAAGCACAAAGTTCTCAAAAATCAAACCAAATTTAAAAGTATTTATAAAGTACTTATAATGTGCCCAGTCCCTTATGTGTAGGCTGTGAATTAGGGAAGGTATGCGGGGCACAGATAAATATATATATGAGAGGAGCAAGAAGAACTACAACTCCATTCCTACCCCCCAGGAACTAACAATCGCGCTTGGTACACAGAACTTGCACATAAAACATATAAGACCTGACAGCAAACATCAGCAAATACATCATGCAATACAGAATCTGGAACGCATTAAGTTACATTTCAGAGTAGATCTGCCTTCTGATTACGTTTTACTTCAGCTAAGGTTAAAATTAGTTTGCATTTTCTGAATTCAACAGCTGGTGGCCAGAGTTAAGTATTTCACACACATGTTGCATGACAAAGAGAATCAACCTGACATTTAAAACTCAACGAACAGTGCTTAATAAAAATAAAACAACTGGGTGTACGGACTATGTTTTGTGAGGATCAGAGATCGTTCCAGCAGGCATGGTCGAATATATAGCATGTCATCTGACTGGCCTAAAGACACAATAATGCCAATGTGCTGTGTTCAATCAGTTTGTTATTTTCTTAACTTTTACTGAGTGTGGTTATTGGCCTGCCTGGTGCCCAAAGCTGCTTCACTGACTCAGATGGAAAAGCACCTGTCTCACCATCCGTGAGGCCATGTCACCAGGTAGGCAGATTCTGCTTCCTATATAAGGCTATCTCGTGCTAAAAAGTGAGTGGTGACTTGACAAATGTTTATGGATTCTGAATCAACTGTGGTGACATCTGCAAAACTGCAAGGTTTTGGTTACACGTGCATTGAGATGCACTCTAATATTCCATGTCTACACATGAAAAATTCATTCTATTTAACTTCATATAAATTCCTTCAAAGTCTACTTTCCTTATTATTTTCCCCTCAAAGTTTCATGCTGTTCAGAATTTATGTCTAAGTGGTCAATAAGGTAATTTCTGTGAATTTAAAAACAGAACTGAAATAGTAGTTAGACAACAGGACTGTGAATACCGAAGTTGGAAACAGCAATAATTAAACTGACCAAGGATGGTCATTTGAAGTGAGATCTGAGCCTCCTCTTACTCAAATATTATATTCCAAATATGTAGAAGTTCTTAGTAGGCTTTTAAAGGAAAGTAGCTAACTTCATTTCCCAGGAAAAAAGTTATGTTTTTTAAAAAAAATTAATGGGGGTGAGGGTATAGCTCAGTGGTAGAGTGTGTGCTTAGAATGCATTAGGTCCTGGGTTCAATCTCCAGTGTGTCCTCTAAAAATAAATAAATAAATAAATGAACAAACCTAATTACTGTCCCCCTCTCCCCCCCAAAATATTATGGGATTGTCCCAGTGAACTTTGTTTTATATTTTTGTTAGGTGTAATTTTTTTGTAAATACAAGTATGAACTAAATTCACTTGGACAGTTAACCACTTAAATATATCCATTTTTAGGACATTATAAAATAAATAACCCTCCTGTGAAGTGAATGAGCACCTTGTCATTTGGATTTTCAAGAACACTTAACTAGCTTATTAACAAAAGATGCATTCCTACCTTTGCTAGTACACTTTATTACTGAGAGAGAAATAAAAGTAATATAATAAATACATTATACATAATATGTGATATATATACTATATACAAATAACCTAAAATAATATAATTATAAGAGATTCAGGAAAACTAGTCAGGTTTTTCCCTACTTCACGCCCAACTCAAAGACAGCCACCCAACTCCAGGCGGGCCTGGCAATGTTCCCCAGTCACAAGGCAGGGTTAGATTATTGCCTGCTCTTAGTCACCGTCCCTCCCTCTAATGCCCCCGTTTAATCTAGGTAACAACAGTCATGAACTTCAGAGGGATGCAAGTTGTCTGTCTTGTTCATCGCTTTATATCTCTTCTCTAAAATGGCTCTTAGCACAAAGTAGGGGCTCAACAGATTTTTGTTGAATAACTAAATCTTCATTAAAAAGAAGCTTCTTCTCAGGAGATTGCTATAGGATGTATCACCGCCAAGTTTGTGTTACCCACAAACTCGGACAGCCGTAAACCGAGTTTTGTTAGCTGAGGTTTGCCTTGGGCTGTATTAAGGATTCAATCATCAGAAACGGGGGGAAGCAGAAAGAGAAAAGAAATACGTAGTATCCCTGATATAAAATTTTTTAAAGGTAATTAAGTTTATTTCTATACTTATTTTAATGGCTGTGCTGGGGACTGAACCCAGGACCTCGCGCATGCTTGGCGTGTGCTCTACCCCGAGCTACACCCTCCCCCTAAAATTGCTAAAAAGCTTTAAAAACACTGTTTTCATTTAGATAAAGGCTAAACACATCAGGCTGATAGAAATTTCTCAAAAGAAGTTCCAAAAAAAGTGACAAGAAAAATGTAACCTGTAATCTGGGTCAAAGGCAAAACTACTTAATTCTCCCTTTGGGATTTCTAGAACAATGCAACAGAAAAAAAGGAAAAATGAATTAATTCAAAAGGTACTGCACTGTGTGTGTGTGGTATGCATATAAATATATCGCTGTGTGTGTATATATACATATACATGTATATGTATCTTTCATAGTGTTCACTCCAAGGTCTGACAAGATTTTGGGAAACCTCTACTCACTTGCTATTCTAAAGCTTCTGTTGTTTTAAAAATTATTATCACAAATTGCACCAAGGTCTCAATAACCATCTGTGGTAGACGTTTACCTTCATCAGCTACTTATGGTTACAGCATTCTGTCAAGAGTTGGTAAACAAGTAACTCTATCATGAGGTTATTTAATTTTAGAAAAAAAAAAAACAAGCATACATATTTTTTAGAAAAATTTTTCAAATGCGGTGACTTTAAAATAAAATAAATCTGGAAACTATTGTCAAAAAGCTCTGTTCGCTGATGCATGCAAAAGATCAAACAGAGCACAGGCCCAAAATCAAACCTCACATACAGCTGAGAAAACTAAGAAGCTGTAACAGACAATCTTTTCCTCAAACAGAGGCTAGTCAAGCAGAGTACAGAAAAGCCCAAGATGTGAAATAAAATTAAGTGTGAAATAATATGAAAATAAATCTATGTACATTCATGTATGACTGGAGCACTGTCCTGTACACCAGAAATTGACACAATGCTGTAAACTGACTATACTTCAATTAAAAAAGTAAACTTTTTTTAAAAAAAGAAAGAAAACCAGGTATAACAGAAAAGAATTCATGTTATATCCCCCATCATCTCCAATGGCTTCAAAGAAATAAAATAGCTCGAGGGTTCTCAACATTTCATTTACTCTTTGCTTGATCTTCACTGATCAGGGTCACAGACAGACACCAAAAAAGCAAAAATGTAGGCTTTTAATTATGGAAGTAATCTTATATCACTGGCTAAACTTTGGAAAAGGGAGAAAAGTAAAAAAAACAAGCAAAAAGCCCTCCACAGCCTCACTATTTTAATATAACTGTCATAATTTCTGCATATTCCCTTCCGGATTTCATATACATATGTTTGTATAAGGTTGCAATCAATAGTGCATATACATTTTCTGTGCTACTTTTTTAAATTTACTATTTTCAGATTTGCTATAGTTTTCTAAATTGTCAGTGGTAATTAGATAACATTCCACCTAATAATTACGCCTTACTTTACTTAACCATTCCCCTGTTGTTAATAGTTATTTCCAAATACTGGGTCCTGTAACAGTATTTTTATGAAAGTCTTTGTGTATATGGCTTGTCCTATATTCTCCATATCTTTGGGGAAAAAAAAATCTCAGAAGTTGGGGTGTAGTATCAGAGTGTGCAATATATTGCCCAATTGCTTTTTTAGCATGCTAAACTAAGTCACGGTGACATCAGTTATATATGAGTACAAGTTTCTTCAATTCCTGAATCATAGGATTTTAGAATTAAAAAAAAAAACTTTTAATCAATAATCACAAGGAATGGTGTATTTTCTACTGTCAGTAGACTGGAACTTACAAATCCAGATCTTGTAAGTCTGTTTAATGTGAGTCCACCATCCTTGGTGATTTTATAAAATCCAGTCTTTGAAGCTGTAGTCTGTGAATGTGGAGACTGAGGCAACCAATCTAAGGTAAGAAGAACCACTGATGCTCAGACTAAGAAGGAAGCCAGGTAGCCTCTTTTGACACAAGCTTATTGACAACAAGATCGAGCTTCTCTAAGTAATAAAATCCCAAACAGATAGAGGTAATTTTACAGGATGGTCCCAAGAGATTCTACCAATGGGGGGAACACGGCAAGGAACTTCACTGCAGGCAAGAGTAAGGCCCACCCAAAATAATCCAAACTCACTGCGCTGACCATGGGGCTCCAGGCTCTCAGAATGGATGCATGAATCATCTTAGGTGAGAGGTTCCCGAATAGTATACATGAGAATCCCCGGGAGAGATTTTTAAAAGCTCCCTAAGCCCCATCTCCAGGGTCTCGGATTCAGTAGGTCTGGGGGTCATGCCTGAGAATCTGCATTTCTACCAAGTTCCCAGCTGAGGCTGATGCTGCCGGTCCAAGGACCACACTTGGAGAATCATTATCTTAGACTATGTCTTTGTTCTTTTAAAAACATTTATCAAGTACCTAATATGTACTGTGCCATGTGCTGGAAATAGACGAATAAGACTAGTCAGTACCTGCTTTAAGAAATTAATAATGTATATTTTTGTAGACACCATACTGCTCTAGTCCTAAAAGTCAACAAACTTGGACCTTGTTGAAAACAAAGTTTCAAAATATATCATATTGCCTTTAAATAAAGCCAGGATGTTTCTAATTAGTTCCAAATGCTTTAGGAAAACATGTAGTAATCCCACATTGGCACATGCCTGGGTGTTTTTTTCACTCTTCTGGATTTTATTAACATATGCAAATAATCTGTTACAGTATCTTCATTTATATACACACTATTCAAACGTTTGTTCCCTTTTATAACTCTATCCACCATAAAAAAAAAAGAGAAAGAACTTGTGTAAGTACTTTTCCATATGCAATCAAAAACTGGTTTACAAACACCAGGTAATTATCAACTGACAGAAAAGACCACCACTGAATAAGGTCAGGCTTGGGGATTCTCCGATTTAGATTCAGGATTCAGCAACGCTGGGGAAAAGTGAATGATAAGTAAACAATATGCTTAGTCATGTGCATGAGAGTGGCCCACACTTAGCTGTTAAACACCACTATGAGCTGATACACAGAATTAATGAACTTGCTTTCGAGGTGGCCACTTAGCTTCTATTTCCATCAGAGATACACTGGCTTCCCATAACTATTGTTGGCAAAAAAGAAAAAAAAAAGAAAAAAAGAAAGTATGTATAAAATGTTATGATCTGTAGATCTGCGCAAGGATGGAGCATTATTTATACATCTTTGGCATTTTTTTTTAATGACGTGATTGAAAGATTTCTTCTGTTCCATCTACTGGAAAGCTACTTTAAAAGTCTGGAGGAACCACTCGTGAAGAGACTAGACAATGTGTCTAACATGACAGAGAAAATGAACACACTGAGAGGATTATTCACATATTTGCTTACAGTAACCAACGGCTAACTCCTAAACTTAATTTGGGTAAGATTTCCTATATAAACTGACATTTAGGAATAACAACTTGTTTTCTCTGAAGGAAGAAAATGGTTTAGGAAGAATAACGTGTTGATTTTTAAGAGGAAAATACAAGCACATAAAGGAAAGTATATCCTTTCTTATCACTATTTCAAGTGGCTACTTTCATATTTGGTTTCATGGAGAATCAGGGACAGGAATCACTTTAATTTTATTTTTCCTTTTCCCGATTCCCTTTTCAAACTCCAAGTGTGTTCACTATCCTTTAAAAGCCTTGTTTTCAGGTAAGTAAGCAAACCAGGAACTAACCTCTCCAATTTTCGCTGATGGTATCTACAAGAATGAACCCTGCTGGAAATACTGGCATTCTGAAAGTGAACTCCAAATGTCCAAATGCCACAAACAGTGTTGGAGGTGGAATGAAGGCCAGTGGGGTGGGGTCCAGGTTAAGGAGTTCTTTCCAGCACTTCATCATTGCGCCCTGGCAGCCTGATGGCTATGCTTCCTCACTGCCTTCACTATAAAGGAATAGTTATTCCTGAAACATACAGGGAAAGAATGTCTTCTTCCCATGCACTTTCCCAGATTCTCTCCTGAAGCAACTAACATGTAGAGCCCGAGAGATTAGCAGTGCTAAGTGGCAACTTCAGAATTTAAAGTTATCCTAAAAGTCTATGATGTCACTGAGGGGCAGGGTAAATTCTTAGAAACCAATCCTTTGATTCAGTTACTGTGCAATCTGCTGAGTGTGGGAGGTGAGCGCACACAGACCTCTTACACGCCCACTCAGGGTATTTCCCTACTTTTCTGTCTCCCTCCTACCTACCTTCTCCTTATCTCTTGCCCCAGGTTTATGCTAATCTGAACTCTTCCCAGAAGGTCAGGAAATCGGTCTCAAAAAGTCTTATCCGCATATTATAATTCTCCTAGATGAGCCTACAAATTAGTGTTTTTTTCTTTAATCAGTTAAAATCAGCAATGAATTTATTTTCTAAAAACGAATGAAGTAGAATAAAAATGGTTCCTAAACAAGATACTGAATCAAATGGAACTAAACTACCATAGGATCTAGTGTAAATCCTCAGTGTAAAGGTTTAAATCTCTATTTTAAATGATTCATGGTGCATGAAGGGATGGCTTCCTGCCTTTCCTTTTTATCTGTGATATCGCAGTAGGGAAAGGAACCTCACTGCACCTCGTCCCAAAAAAAGTTTTCCAGTTGAGAATGGCCTGGTCACCAGAAGAGCTGGAGGTGCAGCAACAGGTCTGAGAAAGCCCAAACTGTACCATTAAGACCACGGGAGTCAGGGCTGCGCCCCACTCCCCTCCCGCAGGCAGGGAGCCACAGAAGAACAGAGCGCTATCCACAGGCACTGGCCCTCCGTGCCCCCATCCCTTTAGTTATGCCCCTACTGGGATTAGACAGATGCGAACTCCAGGAACAGAGTGGGGATTTGGGCCTGGAACCGAGTCCCTTCCTTTCTTGCACAGGAGACATTTAACAGTAAAATATATTTTTAACAATCCATAAGGAGAACTTCAAATTTATCACTGGCATGATGTACAGTTAATTATATGCTTTTCCAGTGCATCCCTACGAGTAAATGGGTGGGTTCCTAGGAGGCATGTTCACTTTTCAAACCACTAAAAGCCAATTTTTGCCACAGCTTCTTAAAAAGAGACCCAATTTTTATGACACGCACACTCTTTAGCCTTTAAGGCTGTGATATTAAACCATCTTTTGATCTGAAGGACCTCACTATAAAACAAACATACATTAAGTACTCACAGAGTGTACCATAAAAATATGTAAAGACTAGAACTTCATCAAATAAAAGCACAAGCTGAGCCTTCTGGACTCATCAGAAATAAAAACTGACACAAAAAGATACATACTATGTCTACACAGGACACACACAGACATTATCAATAAAACAAAAGTAATTCTTAGGCTTATTTTTGTCTGAAGTCACCAAAGAATAGAATATACAATTTTAAATTGAATAATGATGAAATATTTCATTTCAGAAACAGTTTATAAATCGATCACTACATGGCAAGCATTATCTTCAGTTCATCCTTAACAATCTTCTCAAAATTAGTGCTAGGGTGAACTATCTATATGTGCAAAAGAGTTAGCTCAATTAAATCCAGTGCCAAGGTCGTATCATTTAAGATACACAGGTTTGCTGATAACGTCTTACAATCACACAAGAAAGAAAGAAAGCCCAGAATAATAATGGCAATTATTTTCCCATTTCATTGATGAGGAAATGGAGAGTTAGAAAGGATAAGTGACTTGCCCCGCTACAATAATTATTACGGTCAAAAATATTAAGATTCACATTCTGAATTAAATATTCATTATTAAAATATAGATGTGTGTTGAATGCTGAAGAAAAATATTAAGAATATATAAACCTGTTTCTTTAAATAAAAAAAATAATTTAAGTATATACCATTATTGGTGATAGTTGTAGTCTTAACATCCCCAAAGGTTTTCCCCCAATATATGATCTATTGTATTTGAGCTGATTTCCTTCCAAGCGCCTACTGAAGTATTTTAGGTAAATAAAAGTTAAAACATGACATTTTTATTAAATGTGCTTCAAAAGGTAGGCCATATAACTCCCTCAAATCTATCTCTGTATTGTGATGAAATACAAAATAGCAAACAAGAAAACCCAGGAAGATTACAAATAATCTTCAATTTAAAAGTGTCACCTAGATGACCACGGAGCTAACTGAAGTCTACGACGTAAGACGCCGGGGCTGTCTACGCTTGCAAGGTGGTTATTCACAGATCTCACTGTACTTTTGTGGAGTCAACTACATTAGTTTCAAAGGACCTTTGTAAGCATTTTAAAAAAAATCACTGCCCTTTCTATTGCTTTTAGGCCTTAAGAGAGAGAAAGGAACAGCTCAGGAGGTCAACTACCCTGATGTGGAGATCTGCTAGGAAAAATAAGAAAAGCAAGTTAAAAATTCAGTTTAACAATTATGAGGTGCAGGGGGTGTATGTTGACGCCTATAGACTGGTGACATATCAAGTTTTCTCCATTAGTGAGTCAAAAAAACTCCTCCCCAACTCCAGTTTATTTAGCGGAATCCTATGAGACCCAAAACTTCTTCCAGGACATTTGCCACACCTTCTGACATTATTATATTTCCAAGTTCAAGTGACAGTGAATTCAGCAGAAGAACACTCACAAATTAGAATGACCAACATTTTCTATTCTACCCAATGGACATATATAGATCCTATAAAAAAAAAAAGCAAATATAACAGACTAGGATAAATAAAACATTTGTGAAGTATTCTTTCAACATTTTCTTCTACTTCATGAAAATCTCCTGTATTTGACAACCATTTCACAATTTGAAAACTAAATGAAATGTATTATTAATACTTGTGTATGTTTTCACAGCAGTGCCATTCACATAGCTTTCGCACACATAATTATCTTGATAATTAGGGTCAATGGCAAACATCCTTATTTTCAGAGAATTACAGAAGAGAGAAAATTAGTATTTGTTTATACTCATATGACTTAATAATTAAGAGAAATTAACTGCAATCACTAATGTATTTCTAATGCATAATTCTAAAGTCACACTTTTTTCCTGTATAAATTTTAATACACAGGGATAATGCAATTTTAAAGTCATAGGGATTTTGGAATTAACACTGATTTTTAAAAAAATTATAATTTATCCATTTTTAAAATGTAGTCTTGAAAAATATACAAAAAAAGAACATTAAGGAAACTAGTGCCGTCAAAGAAAATAGTATTTAATTATTAAAAATCCCAATTGCAAAAATATTTTCAAGGAAGTTTAATAAAGAATATGATGCTGGTGGACATTTTAAATTAAAAAAAAAAATTACATATATTTTAAAATTTAACAGAATGAAAAAATAGCACTCAAAAAGCTTAGCCTCAAAATTCTCCAAACCTTTACACTTCACCGATGCCATGTTTTCATAGTAGTTATTGTAAAAGCCAGAAACAAATGTTTAAATACGAAAAAGTTTTGACTTAAAAAATAAATCACCAGGTTTTTTTTTTCCTTCCAGTGATTTGCAAAAGATTGAGCGGTTAGTCACTAGTTGATTCTAAGATCTTTAAATTTAAGACATAATTATCAGCAAGTGAAATATCAAATAGCATTATAGTTTAAATAAAGGAGAATTATGGGAAGTACACAGTAAGAAAAAATAGTTTTGTAAGAAATTTCACTTTTTGGCTAACATCGTTCATTTTAAAATTTTGTATATTAAAGAATATTATGGTACTGTATTAACTTCAGAGTGAATCAGATTTAAACTAGACAACACAAAATCTGTTTTCAAACTTGAACAAGACCTTTTGAAATATCACTCCAAAAGCTACCTGGTAACATCTATGCGTGTTTTCTATAGAACTTTCATAGGAGTGGAAGGTGTTTCTTTAAGAGAGAAGCCACAGTGAGTGTCTATGTCAGTCTCTACCCCTGAAGGGTTTTCTGAATCATCTAGACCATCAAGAGGTCCTGTTTTCAGTAGCGAATGATCACTTAGGTACGGACAGGAATACCTGGGATCTGTCCAAGATCTGCCCAGGTCCTTCTAAAGGGTGTTTAGTCATTGCTCTCCCAATAACTCCAGTTACAATTTGTTTCATGGATGACAAAAACAGTTGACATTAAGACAATGGACTTCAAAATCGAGTTTCTCCAGCAACAGGTTTCAGACAACTCAGTTAACCATCTTGCCTGGTTTTGTTTTCGGACGATAATTTCTACAAATCAATTTTACATTCTGTCCCCAGTCTTGAAAGGAAAAGAAGAAAAACCTTTAGCTTTCTCATGACAGAATACTAATTTTAGACTTTATTTCTCCTAAAACAATTGACACTATTTTCCCAGCCATTATTTTAAGACTCAAGTGAACTGGAGTCTTACAGTAAAACAACTGCACCATAGAATTTTAAAACGACGTACGTAATATCATCATCATGACCATCAGGATCATCACCTTGCAAATTCTGGACGCATCACCAACACATTTCAGCAAAATGCAATTACAGTAAGTCGACTCACCTAAGCAGTGGGAGCTCAGGAGAATTTAGAAACGCAGCCTTCTGATCTCCAGCAGAGGTAAAGGCCCCTTCTTTACCTAACAACTGACCTTATATAAAAGCAGCAGATAGGTTACTCCCAGTTTCTGCCTCCTTACTTAGGCTCCTCCCCAAATACCAAGGCAGAAAGTACCACAACTACACACCCAGTTTCCACCCCCTACACGGAGGGACCAGTGACTTCGGTGAAGCTGCCTACCCCTACCTACCCTAGTTAGGCTCCAACGAGCGGCAGGTGAGCCGGGCACGTGTAGGAGACAGCGCGCTCAGGCCACCTTCCCAACCACCGCGGGGGAGGGAGGGGGCCGCGCTCTCCATCCCCGGCCACCGGGGGAAGCCAGGCCACATCCCCAGCCTCTCCACTCGGCTCAGGGCCAGCACGGTGCTTAAGGGCACCGGGGCTGGGGGACCCACAGTGCGCCCCCAGGCTTCTGTCACCACAACCCCATAGTGGTCACCCCGCGGGTGCCGGAGACCCAGCCGGACTCCGGGGCCGCCGGACGCACCCGCACGGGGTCTCTCGGACGCCCGCGCACCTCCGCCGGGTTCAGGGACCCCCGTGCTGTCGGACCCGAGGCAGGCGCGCGCCGAGGGGTTCGGCCCCGGCCGCCCGGGGCGCACGGGCTCGCGTCCCCGGGTGCGGACCGCCGCCCGTCACACCGCGGCCGGTGCCCCTCGCCGCCCGGTTTGCTCGCTCTGCGCCGGGACGTCTCCTCAGGGCGCGCCCCTCGGCGGCGACCTGTCACCCCGGTGCCCTCGGACCGCGACCCCTCCTCCCCAGGCCCCTCAGCCCGAGACCGCTTCGGCCCGGCTCCTGTGAGCGCGCCTCAGCCCGCGTCCTTCCGCCCGACCCTCCGCGGCCCCGGGCCCCTCGGCGCGCCCCCTCCTCACACGGGCCCGCGCCCCCGCCCCGGGGGCCGCTGCCCCGAGCGCCGCGGGCAGCCCGACTCTGACCTGCGGCGGTGCCTGGCGCCCCGCTCCGGTGTCCGGGCGGCCGACCCGAGCGCTCCAGGCGGCTGCTCCGGCCCGGGCTCCGAGTGCGGTCGGCCCCGCCTGCAGCGGCCGGGCCAAGCCGGGCCGGGCCGGGGGCGGGGGCGGGGGCGCGGGGGCGGGGAGCGGCCTGGGCGCCGCCGCCCTGCGCACAGTAGGACCCCTGCCCGCCGGGCCCACCTTCTCTGGAGCGCCTACTCTGCGCCTGGCCTCGCTTGTTCCTCACAACCACCGCTGGGAGGCGGCCCAGAAATGGTCCCATTTTACTCAGGAGGGACCGGCCGGAGCCCAGAAAGATGCCCACGGTCACGTCGGGGAGAGCCGAGGTGTGGGATTCCGGAGCCGCCCGCCCTCCCCAGGCCCGCGTGTGTCGCTTTCGCGCAGAGGTCCGCGGGTCTGGCTTAATTTTCAATTTCTTTTCAATGACTTTCTTAAAAAAAAAAAAAAAGAAAGGAAGGAAGAAGAAAAAGAAAAGAAAGAAATTAAAGCATATTTAGGACACCTGGTTTTTATTCCATACCCGATGGCACGGCACACTTTCAGCGCCCCCCTTTCACATTTGTACTTCACACGGGTATTCATGAGTCACTTAAAGTGACAAAGTTTTAGTTGTAAAAAATTTAAGTATTCAAACTCATTGACAGAACTTAAAAAATTCTTCAGCTGTGTTTCTTACGCTGAGGGACGCGGACACGTCGGGTGGGGGCGGGGCGGGGCGCGGGACGCTCAAGTTGCGGCGTTTGACGGGCAGTTTGGGGATGTGCTGCCCCGGTGCATGGACTTGGCGGACTCCAGACAGCTTCGGCTCCTGCTGCTCCCTTTATCCTGACCGGCTCAGAGGGGTTCCATAGATGCCCAACCGGAAAGTGTCTGGTCTTCTGGACTGAAGGCCTTACTTTTCTTGCCTTTTTTTCAGTCTCAATGACTGAACATCCTGCTCCAGGCCTGGCCCTCCTGGGGGAGGCAAAGCTGAATAAAGACGCTTGTCAGTTACCAGCCCACGATGCTCTCCAGTCCTTTAGCGTCTTCATTTGCTGCGCGTGGCTAGTTTTTTTCCTCTAATGCAGATGGTCCTGATTTGTAGTTCAAAGTAAAATATTATGAGGACAGTTATCACCTCAGGGAAGCTTCAGAGATTCAGGTACTCCACTCGTCCCCTACAATAAGAAGTTAAGAGCCAAAGCTATATAAGGACTTCAAAGAAGACCATTTTATAGACCATTGAAACACGCATTCCTTCACCTGCCATTTCAGATTGACAGGGCTCAGCTTTCTACATCCGGGCACAGAAGTCCTGCATGCAGCCTACTTCCAGAGCACCCCAGAATCCCAGTCTGCTTTTTTAAAAATTATTATTAAATAGCTTCACTGAAGTATAGTTTACAAAATCTAAAATTTAAGTTCCATACATGTTAAATATACAATTCAATGGTTTTTAGTTCTTTGACAGGTTCTTTTCTTAAGTTTTATTGAGAAGTAATCGATGTGCTGTACTGTGTAAGTTTAAAGTGCACAGCATGCGACTTGATTTACGCGTACTGTGAAACAATGAGCACAGTAGGTTTAGTTAGCATCCATTATCTCATATAGATACAGTAAAGAGAAAATTTTTCTCCTTGTGATGAGAACGCTTTGGTTTTAGTCTCTTAGTAACTTTCTGTATGTCATAGGGCAGTGTTAACTATAGCCATCATGCTGTATATTACATCTCTGGTTCTAAATTATTTCTTCTCCCATTTTTACTGAGGTGTAATTGACATACAGCACTGTGTAATTTTAAGGTGTACAGCATAATGATTTGACTGACATTCATCATGAAATGACTGTCCCAAGTTTAGTGAACATTCATTATCTCTAGTCCCAAATTATTTTATAACTGGAAATACCTTTTGACCACCTTCCTTCAACTCCCCCTCCTCCCACCTCTCACCTCTGGAAACCACACATTGATAGGCTTAGCTCTTATATTTAGATCTGTGATCCAGTTGAAGTTAAATCTTGTGTGTGGTGTGAGGTGGGGCCAACCTGCTTTTGGTGGGGAATACCCATAATTCAACAATATTGACTAAAGAGTGCTCCACCACAGTGAACTCGTTACTGTGCACCACTCTAGAGTTGATCTGAATACTTTTTTAAACTTCCTCCCAGATAAGAAAAAAAATTTGTGATTTAAAAAAGTGAACTATAGGGGGAGGGTATAGCTTAGTGGTAGAGTGTGTACTTAAGAAGCATGAGGTCCTGGATTCAATCCAGGACTTCCATCCGTCCATCCATCAGTCTAATTACCTCTCCCACAAAACACAAAACAATTTTTAAAAGTCAGCGATAGTGAAGCCTATAAATGTAAGAAGGTAAGCAATATAAACAGAAATAGTATAAATCTGTTCTTTAAACTACTGGTCTTGATCCATTAGTGGATTATAAAATCAATTTAGTGGGTCATAACTATTTTTTGTAAGTCAAATTATACAGAAGGAAACAAACTATAGAATGCACCTCCAAAATTAAGGAAGGTGTTGGCGTCATAACTTCTGTGTTATGTAAGTATGTGTGTTCATTGTGTAAGATGTGTTTCTTACGGTAGGGCCACACTTTTAAAAGTTGGGAAAATACTGTATATACTACACTTGCAGAATTCTTTCATTCCACAGAGTTGTATTGAGTGCTTATTTTGTGCCAGGCCTTCTGCTAAGTACCGGGGCTAATTTGATAAACAGCATGTGGTCTCCACCCTGCAGCAGTGCACACATGCAGTTGAACCCACTTGTAGTTTCTAGACATAAAAGACTGTGCCTCTTCCAGTTTTCCCCAACTACAAGGACTTCTTCCAAATATTGATGTGTGGGCCTGGGGAACCTGTGTTTTTTGTTTGTTTGTTTGTTTTTGCAGTTAATGCTCAGTTTTTATCTCATTTGAGATCTGCAGACATATTTGCTTTTCTCCCACCCGGGGGACTTTGCTCCCAGGTTTGTAATTGCATACTATGTTTATTATATTAGGAAGGAAGTGCAGGTCTAGCAGTGGGAGTTGGCCTTCCCTGAGTTCATTCCATTTTACTCCAGCTCTACTTAAACTAGCTCTACTGACAGATCTCAGGTATTTTTAAATACTGGTATATTACTTTTTAGGGGAAATTTTTTAAATGATAAAAAACATTTTCCAGGCATCTGGCAAAACAGACTGTCAGCACTAACAGTGCTGTTTAACGATTAGCATTTAACCATTTGCAGATTGAATTTGTGAAAATTAATGTGCTGTATTTCCAGTCATCCAATGGTTGGGGGGGTCATGTATTTATAAAAGCTGTGTGCAGTCATGGCTCTGACTGCTCCTCCTCTTTACCTGAGATACCATTTATCAATCTCTAGACATTATAAATTCTCAGGAGATTTAGAAGATCTTAGTTTAAAATTTAAAAAAATTATAACCAGTTCAACATGTTGAGTAGGTTAAAAACACACACAGACACACACATAGACAGACACACACAGAGAAATCCATCTACTTTATGAATTACTCTATTATGTTCCCATACTTGATTTTTAAATCTAGTTATGAAACTTGCCTGCAATCTCCCAATTTTACTTTGAGTGTTATTAAGGTCCTTTTCACCTACTCTTGCTGTTTAGGTCTTCTCTTGTCCTGTCCCTCACCAAATGACTTGCTCATTTTTTAAAAGGTCTTAGGTACCAAAGCCAGGCTTATAACCCATTTCTTCTGATTTCAAATTGCTTGATCCTTTCATGATACCTCTCTGCTTAACTTAGCATTCTATTTCTGTTTTGAGTGATTGGCTGTAAATATGAAAACATTTTGCTGGGTTATTTTATTAAAAGTAAATACTTGGGGTGGGGGAAGAGTATAGCTCAGTGGTAGAGTGCATGCCTAGCATGCATGAGGTCCTGGGTTCAATTCCCAGTTCCTCTATTTGAAAAAAAAAAAAAAAGAATAAATAAATAAATAAACCTAAAATTACCTCACCCACTTAAAAGAAAAAGTAAGTACTTGGTTATATACAGATCCTTATGTTACAATATAATACAGCTATGTATTGATTCAAAATAAAAAATATGAAGAATATACCAAAATTTGTATTTTTTTTCTTAATACCCCATTTTAGAGCTCTTTTAAGATAACTTGAAAGAATTGAAAGAGACATAATTTTAAGGCCATTTCTTCCATATTACACTTTTCTTTAATATTGAAGAAATGATTCCTTGTTTTTGAAAATATTTTATTTCTCATACTTTGTAAGCACCTATAATGATATTTAATTCCAAAGAAATTCCATTTGGTTAATTTCAGTAGCTTTGCGTTAGACTGTTTAAAGTTTAAACTTTTAACGGTTTGGAAACATCTTTTAAATGTTCAAAAATCCTTTTGACTTTCAGGGAACACAAAAAAAGAGCTTTCGGCCCTTTATCAATTTTTCTCCACTTTACCCCCTTAAATTTGATGTATTTTGCAAATCGGACGGGCCTGTAGGCATCAGGAAGTAGGAAGCAGAATCCTGGATGTCAGGAGAAGGGGAATGCCTGGGAGAGTCTTCAGGACAGGAAAGTTAGCCTGCCTTCTGTTTGTCTTTTCCTTGTAAGATTCTGGTTGTAATTAAGCACTGGTAGAATGCAGAGAGCCCGAGCTTATCTCTGCTCACTGGGACCTTGAGCAGGAGCCTCTCTCTGAGGCTTGGTTTCCTCATCTATAAAATGGAAATAGAATCTCGTAATCTCATCAGTGAGATAACACAAGGAAGTGCCAAGTCAGGCTCCTAGTAGGAACTCAGTAAATGTTTATCAACTAGGTGGAAGCAATGAGAATGTTTTTTGCTGATAGTTACTAGCTAATTTATTGAAACACATTTTGGATGCTAAATTGAAGGGGTTTTTTTTCATATATGCATCATTTTTAATCATCCGTTTACACGGATACTCTTACCTTTCTTGCGTGTAAAAAATCACTTCTCATAAGTATATTTTGAAAAAGCTATAAACCTCAGATTTCTGTATAAAAATGGTTTTCTCATGACACCTATGTGAATTTATAGGCCTAGGCTTTGTCACACAAAACTAAAACAAAACTTTTTATGATGGAAAACATTAGACAAACATAGAAGTAGCCAGAATAGTGTAATGAATCCCCCTTGTATCCATAACCCGGTTTCACCCATATCCTCACCCGCCTCCTTTGTCTGTATAATTCTGTAAATCCCCAAAACGCATTTCAGCATAAAACTTTCAAAGTATTTTAAAATGTTGTCCTTAAGTCTTCTATTTAAAAGTTGGTTCAAACGATTTGGACTGGTAGATTGTGGATTTATCAGAAACGTTTCTCTGCTGAAATTTTCTCAACTCAGTGTTTATCATGGATGACTTGTAAAACATGTTCACTGTGGAGGGGACCACCGTCTGCACCTTCCAGAGTTCCAGGACCTAAGGACGCCAACGTGTCCAGGCTGAGAAATGGGCAAGGATCTTGGACCTGCAGAAAAGCAGTGATGGTAGTTTCAGTTGCTACCACCTCCACCACCACCAACAAAACCCTCAAAACAAAAACAAAACCACGACGCTCGCGTGCTCGTCAAGTGTCTGCCCCTTCCCCTACTAAGATGTAGGTGCCTTGACAGCAGAAGCCTTGGTTTATTGATCTTTTTCCGTCCAGGACCTACTGCCCTAGAAGGCCTGAAACCAAGTAAGTGGGCAATCAATGTTTGCTGAATGATTGATTACCAAGTGTTTGACTTGCAAACCCAAGCTTACTGTTAAGTAAATAATTCAAATGTCACCTCGTCAAGAGGTCCACCATCACTGTCGTTCTTTATTCTGTCAATTTTTTCTTCCTACCATGACTCACTGTCTGAAATTATATTTTGACTTTTGTTTATTGATTGTCTCCCACGCTAGCATGTAAACTCTATGAAGGCAGCAATTTTTAAAAAAGACTTGATTATTTTAGAGCAGCATTAGGTTCACAGCAAAAAACAGAGGTTTCCCGTTGCCTCTAAGGCAGGGATTATCTGTTCGCTATTGTGACCCTGGCTCGTGTTGTACCTGACACATGATGAGTGGTAGGCACTCATCACGTTTTTATCACTGAAACGATGGTAGTGCCATAAATCCAGTCACCTCTAGACGTTGTATTTTCGTCATTCATCTCTACAAAGTTGATTAATATCCCTTACGTAATTTTCCAGGCTCGGCTTCTGATTTGAGCCTTACTTAGGTAGCCCCAAGCCCTTCTGGTTTTATAAATATAATTTTGTTTTGAACATTTGGCCCCATGTGCCAACTTTGCTCACAAAACTGCTACTACTGATAACACAATTTCTTTGTTGAGCAGGTGGAGGACTGAGAAGTTTGAGCCAAAGGCCCAAGAGCTGAGCTTCCTATTAGAGTGATTTCAGCTACTCTGTTCCCCCTGTGATATTCCAGGAATAAAATCCCCCTTGTCTCTTTTAACAGAAGAGGTTTCCAGGCACGGAGGTGCCTATTCCTGAGATGCCTGAAGGTGGAGGGTGTGGACTAAGAGGCCGTGGCCGCCCAGCAGCTCTCTGCCTGGCTGCCGGCTGGTCAGCCCCGGCCCTCATATGTACAAGCGCATTTTTCATTCCTCTAACGCAGGAAATTTGGATCCCTTTTCTGGGGATGACATTTTGGCACAGGGTAGACTTTTCCCTTCTGTTTTGCATTTTTAACTGCATTTTAAATGTTTGAGTAACTGGTAGGTTGATCACAAATTGCATTTATACATTTAGAAACTTTCCTACCCTCGTGGGAGAAGGGAGGGCGGGAGTTGGGAGATGACAGGTAACACTTTGTTTATTGACATTACATTGGCAGCAACTTTTCCTACCACATAACATGGATACATAGATATTTTTTCCTTCCTAAAGTATCTTTTGATTTTAATCTCCTATAACTATCCATTTATTTCTCTCAGTGAAATTTTAATAGGCCAATCTTTTAGGTCAATTTCTGCACACCTTCACCTATGATGCAGAATTGTTTTAAAAATTATTTTATTCCTCCAATAGTAAGAAGTTGATGCTTCCAAGTACAGGGTTTTAAAAAGATAAATTTGGTTGACCTCTTTAACTGTTCTCTAGCTAAATGGCATTACAATGGCCTAGATGATTTACATAGTTTATTAATGACAGAAATCAAATTATTAGCTTTGATGGCAATGCTTAGTCTGGTTCTACAGAACATAATTCTCACTATGATTTTTCAGTCATTTAATCCTAGAATATCACTAGACATTTCAAAGAAAAAAATTTAAATCTATCATATAACACGCTTAAAGGAGGCAGTGTTAAATAAAACAAAAACTGAACATCTATAAACCACAGAATTAATAACAATTGTAATATACTGGCAACTAAAGTCAATACAACCAAATGATGAAAGGATATTTAAATTTAAGAGGAAAAAACGAAAGCAAAATAGAAAAGAAAAATAAATCACAGTCTTGGAGTTTTTATGTAAATTATGACTTTTTCTTTTTAATTTTCTAAAAAAATTACAGAAGTAATATAAGCTTCTGGTAAAAAGTCAAACCACTTGCATAGCAATGTTCATGCAGCATCATTATTCATAGTAGCCAAAAAGTGGAAACTATCCAAATGTCTATCAACTGATGAATGGATAAGCACAATGTGATATATAATACAATGGAATATTACTAACTAATAAAAAGGAGGTGCTGATAATACTATGACATGTGTGAGCCTCAAAAACATTATGCTAAGTGGAAGAAGTCAGTCACAAAAGACTACATACTGTGTGATTCCACTTACATCAAATGTCCAGAAAAGGCAAATCCGTAGTGACAAAAAGATCAGCAGTTGCCAGGAGATGATTATTCATGAGTACAGTTCCTTTTGGGGGTGATGAAATGCTCCGGAATTAGACAGTGGTGATGTTACTTGTACAACTTTGTTGAATACACTAAAACCTACTGAATCGTATGTTTAAAGGAGTGAATTTTATGGTATATGGATTCTATCTCAACTAAAAAGAATGATGTTGAGGAAAAGAGGATTATTTACATCCTTCCCTTACTGAATAGCAACCAGCACGTTTTTCTTTCCCCCCACCATCTACCTTGTTTTTGTCGTTCTGCTCTCCCTGGGTGGCAGACTGCTGTGCAGGTTATAACTCTACCCAAAGGGGCTGGCCAAGTGGACAGAGAGGGTCTGAAGTCCCAGCCATGCACTTTTTCTACCTGAAAGAAGTGTCTTCTAATCCACGAAAAAATTGCATTATAAACGAACAGGGAGGTTAACCATTTGCACGGGCTCTTAGGGTAGGGAAGGCTGGTGAATGCAGATACTCCGTCTATGATCTTGGATAAAAAGTCAAGCGCTTCATTTTACTCTAATCCTATAGTGGCTTCTTTTCCAAGATAGAACACTCTTTGGCCCTCTCTTGGCAAGCTGGGTTGAAAATTATCCGATGAATCTTTAAAAGTGCATTTCCAGTTTAAATGTATGTTATGCAGTTCCTTTAAACTTGCCTTTTTTGTTTAGAAAGGATTCGGCGTATTGTTTGACTTTGCATTATGATCCTCCGATGCAGTTTTTATATTTGATGCCACCACCACCAAGAGGATTTCCTGATACTCGTTCTAACAATGCAACTTTTCTGCCGGCATTCTTGTATAGATTTCAAAAGACCTAAAATAATAGTATTTTCTACACTATATTTAATCAGTGAGTCAACACACACTTAGTGAATTATCATTATGTTCAAAATAAGTGTTACAAACAGGAAGAACGCTCAAATCTTGGCACTTTACATACAAAATAACCTGTGTGCTTGGTGTATATTAGGTACTCAATAAATAAATATATTAGCTACTCAGTGAATCAATGAAAAAGGGCGATTTTGTTTATTTGTGATTCCTAAAGATTAGATACTGACAAGTAACCACAGAATTTAATAGGCCCTTAATTCTACTGTCAAAGAAGGGAAGCTGAGGTTAAAAATATGATATAATTAGCAGTAACTTCCAAGATAAATCCCACAATTCTGGCACACTAGCAATTATTTTACTGTTAAGGATTGGTAAGCTGCTAATTTTCTTCAGAAAATTTTTTTTCTACTTTGCCTATTTGTTTGTTTGTTTGTGAAAGAGTATTTACTGCTAACTTTCATGATTCCTCGAAGTGTTTCCTTATAAAAAAAATCAGTAATCAGTGGTTCTCAAAGCTGGCTGCCCAGCAAACACTTAATGTCTTTGTTTTTGTCTTTGTTTCTTTGTTTCCAGTCCTAGAAAGGTGGAATCCAGGATTCCTAGACTAACTAGAACCACCTGGTTGAGCTCATGACTTAAACGTAAGACACACCCTGATGACACCTGAAGCTTTATTTTTAACTACACAAATCATACATGAAAAAGTTTTTCCTATAAAAAATGGGAAGATTTCAAGTATTGCCAGGCTCTCATCATGATTCCTAATCTTGGTTCTTTCTCTCCTTCCCTGACTCGTGTGCATTTTTTATGCATACTAAAATTTGAGAACCATTGCTATATTGAAAAGGTCAGATGTAGTAAACCGAAAAATTTTGTTAGAACTCAAAATCCAAGGCCAGGGTGTTTTAATGTTGTTCTCTGTCCTGTGAATTACACAGTCCGAGTCCCAATCAAGACAGAAGAGCTACCTCTTCAAGTGTTCGAAGGCCATCATTTAAGGTGATATATCTTAATGAAAGAATCTCTTTCTTCTCACGAAAAAAAGAAAAAAAAGTTTAATTTCAGTTACCCTCAGGAAGAAATGTGACCAATGGAAATAGTAAACATATTCAGTATATGGGGAAAACAGTTGGTATCCAGTAAACACCAAGTCATTTATTGACTTGGCAAGGCTCCCTTGAACTCTAGTGTATAGTTAACTCTTACTTATCTAGGAAGAGACTTACTATTTTGTAAGTTGTCTGCAATGTCATCGAGCCCCCCCCCCCCCATCATTTGGCTAAATTCTAGGCCATCAGTAGTGCGCCTGAAATATCAGAGGAATTAACCAGGCTGGACCGGGGCGCGGGGTGGGGGTGGGGGGCTAAGGGGGGTTCACTTTCAGATCCCTGCTGAGCACATCCCCTTTGCCACACACTGTGTTAGCTGAAAGGCAAAAGTCCTGCTGTTAGGGAGCTGGCAGTCCTGTAGAGGAGGCAGGTGAGTATTTAAAAAGTAGACTGCAATGGGTAAGTACAAAGAAAGAGGGGTTACAGAGAAAGGGGAGGAGTCTAACTCAAGTTGGGGAGGGACTGGTAAAGCGGGAGGCCTCTCAAAGATGTAATAACTGAGCTTAATCTTGAAGGATGGGTACAGTGCAGCCAAACACAAACATTTAGGAAGCAGAGTCCAAGACCCTTAAAAATTAAAAAAAAAAAGAAAAGAAAAGAAAAGAAAAAGACTTGCTCAGGTCCCCGACTTGAGCGACTGATGGGCTGAGTATGAGATGTGCTGAGTTTTGGGATCTGCAGGGGTTTCCACGTGAAGATGTCCTTGGACAATCGGCTCCCACTCCTGTAGCAGCGGGAGAAGTAGAAACGGGGAAAATGAGGAAAGCCTGGTATCATGAAGGCCAAAGGGAGAGAGCAAACAACACTCTCAGACACACAAGGAACCCCAGCTAAGATGGGCTGGTAACTTTGGTGAAAGACGAGATAGTGGCTGAAGCCACGTCAGTCAGGAATGTTTACTGAGCACCTACTATGCGTCATTGAATCTTCAGTGCGGCTTCTCTGCGATAGGAATGCATTTCCCTCATGTTACAGACGAATAAATTGAGGCACCGAAAGGCCTTGACCAGAGTCATACAACTAGTCTGCAACAGGCTGACGATAACTCAGCTGTCCCTAGCTCCTGGGTCCAGCCTCTCAGCCATTGCTGGTTACCAGACATGGGTGAAGAAATGCAGATAAAGAACGTAGATGGCTTTATAGAGATGTTTGTCAGTGAAGGAAAGAGGGTAGATTTTACAAAGGAGAAGCTGAGTCTAAGCAAGGTGGTGGGGAGGGGACAGCTCAGTGGTGCAGCGTGTGCTCAGCATGAATGAGGTCCTGGGTTCAATCTCCAGTACTTCCATCAAAAAGATAAATAAACCTAATTACATCCCCCCCCCCCCAAATTTTTTTTTTAAGATGAGAGAGGCTTGCACATGTTGATGAGCTAAGGAGAAGGAGCTGGTGAAAAGAAAGAAAGAGAAGCCTCCAGAATGAAGGGGTTGATGCATTTCTAGCCAGACTTCCGTTTCTGTGGCTGGATCAGAACCGATCTGGAAAGAGGCTGTCAGCTGGAATCACTGCAGCTATTTGGTACTGTGTTGGTATGTTTTAGGAAAGAAATCACCTGCAGTAAGTGTCCATCCAGTTTTCTCCCCCTTGGGAATCTATTAATGTAATTAGAATAACTGATGATGAAGTCGACTGGATTTCTTGCTTAGCTACAATTCACAACTGTACTGTTCACCTTATCAAGCCCGGTCCTATCTATCTGGGTTCATGGTGAAGGCTAACAGTCAGGGACAGGCTGCATTTACACTTTCCCTTCCTATGTTCACATGACAAGCTCTAATATCTTCCCTTCCATCAGCTGCTGGGCCCCAGTGGAGTGCCCAGAGTTCCTTCTTTCGTAACAGAAAAAAATGGTGCCCCGTGCTCCTAGGTGGACCTGCTGTGGTACCTGAATTGATTGCTTTCAGTTCTCCCAAATCTAATTTTCAAAAAATATATGCCAGGTGTGGTTGAATTTTATTTAAACTGAGCTTCTAGTAATTACACTAGAAAGGGCAGTGAAATGCAATGTTTTTTTGTGTTGTTGTTGTGATAAAGGACTTACAAATGACTGCACACAGACCCACCGGAGCTCTTTGGAGATCCCTCTCCAAAAGGCAATGGTTTTGCTGCTCTGGTGGAGTAGTGGCTTCTAAGTCCTGGTCTAGGTCATTATTTTCTACATTCAGGACAGACACCCAGGGCTTCCTGGGCCGAGGCACTGACGCCAGGGCTGTGGGGAAGATACACGGTGCAGTGCACGTGGCTTCTTTGGGACTTTTCAACTTTCTTAGAAGAGGTTAGCTTGTTGCAAAGGGGACTTGAGTTCAGAGTCGTAAGGAGCCAACACAAATGGTGGTATGACGTTAGGTCACCTTAATTTCTTCCATTTAAAAATAACTGCACCAGTAACGCATGAATTTATTTTTGTTGGAAGGAATACAGAACTATCTAGAATAAACTGCAAAGGTTCCCCTTACCACCTCCCCACTTCCACTTCCCTTCCCAGACTGAGGCATTTCTGACGTGCTCCTATATACATCGAAGTACACATATACCTTAGCACACACACTTTTATAGTTGTTTAGCATGAATTATTTGAAATGCATTGTTCTGTGAGTTTTTCACTCAATAAATAAATCTGTCATTTCATGTCAGAACATACAGACCTGTTCTTTTTAGGGTCAGTGTTGGATTACTACAGAATACATTTTACAATGTGTCCTACGAGAGAGTGAAACAAAACGACTAAGTTCTAAAATGTTTGATTGGTAAACACTGGTGATTACATTAAATTACTTCCATGTTTAATTTCTTGTTTGAGAAAACTAAGCCTCATAGAAATTTCCTCTTAACTTCTCAGTCTTTTAAGAATCTAGATTTAATGTGTTATTTTGGTATGTAAAAGGCTGTACATAAATATTTTGCTTAAAACAAAGTGTTCTTAAAAGGAATACTTAAGTAGGAAATACTAAAATGCAACCCAACAACATACATAATTCACTTCTGTGGATCCCACAAGGCAGAAGTAGAAAGAAAGAAAAGAAATTCTTAAATATCTAATAGTAATGGGAATCCTTATGGTACCCCAGAACAAGAGGGGCTCTTTTTAAGTTTTCAGTTCTTTTTTCATCATTGCTAAACTGGTAACTAAAATCTTAAAAAAAAAAAAAGAAAGAAAAAAAGAGAGAAAAAGAAAAACAACGCTTTGCCCATCGTGTTAAAAAATATTTACATGCACATGTACAGAAAAATGCCTAGAAAAAAATGTTTCTGTTTTAACAGTGGTTATTGTGATGGGATGTATTCAAAGTGATTGTTATTCTTTGTCTTTTTCAGAACTTTCCAATTTTAAAAATAATGAATACATATTAACTTTCTCAATTAAAAAAAGTTGAAGCAACATCAAATGGGTTAATAATAAATGAACTGAATGACTGGGTCTCTAGATTTAAGAAAAAGAAATACACCCTCTTTGTATTTCCCCACATTACTTTTATTCAAGTAGCTGACAAACTTCAAAAATGTATCAGAACAAAAAATAGCAGTGGACCATTAAGCCTAACATATAAAAGTATAACCTTGTGTCAGATAAACTCAAAAACAGACTTGTGACATGTAAATAAACACAGCATTTAAAGTAGCTGATTCTAATACTGCTGGGCCAGCTCACAAGATAAATTTTTATTGACTAATATGTTAAATCTCTTTTGTGAACTAACTACTATTTTTAATGTATAATTTAGCAAAATTCAGTTTTTCAAAAAGCTTATTCTTGTCATTTCCAAAAAAAGACAGGGGAAGGAGAGAGGAAGCTGTGTTTACTGGGAAAGTTGCAACATTCAGTTCGTAAGTACTTTTTGCTTTAGATATTTTTTTTTCAACTACTTCTCTTACATAAGAGTCTTGTAATATCTCCATAGGGAGAAATAACACGGCTACATTATGTCTTTTTAATTTTTCCTCCAGATATTGTTTACAAATCAACATGTCGTGGTGACTCCATATTCAAAGGTATTAGCCAATCTGGGTGTCCATTTGCCATTAAGGACAATTGGTAGTTTTGACAATCAATGAGAGTTTATTTTAGGAGAAAAATTACTGAAATTTGCAGGAAATAACCTTTTTGTTCCAAAACAGCTGTCATTGAACACCATTATATCTACAACAATTAAAATTATCTTTGGTGACTTTTAGCATTTGGCATTGCTCCATTATTGTTCAGTTAAATATTTTTCAAGTTTGCTAGGACTTTTGCCCACTGTGTGCTTACGGCTCTTTATTGTCAATATGTATCTTAGAATTCACCTTTGTGACATTATTTTTTTGTATTGTGGGAGAGAGTGTAATTTCTGAAGCCAGTTGCCTGAGAAATCCAGTAATATTTGTTAGGAAATTGCAGTCCAGATTTGCAAGTTACTTATGAAAATATGATTACAATGTATTCCATTACATTTAGCAACAAATAGCCCCTTCTCTCTGTTTCTGGATCTTTGTAAAAAAAAAAAAAAATCCCAGTTTAAAGAATTAGCTGATGTTTAGTGGACAAAAAGAGCAAAAGTGACACGTGCTGTCATTTTAATAAATTGAGTTAAAAATTGTGATGAAAATTCCTAGGACCAGACCATCAGGGCAGGGCATTGATTATTAAAAACCAAATCAAACCAACCGCCAACCACACTAAAGTGAGACTTCATGTTTGTTTGTTTAATTTTGAAAGGAAGTAAATGCTTGTCTTCAAAAATGATTAAATATTGAAATATAATAGTTTACAGAGCCTAAAGACATCATAAGATAAAGTATTTCTGGCTTTGATCGCTATTCCTTGGTTATATTTTGAGGGAACTAATTTATTTGCCGTGATTTTATTCAAATTAAAAAGTTTTTTTGAAAATATTTATTACTACTCATCATTTAAACCTAGAATACTGATACCAAAGAACATTTCTTACACCCTAATACTTAACTGAATACTTCCAAGCCCATAGATAACCTTTCAGACCATAAAAACATATATGTACTGGAGAGGCTTTAGTAGGGTTCACAGGGTGAAATTTATTCAAGCAATTTCAAAATTCTGCAGAAATTCAAAGCACTGTAAGCTTTGTGCCATGTATTTGGGGCACCATCAATTTGTACATACTGTCTCGAGGTGAACTTCCTTCCATGCACCCCTGTTTTAACTGAATCTACCCCTCTACTCCCTCAGTTTTCACATAATGAAACTCAGGACTTTTTTGAGGAGACCTGGAGGCTAATAAAACTGTTTTCCCATCTCAGGAAGTAGAAAATGAAAGGCATGCAGTATATTACTTACCAAAAGCAGATGCAAAACTTTCACAAAATCTAAAATTGACTAACAATCTGAAGACGAATACCTCACATTGTTAAGAGATCTTATCTCTGGAGTTTGGAAGACCAGTGATTTTTTTTTTTTCCTGATATTTTTCTGAACTTTCCAGAAATTTATGTCTCACTTTTCTGTTTAGCACAGGATGGGGAGCCATGGGGCAGAGAATCCCATTGATCATGAAAATGTGAAGGAAATAGGTCAAACACTGAGTTTTCTAAAGTAAATCACTTTTTACAAACTGCAGAATTACTTTTGGAGAATAATCCAGGCCTCCGGGCTCTTCCTCTCACTTGTGGAACATAAAGTATACTTTGGATCAAAACATGGAACATTCCAGACAATGTGAAATCTAGAAAGGAACTGCACCTGTATCCCCACGCAGCGCCAAAAAAGTGTGACTGCTGGATAAATAGTCTCCTAAATTAGACAGAAGAACTGAAGCCCTCTTTTCCACTTACTGCTACACACAAAAGTGAAAGTCTTAACCTTGGCATCAGTGCGATAGCATTCGTGGGACAGTAATCGTTAGTAAGTAATAAGGTATTTTTCAGAGTTTTATTATACTGAGCAGTTTTTTTGTAGAAGAGTAGATATTACAGAATATAACTCATTGCTATAGCTGAAAACTTAATGATTTTGAATTAAACTATAGCTATTTACTTTTTAAGTTTTAAGAATTACTTGATTGCTTTCCTCAAAACTGTCACTTATACCAAAGAGAAAACATTGTGTATTTGAGGATTTGTTTACCTAAACAGATGTTCTTGGTGGGGACGGATTTAGCTTCAGCAGGATTTTTTTTTTTTTTTTTTTTTTGGTGAGAAAAATAACATTTATAGGATGGCAATTCTAAAAAAGTGATCTCTTTTTTCATAGGAAAATGTGAAGCAACGTATGTGGAAAGCTGCAGAGTCTGGAGTTACAGGCAGATTAAGCAAGGCACATTTGGTAGTTAAAAAAAGAATGAAATGATGGCTAAAGATTTTTTTTGGCAAAAGTAGTTAAGATATGGAGCAAATTATTAATATGACTTCAGGAGACAAACTATTAGTACAACTTAAAAAAAAAATCAGAAGTTGTAAACGGATTCCAGCAGAGGAGAGGCATGAGATAAAGAAGGAAGTTGAGAAAGATTGAGTGTGTGACTGGACATGTGACTTTGTCATATTTTTATTATCTTTGCAGAAAACCTCAGACTAATGAGGAAAGAGGATGGAGCTAAAATTGAGCTGTCTAGATGAGATATTTTGCTTGGATTTTATACTTTTCCTTTTTTTTTTTAAATGTGTTTTGAGGGTGTATTTCATGGTAGGAAAATCTCTCAAAATATTCTATAGTTTACAACAAATATTGAAAAGCAAATGGAGTATGCGAAACTCTCCTCAGACGTAGAGAGACAAAAAATAAATCTTCACCCCTGCGTTTGACAGTTCAAAGGAAGTGTTCCTCCGTCGCTAAAGTCTGATGCTTCTTTCTGCCGCACTGACTTTTCCAGCCCCTTTTGCCATCATCTTGGACAAAGGCGAAAGGAACCTAAATTTTTAAAACCAGTTCCAATCTAGTAAAGGACTTGCGTTTCTTTCTTCCCTGAAACTTTTTCTTGATCTTCCACTGATCAGAATATGAAGCCACTCCTGAATTTGCTCTCTTCCATTTAAAGTTTTGATCATGCAAAACCGCTTGGTCAATAAAACCATTCCTTTATTATACATACATATGCCAGGCACTGTGCTAGGTGCTAGAGACACAGTGCTGAGCAATTCGGAAAAGTCTCCCATTCTCACTTCACGCCATGTTCTTTCCCAAAAAAGTTTGTCAAGGTTCTAATGATCTCTACCGTGGTATCAAGAATAGTCTCTCCCTTGTACTTTGCAAAACAAGAGTTCTAGCCATTAGCTATTTCCTAGTGATTTACCACATGCCAGTCAGCCTGTCTTGGAACGCCTCAGTCTCAGACCAAACCCCTCTACTGGTGTAGGACTTGTCCCCTGTGACCCTTTAAATAAATTCTAAGATTTTTCCCATAATTAATTAATCTCAGAAATCAAAATGAAGCATGTCACCAGGGTCGTATTTAGAGCCAAGAAATTTATTGGCTCTTGTCCAGGCTTCCTTCTAAATTAAACAACCCCAAACACAACTCTCACCATTCTTGCCTCTTGACATTAGGCGTTCTCTCTTCCAAGAACTAGGGCACATATAAGAAAAGAGTTTTCATACATCTGCACTTACCCAGGACCACATTTATTTCTTACTTCCATGTTACATAAGGAAATTATCCTCTTAAACTTCCCTATCTGTGTTTTCTTAAAAAGATAGATGGACCCCATCCTTAGTGGTAAACTGCTATTACACCATTTTTCATTCTTTGAATGACACAACAAGCTCAAAATCTTTTCTCAGAGTACGACTCTTCAGGCCTGTTGACGATTTAATGTGCAATTAAATCTTTATGATTTATAAACGGATGACTTGAATTATGCCTGAGGTTTGGTGACTCAGCTCTTTTTCACCTGAGCCAGGTTCAAGGTTGCTGAAAGGGAGCTGCACTGAGTCAGGGTCCAACACGTGGTGGTGTGAGATCACGGGTGTGTGTGTGGGAGAGAGAGAGAGGGAGAGACAGAGAGAGAGAGAGATTTAATTCCCAAACCAAACTCGAGATTGTCAATTTTTTTAAAAGTCTTTTGCTGATGTAGGTAAAAAATTACACAGAACTAAAGAGAAAGTTGGGCATCTTTTCTTCCTCCCTCCTTCCATTCCTCCCTCCCAGGAAGGATTCTTCCTTCTCCCTTTTCTTCCCCTTCCCCTCCCCTCCCCTCTCGTTCCCTTTACTTCCCTTCCCCTCCTCCCTTCCTTTGCAACAGTGTCACCTCAGCTGAGAGCACAGGACTCTTTGGCGGCAGGGTACGTAGGATTCCTACTCATCCAACCCTCAGTTTAATTGCATCTGGGCCTGAGGGAGAGGATGCCCAGCTGTTAGGACCACTGCCCCACAGACAGCCCCGCGGTGCTGCGGGCCACTCGGGGCAGACCGCGGCCTCCCACCAGCGCGGCGCTCCCATCAGCGCGCAGCTCAGAGCGCGCGGGCCTGGCTCTCCGGCCTCCCTCCCCTGGCCTTTCGCTCACTCCTCTGCCCTTCAGTTTGTCTTTCTCTGCTCTGCGTGCCTCTCTCTGACTCTGCGTCTGCTGCCCTCCCTATTCCTCTTTCATTCACTCACATTTTCTCCCTCTTTCTGGTAACAATCTCTAAATTATTATTTAATATGCTTTCTTTCTTGGATTTAGATGAGAAACCTGATGATAACTTTCTATTTCTTCAAAGAGCTAATTGTCATAACTTCTATTTTTTTTCCTCCTGTAAGTCAGTGATCTCTGACAGAAAGCAAGCGTCCTCACTATGGTTCACAGCATCACCACTTAGGAAATGTTCAGAGGGGCTTCTGTTAATTTTTTCTAAGTTTCTTACGATAATTGTAGAAAGAAACTCTAATAAACATTGAAAAACATAATTATCCTTGGGTAGGGTTGCCAGATTTGCAGATAAAAATGCAGGACACCCAGTTACATTTAAATTTCAGATAAACAGCACATAATTATTCAGTGTAAGTATGTCCCATGCAATATTTGAGACATATGTATACTAAGAAAGTATTCGTTGTTTATCTGAAATTTAAATGTAACTGGGCATTCAGTAATTAATGATTGAACTTTTTGTATATATGTAATATTTGTAAGCTGAGTGTTTTTAACTTGGGGACTAATCATATTTAGAGTCTCTGGCTGCTTCTATATGTAGCATTCCCTGGGGCAGGTGCCTGTTGAGTTTTTGCTGTTCCTGGGGACGGCCACTGGATGAAGATGAGTGACAGTGAAAAAACTATAATTAAAATTCATTACTTTTTCTATTTACTTCTCCTAGCAAGAGGTTTTATGGGAGGGAATAGTTCATATCTCATTTATTTGTCCCCTACTAATTTTGTATTCAAAATAAGGTACTGACTTTATCTTTTCCCCCTTGGATGTAGTTTTTATGTCATTTCTTTAAATCCCATCTAAAACAGATGATTTAAGGAGAAAAACGTACCTACATGTTTAATTCCCTATCACCTCCCTGTGAAACAGGCCGTTATTTTCTTAATACACGTTGTGAAAGGACAGCATGTTTGAACCTCTAATCAAAGTCAGCCTTAGAAGTTGCACTAGGTCCTTTTTTTCTTCATCTCTCTCTCATTTTAAAATAAAATACCTGAAAGTGTGAGTAACTGCAGTAATCATAAAAGCTGACATTCACTGATCACTTACTATTTGTCAATCACTGTTCAAGCATTATATCTAAAATGGCTTAAATCATTTAAATCCCCCAAATCACTAAGGTGGGTTTTTTCATCCCCACTTTAGAGATGAGGAAACTGAGGCACAGGGAGGTTAGGTAACACCCAGTCTCCTCTGATAGTAACACTTCACAACAGTATGGTACCTTTGTCATAATTAATGGGCCAAAGTTGATATGTATATTATTATTAAAGCCCATACTCCTCCGTTGGCACCTAATGTCCTCTTTCTGCACCAGGAGCCCATCCAGGACACCACACTCCATGTTCTCATCATGGTTCCTGTGGCTCCCCTTGGCTGTGGCAGCTTCTCAGACTTCCCTTGTTTGCAGTGACCTTGACCGTTTTGAGGAGTACTGGTCAGGTGTTCTGCAGAGCGTCTCTCAGTTGGGATGTGTCTGATGCTGTTCTTGTGTTTAGACTAGGGCTGTGGATGTTGGGGAGGAAGGCCACACAGGGTTACCTGTGGCCATTCTCATCATATCTTGATCCCCCGGCGGAGGTGGCGTTAGGGGCCCTTTTCTCCCTCTTTCTGTACTGTCCCCTTTGGAAGGAAGTCACTATTCCAGCCCACATTTAAGGGGTGGAGAGTGAGAAGTGAGCTGTTATTCCAATAACAGTTGTATTGAGACGCAATTCATACACCGTACAAGTCACCTACTTAGGTGCACAGTTCAGTGGTTCTTGGTGTATTGTTCACAGAGTTGTGCAAACATCACCCCCAAAAGAAACCCCATAGCCATCAACAGTCGTTCCTTTTTCTTGCACCCCCCCCCACCCCCCAGCCCGTGGCAGCCTAACCTACTTTGTGTCTCTGGATTTGCCTCCTCTGGACACCACATATATGTGGAATCATGGCGTCTTAGGACTGTCCTCTTTCACTGAACATGACGTTTCTGAGGCACGTCCGTGCTGTCGGGTGTGTGGGTACCGCACTGCCCTTAACTGCTGAGTGGGAGTCTGCTGTATGGATGGGCCATGTTGTTTGCTCAGCCGACAGTTGATGGACGTTTGGATCACTGTCCTTTTTTGGCTACTGTGAATGATGTTGGTATGAACATGGTACACAAGTGTTTTGTGCGGACGTCTGCTTTCATTTCTCTTGGCTAAATGCTGGGAGTGGAGCAGCTGGGTTTAACTGAGCTACTTTTACAATACGAGGAACATGGCGGGCTAGGCCGCGGGCTGTCCCTGCCTTCAGTTACCCACAGGGCGGGGGAAGCCTGGCCCAGCGCCCCGGGAAGCCAGGACACGGGGCCCCGCCTCGAGTCTGCTGGCAGGTACCCAGACTGCAAGCATGTCGACCAAGATGAATGAAAATGGCTTCATCCAAGCCTGCCCACATGTCCCCTTCTGTAAACCAGTGGCAAGGAACAAGTTCATATGCACCAGAAACAAAACAAAACAACAGACCCCATACGTGTATCACTAGTTTCTGTTACAAAGTCATGATGAGGATGCTCTGCCGCTCCTGGGTCTGGATGTTCTTCCAGCTGCACAGAGCAAGTTGGCCTAAATCCTCTTTTGAAACTCTTCTAAGGCTGCCACTATCATCACTATTACAACTGTTATTTATAAACAAAACAGGAGGCAAGGAAGGAGCAGTAATTGCTTCTTTCTAGTGCAAAGGATGGAAATATCATTTTAAGGAGGCCCTTGGTAGAAGGGAAAAAAAATACGTGATGTTCCAGCTTTTACACATAGACACTTCCGCACTGAAGAAGGAGGGACAGGAAAGAATGCCTCTGCCACTCCTTCCCATTAACCGCTCGTGGGAGGAACTAGTTCAGGTATTGACTGGCTTGCGTAAAAAGTCAAAAAATATTTGCTCATTCTCCTACCCTTGGTAGAAAGAAATTCAACCCAAGTAGCTTGCGATGGATAGCATTTAAATTATTCCCTTAAAAAACGATTTATTAGTGCTTCAATGTCATGTCTTTGACCATATCCATTTTTCCTTTGAAATATGATCACCAAAGTTAAGCAGGACACTTTCAGGCCTAGCCCTTTAGCAGCGAAAGAGAAAAATGGAAACAAGTCTGTTTTTAGTGACTAGTCAAATGCCAGATGATAGTGGTCTGCACGCACCTGTCATGCCGTCTCTTGCTTTGGTTCCTTGTTCCCTCCCCAAATCCCACACACAACTCGAGTCAAATAACCGTTGGCTGATGGCTGACTGATTTACTTCGGCATCTACTTGTGGAGGTTTGCTGACCTCTGATACAAAAGATACTTATTAAGCAATCTGTGACAGTGCAAGTCAGAGCCTGGTCACACCGAGCGCGGCACGCCTTGTGGAGGGTGGCTTACAAAAGTGTGAGAGCAAACGGCGTCTTTAAAGAAAGCGCTCAGGAGTACACACCTAAAGTCAAGTCCTTAAAGGACAGTGTGGGTCTCAATAAGGGATCCCTGGCTGCTACTCTAGGAGCTGAGTCTGAGGGGCTGGCCAAAGGGAAACTGACCCCCCCGCAAGAGCAGAAGAATCTCTTTTCCCGGGGACATCTCTAAACAGAATGGATGCACCTCTGGCTAGAACGATGCAGATCAGAGCTGGTGTGCAGGGAATGCGTTTCAGGTGTGCAGAGATAGTGATCGCTTCAGCCCTAAGGGAAGCTGGACAGGGCCCGGGGCCCACAGAGACACAAGGCTGACCATCGCTGTCCACAAGCATCCTCTCGGATTGACCCCTGTGTGCCAAGCAGATCTCATTTTCCACAATAAGAAAAAGGCGGGGAAGCTCATGTTGAGAACTAGATGATTCTTCAGTGAGGATGAGGGATATATTCATTCTCCATCACTCCTTCTCATGAAGATAAATGATGACCACGATAATTGCGAGTCATTTTTTAATTTAATTTCAATTCAATTCAATTTTAGATAAAATACGGCCTTCTCCCGCATCCTTAGGAGTGGGGGTCGTAGGGCTGCAGTGAGCAGCAGAGGACTCAGCATTAAGTAGCCCTGGTTACTAACTGAATGTGTTTCTTGGTACCCGAGTCTGATCCATGGAATTCCACCCTGTTCCCCTCTGCCTGAGCTCCTGTCCTAGGTTTCTGCCTGACACCCCAGACCCTCTCCACCTTCGGCCCTGTCTTGTTCTTACAAGCCTTTTCTCCAAAGGAATGAATGTCTCTACTCCTGAAATCAAGCCCAGGGCATTCCAGGAAAAACACACACACACCGCTCCCCCCCAACCCCCGACACTGCCAGCATCTGTAGATAAACATGGCGCGTTCAGGGAGATTGCAAGTGGTTTCAGCACGACCGAAATGAAGTGGAGAGATCTGAGAAGGGTAAACAATAAAATTAGTGAAGTAGGTAGAGAACATATCGTAAAAGACCTTATATGTCATTTTTAAGACGGTATCTGTCCCTGTTTTGCTAAGGACATATTGTGGATATTTTCAGACAGTATGTATGACATTTATATATATATATATATATATAAATCTACTATAAAATAAGACATGCTCATTAAAGAACATTTGGAAGATATAATAAAACTTGAAGGAAAAAATAAATATTGCCTATCATCCCATTACCCAGATATTATCACTGAGGATATTCTGGTATATTTCTTTCCAGATTTACTTCACGTGTATGATATATCACAATTTAACATAAGTAGAAGGGTCTACTTCTTTTGCTCAACATTATACCCATACTTTTCCCATGTTGCTAAAAGTCTTCCAAAACACAATTTTAGTGACTGCACAATACTTTATCTAAAGTAGTAAAATTGATTTATATGTTTTCCTAGTGCTTGGCATTAGGTTGTGTTCAATTTTTTTCTTCTTATTAGTAACAGTGCAGTAAATGTTCTTGTACATAAATACTTATATTTTTCTCTGATCATTTCCTTGGGGTGGTTTCCTGGTAACAGAATGTCTAGGTCAAAGTGCAAAATCCTCAAATATTTCTCTCTCAGAATTTTCAGATTACATTCCATCAAGATTGTATTCATTTTTATTTATATCAGAGAAGCTCACTGCCCTCTTCTCAACACTTAGAATAAGATCTTTTATCTTTGTGAATTTGATGAGCAAATAATGATATCTTCTTTTAATTTAAATGTATTTAATAACTAATGAGGTGAACATTTTAATGGGTATTTGTATTTTTTCCCCATAAGTGGCTTGTTAATGTCATTTTCTGATTCTCCTATTGAAATTTTAGTGTTAGGCTATTAATATAAATACCCAAGTGAGCTTTTAATGTGCGGCATAAGCTGAGTTGGGTATATCCAAGTGGAAGATATACTTGTACAAATATCTGACAAGAGTCATTCTGCGAAGACCTAGTTTATGAGTATCTTGGACGTTATTAAACGTCTTCATTTTGCTTCTTTCTCTACCTACTGATATTATAGGTAAACTAACAGTGGACAGATAACCTTTAAGATAATGCTACACACTAACTGAAATTGAATTATCTGCTCCACATATTCTGTTATTGTCATTACTCCTTCCCTCAAGAGTTAAAAATAACCAAAAGTATTTTGCTTAAAAGCCCCGTTCTTCCATCTCTTCTGGGCCATGGGCTGCTTGTAGGAGCAAGTATGTAAAAAGAGCAATAATGACCACAAGAGAGTTTTTAAAGAAGACCAGGTGAAAATACTCAAACACAAATCTGAAAGCCTGATTTGCACAGAAAACTTCAATGCAAATAATCATCTATACTTAACCCAGCCACATTCACACCAGGAAAGACATACACACCATGAACTTGGAAAGAGCTTTAGATGGTACTTAAAATACAAGATCACAAGAATTTTCCTCCCCTAAATTAAGCCAAATGTACAAAATGAAGTGAAAAGAGCAAAGAATATACAACTTTTGCTGAAACCATGCAGTGTCTCCATCTTATTCTACAAACTTGAAGAAATATCGTCAGATATAACACAAATTTTATCAAGTTAAAATAAGACGCAGGAAACAGACTCTTGACTTTTTCTCTCTCAAGAGAGAAGTGCAGTGGGCTGATCAGTACTCAGAGGAAACACTGGAAAATCTCACTGAGGTTTGGTGGTAGGAAGATTGGGGATAAAGATGATAAAATGTAGAGAACTTCTAGCTTAAAGCCCGTCCTTCTGACCTTAAATAAATGGTCCATGAGCCTAATTTAGAAAAACTCATGGAATTTGCCTTTTTCCCTTTGGCCAGGTGGAAAGTGAAAGAGAGTTGTTTGTTTTTTTAAGGCAGCAAATAAAGTCCCTGGATGGTGGGTGGGAGGGAGGAACATTAGACTAAACCAAACTACAAGTTGAAACATCCAGTGCTTTCACACTAAATACACTAGCTTGATGACCCTAAAACAGAGAAACATACTGAAATTCAAGAGAACCTCATTGCCTCAACTATGTCTACGAGGACAGACCCTCTCCCTGCAAACCAACAAAATGCCCTCTTTATACAGGACTCATTAGAAAGGGTGGTGATAAAACTCCAAGACCTCATCTGCACCAAGCCCCAACACTTTCAAGCCCCTTCCCACTCCCACAGGCAGAAAAAGAACAGAACAAAACTACAACCTGTTAACATGACCCCTTAAACTTGTGTTCCTAGGGGAGGATTCAATTACCCAGATAAACAAGGTCTGGAGTCAAAGAGAATTTGCCTACATTCTTTTGGGGCAAAGATGCCGGGATAGAATTGCTGTGCCAAAGATGAGTAGGCGAAACAAGTTGAAATGGGACCTGTGCAAAAATTTGTTAGTTTCCTCCCCATATTCCCCCTCTGCCCTAGCCACCTTCAAAAAAAAGAAAGGTAGGGAAATATCCAAACTGGAAGAAAACGTACCCTAGAAAGAGAAGAAATGCTTAACTATTATATTCTCCATACTCATGAGAAAATGAAGAAGACTATGAAGTAAAAAAATGACAGGACATGGTTCAAAAGGAGCTGTTCCAATGCCAAGGAAAGGAACAGGAGGAAACAACACAGTCCCAGAACCAAGAAATGTGATAGAAATTAAAAGGCGCAGAATGAACATGTGGAAAACCATGTCAAAGATATATTCAGTGATGGAGAGAAATGCTTCTTAAATGATTAGTTCAATTTGTATATCAAAGGTTTTCAGGAAAAAAATAATAGAAAATAATTAACACCAAGAAGAATATTGGGGAAGAAAAATTCATTCAGGCCTCCGGGAAAAGGAATCAGGCTGGCTTGAGCCTTTTTCACAGAAACATTCATCTGAAAATTGTGAAGCAACGTCAGTTTTGAGTGATAAGGGATTTTTGACTGAAGAATTCTCTACCCAAATGTCATTCAGGCAAGAGATACATGCAGGTAACACACAGGCAATAGACTGCCTCAGATAGGCAAGGATTCTGGAGATAAACCATTTCTGCAAAGTCTCCGTGAAGATATAATTCAGTCAACCAAGTGTGGAAATAAAATGAGAAGCAGCAATGTCTGGATCACAGAGGATGCCCGTTTTCAACTTTATTCGCCGTTGCAAAAATGCTCTTCAAAATGGTCCTTTGGATTCACACTGTATCAAGCACAAACAGTGTCAGCTTTCCCACCTGCTTATCAACACTTAGTATGGTAAGGTTTTAAAACTGTTTCCAAACTGATGTGTGCGAAATGGTACCTCATTACTGTTTTGTTTTGCATTTTTCTGATGGGATGCTCTAGAATGCTTTGCAGAGTGGTGGTACCAACTTTCACTCCCATTAGAAGTATATTAGCATTTATTTTGCCCCACATAATTGCCCATGCTTGAAACGTGGGGAATGAGGATGGTCATTAGTTGGCCTAAGGGAGCCTGCAAATTTAATATAAAATCTTTTAACCATATAAATACTTCTAGACCCTCTCTATAAATATATGAATATCTCCATTATAAACACAGTGAATATTGTACATATCATGACCTTTTAAAATTCAACAATATATTATGGAGGGTTCCACAATCCCCCTTCCCTTCCTTCACCCCTCACCAACAACAAATTCTGTGAAGAAATTGTGTAGGAAAAATCCTTCTTCATCATTTAACTAAATCTCAGTAAAGGTCTAATGGAGCCTTGAGTTGCAAATCCTAAACAATATATGGATTTTCTTCCTGTTGATCTAGTGGACCATCCAATGAATCTTCCTTTTCCTGCACTGTCACTGAGAAGACAAACTTTACCTGGAAACTGACTGTGGTTTTACACACACACACACACACACACACCCTGAATATTTACACATAAACTATCGATTCAGCCAAGTTACTTAATTTCTAGTTAGTTATGGAATTATAAAATATAGTGTCCTTAGACACCTAAGTAATATTTTATTGAGTGAATACCTCTGTGATAAGTCAGGCTGCACCCTAAGCAGATTGTATTTTATAGTCAATCTCTAGTTTTGTTACTGTATAGAGTCATCTACAGTTTCCCTGTTTCATCATTGTAACTTGGGTTTGTCTGCATTTCTAACATCCATTTTCTCCTGCTGAGGATATTAATGATAACCTAGCAAGAAAATCTAGGGAATTAGCATCTAATATTGTGTCTGGCACATAATAGGTGTTGAACATTAGTTGTTGAACATGTGAAAATTAAGTCCTGTTTTCAGATTGAATTTTCTATTAATTTGTATCCCATATGATTTGTGAATCGTCATTTTAAATGGTGAAGAGTAGGTCATTTGTACCGTATCCATGTGATAATCTCCACCACTGGGTCTTCTTAAAGTTGTTGCATTTTTCTAGATGCATCCTGCAAAGGCATGTGGTTCAATGTATATGAAATGCAACTTCACATATTACATAAGGAAATATGACGTAAACAGTTTTTTTGATGCTCTTCCTCAAGCAGCTGCATCACATTTCCTGCCTATGCTTATTCTTTAGGATTGTGTCTTTCCCCTTGATCACAAAGCAAACCCATGTGCACAGAACTCACACCCAGGATCCGTTTCCACTTGGATCGGGAAGCACAGGTAGCCTGAATGCTAATTATAACCTTGCACTTTGCTTCTCTTGTCCTGGTTCAAACTTTCGCTTGCATTCCAGTTAACCGAGTGGGTCCAATCCATATCTTTACTCCTTTCCCTTTGAAGCATCATCAAAATGACAGAATAGGAATTTTAAATGGCGTAAACTCTCTAGTCCAAAGGGAATGGAAGAGGAGACAACAGTGGATGGAAGATTCCACAAATTTCTAAAAGATGGAAAGTGGAAGGACTAGTGATAACTGACTTACTTTAGCAGAGTGGAGAAAGCTAAGCCTTAAGTCTACAGATGGCAGAGGGCAATGAGAAGAGAGTTAGTTCATTTTATAGAACCCTAGAAACTTCAGGAATTGGAGGCATCCGGTGCCCTTGGGATGGGAAGGATTGAGGACTGGTTGAGAGTCTGTATCAAGATCATTTAGTTCCCCACATCTACTCCATTACTCCATCCGGCTGAGTGACTATGCCTCTCTTAAGAATGAAGAGAATGAAGAGTTATTCTTGGAAGAAACTGAAAGAGAGAGGGAAGGACTCAGGGACTGAAGGCCTGATGGAGAGTGTGGGTGAGGGCCGTGCAGAAGGCCCTCCTGTGCTCTCCAGCATCTAAGCTTATATTGTCCTCTTCTCTCCAGTCATCCCCCCAACTCCCCATCCTCTGCCCCACCCAACACGTTTTCCCCAAGCTGAAGGCTGGATGATGCTCCCCTGGAGAAACTGCTCAAGACAAAAAGAGACCTATAGACCCTGACCTTTAGGGGCGTCTCACTGACACAAGTGGGTCCCAGCAGATCACAGCACAGCGAAGCCCACAGGCAGCCGGCCCTGCCTGTGCCTCACCTGTAAACACACCTGTCAAAGCTCAGTAGACGTTCGAGGAGCATCTCCAAAATGAAAGGCATGCAAGTAATCAATAATAATAATCATCATCTGGGGGGAAAAAGGAACTCAGAGAAAAGAAACAGAAACAATGTAGCAGTTAGAACACATTTTCAGTAATATTCTGAGAGCAAAAGAGCACACGCTGCATCTGTGAAGTAAGAACCAGAAACAAGAAACAGCTCGTGTGTTCAAACGGGGCAAAATGTGAATAGGGGAAGCTGGGGAAAACTATGATATATGATTCATGCATGTAATCTTGAAGTTATTTACAAATAAAAAGTTGTTAAAAATTGTCTCTCACTCACCTGTTTTTGGAAGTTACTGGATGATGTAACTTCAACAAAGGGCTGGCGTAAATGCTCAGGATAATGGCAAAGGCCAGGCTAGCGAATTCACAGGCGCCCATAGAGAACAACTGGCCCACCTGGAGCGGGAGGATGGAGTGGTTCCAAGAGGTGTCTCCCCAACCCCCAGAACGATGCTGATAGATTATTCGATGTGTCTGACTGTGCTTTACAGTTCTTTGGGAGAGCTGGGGAAGACTCAGTGGTAGTAAATTTAAAAAACAAAACCACGTATTAACTCTAGGAAAAATACCTTTGTATAAGGAAAGAAACGTGATGAAATGCTACTTGGCTCACTTGTGAACAATGTTTATGGAAAAACTAAATGTCAACACAGAAAGGTCATTTGTCCAAAAACTGAGATAAAACTATTGCGGAAATGAAAGGAAAGAGTGAAGGAAAGGGATGGATGTGGGCGGGTGGGGGTGGAAGAGCCCTGAACTCACAGCGTCCAGAGCTGCGAGTGAGCTAGTGCCCAGGCTGACAAAGCCGCTTAAGAGACTCCTTCAGAAATCGGGGGGGGGGGGGGGGGGGGAGGTGGAAATATCAGAAGAAACAGAGAAAAAGCAGAAGAAAGAGGTGGAAAACTGAGAAGTTCCAAGAAGCAGAAATCAGAGATGGCGGCATGAGGAAGTCAACTGTACGTTCTGGGTTTTTTGTTTGCAGTAAGCTTGGTCATACTATTTGACTTATATACACGTGTCGTTTGGATAAAGAAAAACATTTTAAAGCTCCAAAATTTCTGCTCAGTACGATGATTAGCGATGAGTTTATTTTGCGTTTCCTCGTTTGATAGTCTGGCACAGAGGCAAAGCTAAGGGGAACAGCCAATTAAAAAGATTTGATCATTGTATTCATGGTAAAACTTAGTTTCTGATGTTAATGTTTTAAAGCTGTGAGTGTGGGATGGCGTGTGTGTGTGTGTGTGTGTGTGTGTGTGTGTGTGTGCGTGTGTGTGTGCGTGCTGGTTTTGAAAGGGAGGGGGAAAGGAAAGGTTTGGGCTTTGAATAATTCTGGTATTTGCAAAACTCAAGAAGGAAAATGTAATCATTTGCATGCTTTCTCTTACGCTTGTGCTCAAGAGAGTAATTCTGACCCAAGTGGAATTTGATGCCTAAGGATAGAAAAAGAATCACAAAGAGAGGTGCTCTAGTCAGATAGTAGGTTGTTGTCTCTCATTTTGGACACAGCACAGGATGGCAAGGGGCAAACAGAACAGAAGTTTGTTTGATTTTTACAAGTTAAGTGCTAGACCTTCTAGCGTGGTGCAGGCAGCTGGGGACTTACTTCACCTGCAGGACAGGTGTAGCCCAGCAAGGCGAGGGAGGAGTTTCTACACGTTATGTGGGCTTCAAGCTGAGCTTTCCCTGGGGAAGTGGGGACGCCAAGGAGAGAGTGGGCGGCACACAATCGCTCCGTCTGGTTGGTGGAAACTTCACGGCTAAGCAGAAATATGCTGAATTTTCTTTGGCAAAAAAACCTGTGTAAGAATACCAGTGATTTCTTCATCCAATTTTGCAAGTACAAACAATGACTGTGTGTTATAAAAAGGCTATTCAGATTTAGATTTCTTCATAGTTCCAATAAGGCAAAGATCACATTTTTAATGTGGGGGAAAAAAAAAAAGAAGAGGCAGACAAGTAGACGAGGAGGGAGAATGTTCTACAGCCTTGAGAGGTATTTTCATGGCTTTACGGGTTTTCGGCAAATGGAAGGCAATATGCAAAACAGGGTTAAAATGTTACGGTTACGGAGCTTTTCTGCACTCTCGTGTCAATGTGAAATAAAATGAAGCATGTGCTTCAAAGGCTGATGATGTCAATGTTAGTGACTGGAAGGGCTTCTTGTTGATAACCCCAAATATTCCATCAAAACTGAATTTCTTGAGTCCACGATCTGGATGTCCTCAAATGTCTAGATAGTCAGTGCCGTGCAGACAAAACATACAAACGACAAGAGCCCAAACACACAGACCCTGCACAGAACCTTGCAGGCTGTGTCCACATGTGCGGACGGGACGGCGAGATGTGCCTCGCTCTGGCCTTGGGAAGCAGGCTTTTTTTTTAAAATCTGCCTTAAACATGGCTTTGTGCTGCAATGAGTTACAATCCCAGCTCTTTACGTTAATAATCCTAGGCACACATTTGACAGTGTTGTTTAGCTCTGGGCCCCAGAGCTCGCGCGAGGCAGAGCCCAGGTGTCCTGTCCCCGGCACGCCGGGCTCTCTGCTGGGCTCCCTGTGTCACCCTACTTCTCCATCGTGAGAGACCTGAGCCCCTCCCTCGTTCCCACTCGCCTCTCAAAGCTTTGCGTGCTCCCGGGCTTGCTCTTGTCCTGCCCTTGATCTTTCCTGGTTCTCCTCGTCAGCTAATCCTGAAGCTTCTAACCTTAAAATGTTTGCATCTCAGCTGAGACAGCGTCCGCAAACACCTTACGAGTGCGTTTCCCAAAACATCGTGGGAAAAGAGTGCAGTGAAAAAAACCCAGTTCGGATTTAGGAAACCTAGGTTGTCATCCCAAGCACATCTATTGTTAATTTTTAATTGAAATAAAGGTTTTAATTGTAAAGGTTTTGAGTTTAAATTTTTTTTATTTAATTAAAATTTAATTTTTAATTTTGATTTAATTTTCCGTCACTTTGGCTGAGTCGTTCTGCCTTTCTTGTCTGCAGTTTTATGATCTATGAAGTTAAGTTCTTTTCTGCTTCTACAGTTGTATGATTATTCCGCTTTTTAATAGATTTTAGTGTGAAAACAAAATAAAAAACACCCTATTTATCTTCATCTTCATAATTCCTGATCCACATGAACAGATCTATATTCTTCACGTTGTGCCCTGGTCTCAGCTTCCCTTTCCTCCCAGCAAAATGGGAATTGTCCCTGCATAGTTCTCTTTGCACCCTGCTTACCACAGCACCACCAGGATGCAATAGCTTAATAAGTATTTTTCAATGTGATGATGACAGCAGTTATAAAATATAATGCAAATGTCGACAATCTAACGCCTGACATTGAAGTCTTTACAGAAACCTCTCTGGGGTTTCTTTTCCCCTTCCTTTCAAAACATTGGTCTTGGCAGAAGAAAATTAAGTTCCTTGAGGGTCCATCCTTAGCCAGACCATTCAGTTAGTGCGAGGAGGGGCATCTTTCTTGTCTGGCCCGTCATAGCCAGACTTGACTGAGCTCATCCAAGAAAGTACTGAAATTCAAGTGGACAGAGAAATATTTGAAATAGAGGCTAAAGAAGATGTCAGCCCTGGGGAAGACTGTGGTATTTCTTTTTTAAAGGGTAGTTAAAAGAAAAGGAAACACCTTCTCAGGAGATGAAAGGAGGCTTATCCATCAGTTACTTAGGTTTCTGGCCCCCAGGATTGGCCATAACATGTTCCCCGGGAAAGGAATTCCATGCTATTGGAAGGCGCGCAGTATGCCTCAAGTCTAAAATGAAAGCTGAGTAGCCGAAGGCAACTGCCCAATAGCAAATGTGAGTCATCATTCCAAATGATAAGCAAAGGACAAACAGATAATGACTGAGAACAGCAGAAAAGCAGAATTGCTGGGCGCTTTATTGGACGACCCGGAGAGCTGGCGCGACCCTCTCCTTCCAGGACTGGGTCTGCCTTTTGAGGACCTCCTAGCAGCTAGCCAGGCGGTGCGACTTCGCTGATGTCCTGGCGATGACACCTTCCTTTTTCGCTTGTCTGACGGCCTGTCTGTGTTACAGAGATGGTTGATTTGTGCGGGTCTTCCTGAGACAACGAAGGCTCCCGCTGAACTTTCTCCTGCTTTGTCCTGGTGCTAGGATCATGGGGGTGGCTTTAAATACACTAGAGAAGAGAGGCTTGCTTTATTTGGCATGCCACTTCAAGGAACGAGCAATAAAAGGGAAAACGGAGGAGAGGACTCTTAAGCCAAGTGCAATTAAAACCAGGGAACGTTATCTGATCTTTCATTCTCACAGCGCAAGGTGAGTGAGAACAGACGGTCCATTCATTAGGGCGAAGACTGACACATGGAGAGGTGGGTATCTCACTAGAGAATAAAAGATGAGCTGTCATGGAAGACAGGCCCTGAACCACAGATCTTCAAATGACTGCATTCAGAGTGACCGGGAATCTCTGCGTCCCCCGGGAGGCCAGCTCTGCACTGACCACCGTGCCTGAACTTCTTGTGATGATTTAGAAAGATACCCGTACCCTTTGTTGAGATGCTTCTCAGTAGAGAATTTATTTTCAGGGGGTCCCCTTCACCATCCATGTGGACCCCGTCATAGTAGAAACACACGGTTCAAAACAGTCACTTCTGCCAGGCTGGCCTTTGGGAAAAGAAGAATTGGGTAATTCCACAGTCCTTATAATCTTCATTCCTCTGCCACTTCCTCTAGGAATTCTGGACCATCTGACCCGCCTCACTAGCTTCTCCGACAGACCATCGAGGACATTTTAAAAGGTGGCACGCACACAAGAATTTGAATCCTCAGCCAAAGCAGCAGGTCTGGGGAAAGGTGCTGTCGGGAAGAGGCTGAAACTTTATTTACCAGGAATTTAAGATCTATGTTTTAACTGTTTCACAGTCTCCTGTGGAGAATTTCTCAGAACTAACCACCCGAATGAGCAGCAAGTTGAGGTGCTGAATCAGTGAATGCGGATCATAAACTCCTCGAAAGCAGAGATTTTCTTTTTCACCCTCTGCCTATGGAGCCGAGGACCAACACTTTGCAAGTCTTTCCATCTAAGGCGACATTATCTGGGGACACCTTGGGGGTGGGGAGCAGGAAGGAGGAAGATGCAGAGCTCAGGTCCTTTGGGTGTGGCCCTCGAAGGCTGCGCCACCCTAAAATCAGGTTCCCAAAGGCCGATCTCTCACAGCTAAAATTTCCCTGTTAAAGAGATGGCCATCTGGATTGCTACTACGAAGCGAGGAGAGGAAGGGGCTCCTGGAATCCTGGAATCAATTTTATCTTCACAAGATGGTTTAGTTCTGACCCTTGGCCACCTAGAGAGTAGAAGGGATGACGAAGATTTCGGTGACAGTTCGGCTCTGGGGAGGAAAGGACTGCAGGACGGAGGAGGGTCTGGCTGGCCATGGTGCGTGTGTGTGCACGTGTGCATGTAGAAACTGGAATCAGGATTTGACAGCAGAGCAGGGGCTTCTGGTTTGAACAGCAGAGTGATCTTGGGAACAGCGGGAAACATCCAGTAAGTGGAACTAAGAGTCAGAACAGAGGCTGGATCTGGGCTGGGGGCCAGGGGTGAGGAGCCCGGAAGCTGGAGAAGCTATACCTTTCTTTGCTTTTCCTTTGGCACTCTGCCCTCTTTGTCTTTTTCTCTCTTGTCATTTTTTGGTCTCATTTTCTTTTGTTTCTTTTATTTTAATTTTTTATTTTAATGGTGGTACTGGGGATTGAACCCAGGACCTCGTGCATGCTAAGCACGTGCTCTGCCACTGAGCTATCCCCTCCCACCTTGTTTGTTTCTTTTACATGTGGTAGAAAACATACAACATAAAACTTACCCTCTTAACCATTTCTGAGTGTACAGTTCAGTATTGTTAAGTACATTCACACTGACGTGCACCCAATTGCCGGAACATTTTCATCTTGCAAAACTGAAACTGCACCCATTAAATATCAACCTCCATCTCCCCCTCTTCTCAGCCCTTGGCAACCACCGTTCTACTTTCTGTTTCTATGAATTTGACTCCTCCGCGGACCTCACAGAGGTAGAGTCTTACAGCACTTGGCCCTTTGCTGTTGGGCTTACTTCGCTTAACGTCCGCGTTGCAGCCTCTGTCAGACTCTTTCCGTTCTCAGGATGAATGATACCCCGTTGCGTGCGTGGACCACACTGGTTTCTCCATCCCTCCGCCGGCCCTTTGAGGTGCTTCCGCCTCTTGGCTACTGTGCATGCTTTCCATTCCTAGTAGCTCATTTTCCTCTTCCCTAACTGTACGCAGCAGGAAACCAAAGTATATCTTACATTATTTATTGACAAAATAAATCACCAGGAGAAAGGCAGGAAGCATAGCGCGTGGAAATCGGGTTAGTATCCAGTTAACTGCATGATCCTGGACGAGTTAATTAATATCACTGCACATCCGCACAGCTGTGAAATGAGAGATCGGGTCTGGATGAAGGTCGTCCTAAGGCCTATGCTTTCGTGCTCTCTCTTCTTACGTTTAAAGCAGGAGGGTTAAATTATCGTCTCAAATCAAGTGGGTAGGTCCTCGCTTGTATGAGACTATTTTGGGATTTCTTCCCTTTGAGTCAAGGAGAAGAGCCCTCTGCTTCTGAACTCCGTTTACAAGTCTGTTTGTATTTTCCACTTGTGCAGCCTTGAACATGAAATGAGTTTCCTATAGATAAACTCTGAGATTGTCTCTTTTAAACCTTAGCCTCAATCAAGTTTTTTTTTTTTTAATACACGAATACTCATTGAGCATTTATGTATGGCTACAATTATGTTAGTCACCACAGAGGCTTTAAGAAAATAAAAAAAGAAGAAAACAAACAAAAAAAGAGCAATGTTGGACAATGGTACTGCTCTTAAGCAGCTCAGGAATCTAACCAGCTGCACCCCAGGTTAGGGGATTATTAATTTTAAAACTTTCCTTTCAACTTATCCTGAGTTATACTTGGACATTTATCCTTGCTACTGCTTCCAAAATTGACTGATCCTGTGGTATTTGTTTTCCTTTCCTGTTGAGAACATTGGGGATTATTTTGTTCTGGGTTTGTGTGTGTGTGTGTGTGTGTGTGTGTGTGTGTGTGTTTAACCTGGTGGACACTAAGACAAATCCAGTTCCTCATGAGCTGGAAGCCCCTGCATGACCAGCATGATGGGGGGCTCTGTGGCTTGCCGACAAAGGCAGGTCATGAAGAAGAACTGGAAACAAAATTTTTAAACCGTTCAAAACACATGCTGAGTGCACGCCAGCAGTCTGAGAGGACTGAGACTCTTCCTCTGGAAGGATGAAGGCTTGTGAGCACACCATCGAGGTCTAGTAACAATTGATCGGTTTTAATGAAGGACACTGGAACCAGGGAGAGTCCAGCAGAACTCGAGAATGGGCTCTGGACCAATTAAATAAGCCAAATGACATTTAAGAAAATGCGCTGCTCTGAGGAAGCAGCAAGGGCTGGCTGAACTCATTAAGCCCTGGGGAGAAGCAGAGGCTGTAAGTACAGCTTTCACTAAGAGTTTGATACATGACTATAACAGACTTTTAAAGGAAAGACATGCAGATAAAAGATGCCCCTTCCACGTGGTTTGATGGCTGCTTCAGCTCCTTGTGGCCCCTCTAAAGGGGAGGGGCTCCTGTTGGACCTGCCATTGCTGTGAGCTGAACTGCCCCCCCCCCGCATTCATACGTGGAAGCCCTAACCTCCAGCACGCCAGCATGTGACCATATGTGATGGCAGCACCCGTACAGTTAAAATGAGGTCATTGGGATGGACCCTAAGCCAATCCCACAGATATCCTTATAAGAATGGTAAATTTGGACGCCGACATGCACAGAAGGAAGATGGTGTGAAGACACAGGGAAAAGACGGCCATTTACAAGCCAAGGAAAGAGGCCTGAAGCAGTCCTTCCAGTCACGGCCCTCACCAGGAACCAACCCTGAGGTCATCTTCATCTCGGACTTCCAGCCTCCAGAACAGGGAGACGATAAATTTCTGCTGTTTGAGCCGCAGCCTGTGAGAGGATGCCCTGAGCTAACACAGTCAGAACACGCTCTTTTATTTCACTTACTTAGCAAACACCTATATAGAGCTTACTACGTGCCAGGCACACGTTAAGCACTTTACAAATATTAATTTAATCCTCATGACAGTGCTCTGAGGTAGGGGCTACTCTGGTCCCCATTTTACAGACAGGGTAACCCAGCACAAAGAGACTGGGTTAACTTTCCCAAAGCCTCCTACTTGGCAAGTAAAGGAAGTACATTCTGAATCCGAGCAGTCGGGCTCAGGTCCCCACCGAAACCCCACAGCACGCGGTGCCTCTTCTTTTGTCTCCTGGGATTTAACCAGGGGTTCCAAGACACAGGTTAAAACCTGTCTCCACAGAGAGTGTGTGTATCTGTGTATGTGCGTCTGTGTGTGTGTTTAAATCTAATAGCACACCATCCCTCGCTGCCAAGTAGATAGAAATCACATTTCATAATGTTTTTCTAGACGTTTAAGCCTCACATTAAGGAAAAAAACCCAGGATTCCTGCAAAATATTTGGTGCTCCTCCATGAGAGGCAGACCACGAGAGGGACTCCCAGGCTCTGGAGGAACAATTCTTATTTCTTACCTGGCAACATTCCACAGAGGAATGCGGGCAGTGATGTTGTCTTGTCTGTTAGCCAGCAGATAACACCTCCTCGTCACGAAGAACGTGAAAAATTGCATGAAAGATAGGAGTCCGCCATCCCCACACAGCGGGGAGGCAAAGGGCTGTTCCCACTGTGCCCTTGGTTGTCAGTGGACTGTCAACCAACGTGTGTGCAGACGCTTGACTTCAACGTGTGAAAAAGTCTTTCTACAAAATCAAGCAGAGAAGCCAAATTTAATTAATAAACATTTTAGAACGTGAGCAGCTAGGGAGAAACAAAAACCACTGTCGGGGGAAAAGTGAACTCTTTATCCCTGGCCAGAAGACACAAGGGTTTTGAAGCTTCGTGTTGTCAGGGTGGTATTTTCCACAAGGCGCATCAGAAGCTGGACCACAGTGCAGGGGGAGAGTTAATTCCTTTCTAATTGTTAAACGGAGGGAGAGTGCACACATCCAGCCTGCTGAACACACACCGGGCCGCACGGTTTCCCACACCCTACCCTTGAGAGTTTCAGGTTGAAAGACTTTGTTTGCAGTCGTTCATTGCTCGGCGTCTTGAGTGGAGGAGCCAGAAACACACCTCTTTCCTCCTGCCCATTTCAGCTGACTCACCTGTAGCTTTTATGGAGGTGACCGGGAGAGGCCAAGGCAGGGCAGCAGAGGCCAAGGTGGTGCCAGAGAAAGTTTGGACTTTAACGAATCAACATACTTAGCAACTGGAATGAAAGAGGAAGAGCAGGACTTCTTATGCCACACACACTCAGGAGCTTTCTCACTTCCCTCGGGTTGATACTGGAAGCCAAGTAATACAGAGAGCATCTTGGCAGAAAGTTAGCAAGAGAGCCTTTTCCAGTCATGACCAAGGAAACAAAGCCCAGGTCCACGAGGAGGGGGGCAGTGACCTGTGATCTCTTCTGCACCATTTCTTCCCACATCCAGTCAAAAGCTAAAACAATCTGTGTGGTTTTCTGTCCTTGTCTAATAGGAAGCATTGACACTTTTTTTTCCCCTCAAGTTATCTCTGGTATTTCCAAACAGGCCCCAGCCCCCAAATTTCCACTGCAGAGAAACCCTAAGCAAAAGACTTGTTGGCAGGTCTCTCCTGTTGATCTGGGAGCCAGCTCTACCCCAGGTGTTCTGATGTTGACATGTGCTGCAGGGAGCCGACTTAGAACATCTGAGAACAAAAGGAGAAAAACATTATGAAACGTGATTTCTACCTGGGGTATGCCAGATAGGAAGGAAACAAGTCTTTTGTAAGGAAGCAGGTCTCAGCCTGAATCTCAGTGCCTCAGCAAAGAATGTCAGGAGATTGATGGTGGCGGCTGTGATGGTGGCGGTGGCGGTGACCGTGGTGATGGTGCTGGTGGTGACCGTGGTGATGGTGCTGGTGGTGACGGTGGTAGTGGTGCTGGTGACCTTGGTGATGGTGCTGGTGGTGACGGTGATAGTGGTGGTGGTGAGCATGGTGATGGTGCTGCTGGTGCAGGAGAGTCAAGAATTTCTAAGTGAGAACACCTGGCCCTGGAGGAGCAGCCTGACCCACTGCCATTAGGCATCGGCAGACCCGCGGCAGGGATGTGGTTCATTCTCGTGTGATCCATTCACTTCAGGCAAATGCAAGAAGCAAGGTCAGATTCACCCACACCAGGCTTGTGAGAAAACTTCATGAGAAGCCAGGGAGCTGGGAAACCCGTCTATAACTGAATCTTTTGTAGATCTGTGATCTCTCTGGAGACATTGCTGGAGAATGAAATTAGAGACAAGGTCAAGACTGGGTTTGGCTTCTTCTCTGGACAGTTTAACTCGCATGGAAGACTTTAGCGAGTTCTAGCTCTCTGTGTCATGCTGAAGGCCGAAAGAAATGTTGCAAACCGCCCCCTCAACCCCAAACTGAAGTTCTTTATCACTCTTTCAAGGAGATACCATGACAACAGAGCAGGTAGCTTTATGGTCCTTCAGGTCCTTTTAACTCGAATAACAGCATTGCTAGTTTATCATTTCCAGCTAAGTCAGGCAATACCTGCTATGCAGGATTTCTAAGCAAAATGATTTACTGCAAGAAACTATCGATTGCCTGTCTGCCTTGGTGACTCTAAAGAGATTGACAAAGACCAGAGATATGAAAGGAAAATATTTGTGAAATAAAATCAGAGTCCCTGCTCCCTCCACTTGGCACCATTCTTATCTTTCCAGAGTAATTCTAAGACTCTTATTCAAGTTGAAAGCTCACCGTGATGCCTTTCCATGATGACTATTTGTATAATTGGGTGTTCATTTATTACTCATTTAGCTAACAATTTGTTTTAGCTGCAGCCTAAGTATATGGGTTGTGAACTAATTTGCATGTACCTTTTGATCAGATTAAGAGTTTCATCCTACCACAAGCGAGGCTAAAATTCACACAAAGAAGCACAGCGTGGAAGGCCGTCTGCAAAAGGGACAAGCACATTTTCTGATTATTTTAGTACATGGGGTTCAAGTAGAGCTTATGAAAAGGTCTTATAAGGTTGTTCTTAAAAAACAAACAAACAAACAAAAAAACACTGATATTGATGAAAGCGCCTAAATGTTTTCTCGCCCAAGCTAATTTGCATTGGTTAAATTATGTCGATGGTTGCATAACTGCATTAGGAAGTGGGAATGCCAGAAACCCACTTGAGGTTGAAAGGGCAATGAAGTTAAAATAACTGTGGTCTCCAAAGTATTGAGTCAAGAAACTGCCCTGGGTTCATGGAGTGAGTTGGAGAAAAAGTAAAAGGAATTCAGCGCTCCTGTGGGAGAGCAGTAAGATTTCTGAATCAATAGCCAACGGATCTAGCATCAGATTCCAGCTTTTGTCCACACACCCTGGGGAATTCCTTTCTCCTCTCTGGACTTCATAGAATGAGGTGCTTGGATTCCATGATTCTAAGGTCCCTTCCATGTCTATTAGTCTGAAATAGGTGACATTGTTTAGGGTGTGCTGGTTTTGATCACTGATACTTTAAAAAAATTTTTTTAATTCCTTTAAAAACATTTTTTTCTAATAGAGGTACTGGGCATTGAACCCAGAACCTCATGGATGCTAAGCATGTGCTCCACCACTGAGCTATTTCCCTTCCCTCCCCAGTGATATGTTTTTGTTTATACATGGTTTAATTAAATGAAAATTTGTTCTACATTAGCATGCTTGGGATTTTTCCAGTGGTTTTTCTAGTCCCTGCTTTCAACTTGGTTGACCAGGTGACTGAAATAGTTTAAGACTAGACACTTCCAGGTAGAATTAATGGGGTAGGATTATCAGTTATACCTCAATTTTAAAAAATGAATGGGGTAGGGAGATTATCAGAGCAAACTAAAACAGCAGGATGAAGACCTCAAATCAAACAAAAGGATAAAGGGATACAATATTTGTCCAAATTTTATTTTATTTATTTTTTAACAGAGGTACTGGGGATTGAACCCAGGACCTCAGGCATGCTAAACATGTGCTCTACCACTAATCTAGACTCCCTAAATTTTAGTTGCAAGAATGTGAGAGCCAGGGAATTTGAAGACGGCCACACTAGGACATTGTGTTCATAAATATTGCTTTGTACCATCAGCTTTGGTTTAAAATAATAAAGAAAACATAGAGGATAATCAAAATAAACATTTCTAGCATTGAAGAAATAACATAACATTAAACAAAATCCTTGTTACTTCCTAGTCTTCAAGCAAGGACGTAAAACCCCTTCAATAGGTGAATTCAGATCACCAAAGCGGGTTATCTGAATGAATGCTGGCCTATAATCTATCTTTGGGAAGCTAATTTTTATAACCTCAACTGGCAAACTATAAAATCTCTACTCAAAGAAGGAATTCTACAGGAAATGTGGAAGTCAGGAAGCTGGAGAAGAGGGGCAGACAGAGGTTCCATCCTCAGGCACACACAGCAGCTCTGCCAGGCTGCAGTTGGCCCAGAGGCTCCCTCTGCCTCCCTGAGAGGGGCTTCGCTGGGAGATAGGCACTGAGATGGAGATCTGCCTGCAGGAGCTTCACTGGGAATTTCCTATGCACCAAAGATAATGAACTTCAGTCACAGGAGTCTCTGCACAAGAAACCTGACAATATGTCATCTACGGCCACATCTAATGAGAAATGACACATTAAGACAAATATTAAAAAATGTCTTAATAACAGGAAGTTGTGGCCACTAACAAGGTGTCTGTGAGGGAGGAGCCAAAGAAAAGGACATGAGGGAGAGGGAAAAAAAATCATACCACCTCAGAAGGCACAGGAGTCTGGAGTCACTCAGTGTCACAGGGAAAGTGCATCCCAGTGTCTCACTGCGCCTAACGGCAGCACCCTATCACAAACCGTCACTGGGACTGAGGTGTGTCCTGATTAGATCGTCAAGAAAACGGATCTCTACACACTTTGTTTATAGAGGAAAGACAAATTTCAGAACGATTTCCTTCCAGAAAGGTGGGTGGTTTAAAAGCAGGATTCACAGCTATTCAGATGCCACCCCATCCTCTGAAGGATCTGCGTGGCCACACTTACACTAAGCGCACGGACATGGCGATGAAAGGTTAACAGGCATGGCTTCAACAAACGCTTTATTAGGTAGATGTTCACACTGCAGATCTGTGGTATCGGCTCTGTATCCTGTTTCTTTCCTTCCTTAATCAGGTCCCCTGGGGAGTACGCTTGATAAGCAAGAGACAGATTCTTTCAGGTGAATTCTTCCAGATCGGTTGTAAGTTTGGAGCAAGCTCTGTGTCTCACAGGCCATCTCACCCTTCCTAACCTGGCTTAAAAAAACTTTCTGCTCTAAGCCAGCCAGCCAGCCTCTGCCCTCTCACATAAAGAAGACAGAGGAAAAGCAGGTATCTGTCCAGCTTTCAGATGCCCGCTGCCGAGGGTGAGCGGTTGTGGCTTTTCAACTGACTCAGCTCAGCTTGGGGAGAAAGTATTCCTGAAAATTTATCTAACTGGAAAGTCAATGGAAGAACTTTTTTTTTTAATGAAATGCTGAATCATTCTGTTGCACGGAGCCAGAGGTTTATGCAATTTCTCTTTTATCACCGGAAGATCTTTACTAATTGTGGGCACTCCTCTTATTTCAATAGCTTCAGAGAGGGATTGTTGACACCTTAGATTAAGCCAGTGGATACATGCCACCTTTTTCTGTTCAGAGAGTCAAAGAACCAGGCATGAGCTGAAAACCTGAAAGTCGTTAAAGGACTAGACTTTTTTTTTTTTTAACCTTGAAGTCTTTTAAACCTTCCTGTAATATCTGTATACCATGAAAACAATTAGGAATTCTCTAATTAAAAAAAAAAAAATGTCATTGCAGTAAGAACACTTAACATGAGATCTACCCTCTTAACATTTTCAGTGTGCAACGCAGGATCATTGACGGAGGTACAGCGTCGTACGGCCGAGCTCTGGAACTTCATCTTGTTCACCTGAAACTTCATGCCCGCTGATTTGTAACTCCCATTTCCCCCGCCCCCAGCCCCCGCAACGACCATGCCACCCTTGGATTCTGTGAGCTCGACTACTTTAGACACTTCATATAGGCAGTCATGCAGTATTTGTCTGCCTTATTTCACTCAGCATGATGTCCTCAAGGTCCATTCATGTTGCCTCACATGGTAGAATTTCCTTCAGTTTTGAGGCTGAATAATATTTCAGTCTACCTACATACTACATCTTCTCTATACAGTCAGCTGACAAAGGACATTTAGGTTGTTTCCGTATCTTGGCTCTTCTGAAGAGAGATGCAACGAACATGGATGGAGGTGCTGATATCTTTTCGAGATCCTAGAAGTCTTCTAATCTTAAACGCATAAACATTGTGTTCATTCTCAGCTTCTCCCCCCTCCATCATTCTTTGTCCTCAGACAAGCCTTCTGGATTATATGGCATTTCTGACATTTACATTGATGGCTGGGCTTCCACGGTGTGAAAAGTGTAATCCATTATATGCTGGTAACATCTATGCTAACGAAATTGAGGAAACTGGCCATAATCTCAAAAGCAGGGTCTTATACTTTTACATCTTATATCGTAGAAAGACTTCATTTTTATTTGTGAAATCATATACACACATTAGTACACTTGACCTCGAAAATATGGTTGGATGACTTAATTCCAATAACCCTGGAGCAAACAGGAGCATATTATTTTTATCTCGGTGAAATAAGGCACACCTGGAATATACTCAAGTCTTCCTACTTTTCTGTTGAAGGGGATCACAGAAGGCTAATGTCACTGGAGGCAGCATTCTGTTAAATGATCAACTAAAGGGCCGACGTGCAGGGGTAATTTCTAGAACACACATGACTGGGAGGAAGAATGGGCATTAAACTGAACTGGCAATGTAACTTAGAGTATTCTTGTTTAAAGCGAGAAGTTAATGTTTTTCCAGGCCATAGGAGATCTGGTTTTACACCACTGGTGATTTATTTTACTACATTTTGTTCTCTTGTTCCTACTTAACCTTGAGCAGAAACACAGCTATAAGCTATTGTCGCTCCATGAAATTGCAAAGCAGATCAGAGTTCTGCTTCCAGTCATGATGGAATAACTAGTACCAGGCTTGCCCTCTCACCAAACAACTAGAAATTGGAATAAAATGTAGGAAACAATTATTTTTCAGACATTACAACAGGGAGCACAGGACTGCGATCCTTAAGAGAAACAAAGAGGTAGGTTCTATGCTTACCCCAGCTTTCCGCCACCTTTCTAGACTGCAGTGTAGGGAGGGGGAACGTATGCAGAGCGCATAGATCTGGCTAAGTGAGGAGATGGAGGTGAGGATTCTGGGGGGCTGAGGAGGCTGATGTTTATGGGGTAAAGTAACAGTGAGGAGGGAGCTACACTGAGAAAAAGCTCCAAAAGTTTGCATGAGTTTTCCTTTGGTCTGTGCCTGAATACTAAGCTGAGCTGGCACAGAATGAGACCACAAGGCAGGGCTAATAACAACTATAACTACCAGAGGAAACATAGCCACCAGGGCAAACAATCATGGAGCTCACACAAGGCTAGGAGACGTTTAAGTATAGATCTCTTTAAGCGTCTAGATCATTCAGTAGAGACCCCAGAAAGACCGGGCCTTAGAAGTAGGGCTGAACTAACCACAGGTTAAGGCTATTTTCTACATACGTAACAAAACTTAAAAACCAAGCCTTGGAAAGACCAAACTCATCTCCAAGTATTTTAACTGCCTGCCAAAAGCCCACAATACTCTTTGAAGGAAGATAACAAAATACAATCGACACAAAGCAGCACAATGTCCAGTATCCATTTAGAAACTGTTAGACTTTAAAGAAACAGGAAATGTGATCCATAGATGTAGTAAAAAATCAGTCAACAAAGACAGTCCTAAAAACACAGAGATGGTGGAATTATCAGACAAGAACTTAAAAGCTATTGTAAATATTCAAAGGTTTGAATAAAAACATGAACACAATGAAGAGTGAAACTAAAGAGATGTAAAAGGACTGAATGTATATCCTAGAGCTGAAAGATACAATATCTGAAGTGAAAAATTCACTGAGTGAGATTAATAGTACTTAGAAAGTGTGAAGGAAGATCAGGAAATTCATAGCTATAGAAACTATGTACATTAAATAAAGAAGAAAAAATTTGGCAAAGAGATGGGTGGAGCCTTTGTGATGTGTGTAACAGCATTAAGTGATCCAATATGAATGTAAATAAAGTCCAAGAAAGAGGAGAGGCAGAACGAAATGTGGGAAAGTAAAGGCCAACTTCCCCCAAATTAAAAACCAAACCAAATCAACCTATAAGCCCACAAATAAAAGAAGCTCAATGAATCCCAAGCAAGGTAAGTACAGAGGAAACTACATCAAGGCACATCATATTCAAATTGCTGAAAACAACTTATAAAGAGAAAAATCTTAAAGGTAGTCAGAGAAAAAGGATACATTTTATAGAGGAAATGGAGAATGATTTCTGAATTCTCTTCTGAAACCATGCAAACCAGATGATTTTTAAGTGCCGAAAGAAATTTAAAAAAACAGTGAAAAATCCCTAAAAAATAAAGGTGAAATAATGACATTATCGGGCACAGGTGACTTATGGTTACCAAAGGGGAAAGGGAGTGGGGAGGAATAAATTAGGAGCATGGGATTAATGGATATGCACCACTGTACACAAAATAGACAAGCAACAAGGATTTACTGCATGGCACAGGAAACTATATTCAGTATCTTGTAATGGCCTAGAATGGAAAATAGTCTGAAAAAATATATAACTGAATCATTTTCCTGTACATCTGTAACTAACACAGTATTATAATCAACTGTACCTCAAAAAAAATAACACCCCATCACCCATCCCACCCCTCCATGGTTACCTCTAGTCTACTTTCAGTCTCCGTGAGGTTGCCTATTTCAGTTATTTCATATAAGTGGATCATATAATGTTTGTCCTTTTGTATCTGGCTCTTTTCACAATGTTTTCAAGGTTCATCCACACTGTAGCATGTTATCAGTGTTGCGGAAAAATGTGTTACAGCTCAGTGTCATAGCTCAGTTGTGACAGCAACCTGGATCCGGGCAAGATCCAAGATCCAAGCAGCACTCCGAGAGTTGGAGAACTCAGGTTAATTACACCAGCAGGCCCAGAGGAGTTAACACTGCAAGCTCTGGACCCCATCTGTAGGTTTACACAGGCCTTTAATAGGCTGCCAGTTTACACTTTGCAACATCATATGCAAATAAAGTATAACAGGAGTTGACCAACCAGGAACAAGCTTTGTAGAAATAGACCAATCAGGAGTGAGAGAAATAACCAATCATGAGTGAGGGGAATGGACCAATCAGGAGTGAGAGTAATAACCAGTCAGGAGTGAAGGAAATAACCAATCAGAAATGAGCTCAGGGAACCAATAGGATTTTAGGGGTAAGTAAGCCGTTTCAGAGGCAAAAAGTGAGATAGAGCCTCTGGGCCAGGGAACTGGATGGTGCTGGCAGGAGAGTAGTGGCCCTGCTTGGGGGCCCTGCTGGTTTTTTTTATGGGCTTCCCACCTCATTCCCCCCTTTTGATGCTCTCTTTAACATCTGTCGCGAGCATCAACCTTAGAGTGGTGTCCCTTATTCATCATTGGGTTCTTACTGGTCCAGGGGCCTGTACTGAGTAACTAGTAGCAGTAGTCTCAGTGACTATTTGTGAACTAATGAAATGGGTAATGAGATTAAGGATGCAGGGACCAAACAGCAGTGCTAGAAGGATCATGAGGAGGGGGCCTGCTAAGGGGAGGAACCAGGAGGCCCAACTCCAGAGGTTATTTCACTGTGCCCAGGAATTTGCTAATTCCTGATTTCTGCGTTCAACTCGATCTTGTAGTTTTCGGACCGTATTTCTGACAATTTATGGTTGATTTACATAGAAACAGCATTCTTCATTTAGGAAGGGACAGAGTCCCCCCTTTTCGGCGGTGAGCAAGTCTAAGCCCCTCCTGTTCTGTATGACTACTGCTGCTAGGGAGTCCAACTGGTTTTGTAGAGTCATTAAGGACTCAGCCACTTGTTTTAAGTCTTCAGTGACCTCAGCAGATAAGTGCTGGTAATAGTAGGATGCTGAGGCTATTCCTCCTATTCCTGTGCCCACTCCAGTTGCTATTCCCAGCCCAACGAGTAGTGGTATTGACAGGATGGCCCTTTTTGATCAAGTATGGGCCATCAGGGGTACAGGAAGGCTCTGGTTATTAGGTATTATGTCCATCTGAGGGGTAATGAACGCCAATGGGCAAGTACCTGTCCAACTGGCTGGCAGGCACTGGTAGGCACGTGCTCCACATACAAAAAAGGTTCCTGGGCTCGGTGTGCACCAGAGTTTGGCAGGCACACAACCATAAACAGTTGTGCAGTTATGGGCTTGGGCACACTGGGCAGTGGCCAGATTTCCTACAGGATGTTTTGTCCCCAAGTTGTAGATGCAGTCAGGAGCCATATGGGCCAACTGTACATTAAATGACTTGGGGCTCACGTCTGCAGAGTCTGGGGACCACCCAGGGTGGATTGGGCTGGCTACATGCTGGAGGGGGCTGGGATGCAGGCAGAGCCAGCAATCACTTGCTAGTTTTGGGTTAGTAGCATTAAGAAGGTGATGGACCTTGTTTATTAAGGGATTTATTTGGGGGTCCTGGTTATAGAGCATGGACCTAGGTCTATTTTTCTTTTCCCAGTCCTTGCTCGGTCTATAGAAGGGCCCTGAGCGTGTGGGCCAGGGGTTTTTTCTGGGGAGTAGGTCCCTGCCAAATGCAATTTGGCGAATGGGTCTCATTGGAATCCCTGTCATGGAAAGATATGTCAGCAACTACTTTTATAAGAAGAAGGGTTTGGGGTTTCATCATTTTCAACAGGGAGGTATGGTTCCTGTTAGCAGACACTGACTGACCATTAGGCTTCCTATTGTAGAGAGAGAGTACAGCTGGTATTAGTTTCTGGCCTGTGTGCCAATCCTGGGATGCAGTGGCAGTCAGTCCTACAGCTAGTAATAAAGTAACAATACTCAATAAAATAAAGTAACGGCAGCAGTTCTTTTTACGTTTTGATTGGTGGTTCCTCAGGCTCCCGCCGTGCATTGACTAGCCAGCTTCCAGGTGTGGCTAGAGCAAGGCTTGGCGCTCTCTGGCAGGTGAGGCGGGCGTCTCTGGCTCCGACTGCAAGTGGCTCCTCAAGGTCCTGGTTGATTCACCAGACGTCCTCGTCTTGCGGTGGTGCTTCTCTCTTTACTCTGGTGTGATGAGTCCACGGGGCGATACCTGCAACCCTAAGAGCTGCTGGGATGGTTAGTATAACTGAGTAGGGGCCCCTCCAAGTGGGTTCAAGGGGATCCTTTCTCCAATCTTTTATGCAGACTTGATCTCCCGGCTCATATGGGTGTAACATTGTTCCCAGTGAGACTGGGATCCTGTCAGTTACCCACCTATGGTCTTTCCGCATAGTTTTTTCGAGGCCCTGCCTTTGTTTATGAAGTTCTAAGCTTCCTACCTCTCTAACTTTTTCTCCTAGTAACATCAGCGGAGGGGGGTTCCCATATAAGATTTCAAAAGGGGAGAATCCCGTCTTGGACCAAGGGGCATAGAGTACCCACTGGAGAGCCAGGGGCAGAGTGTCAGTCCAAGGTAGTTGAGTTTCTCGACCGAGCTTTATCATCTGCTTTTTTAGGGTCTGGCCCATGCACTCTATTCTTCCTGAATGCCGGGGCCTGTAGGCTTCATGTAGATTCCAGCAGATGTTTACTGTTTTTCCCACTTCTTGTACTATTTTTGCTATGAATGCGGGTCCATTGTCTGACCCTATGGCTAATGGCATCCCGAATCTGGGAATAATTTCTCTTAGTGAAGCGTTTGTTACTTCTCTTGTTTCCTCAGTCCGTACTGGGTATGCTTCTACCCATCCTGAAAAGGTGCAGATAAAAACCAGCAAATAGTTGTATCTTCTGCTGGGCCCCATATCTGCAAAACCCATTTCCATATCTTTAAAAGGAGCCTGGCCATAGCACTGGATTTCTCTTGGCCCACTTGACCCCCATTGTGCATTATTCTGATCACATATGAGGCAGTGCTGAGACTGAGGCACAGAGGGATGGAAGTTGAGGAATCAGACAGTACCGCTCCAACAGGGCCTCTGATGCAGTCTTTCCCAGGTGGGTGAGCTCCTGTTGCTGAAGGCCCACCTGGTGGGCTAATCGCTCAGGTATATATATCCACTTGTCAGGCATCACCCACCATCCTTCCTTTCCACTGGATCCTCCTTTAGTTCTTGCCCATGAGCTTTCCTCGTGGCTGTATGCTGGGGGTGTTGGCAGCAGCTTGGGTGCTGGTCGAACCTTTGGGATGGCCCCAAGGTCTCTGGCATGGCCCGACTGACTTGCCACTTTGTGTGTTGCTTGATCTGCTGGTTGGTTTTTTCTGTTTATGGGGTCATTTCCCTTTATGGTGTCCTTTATAGTGGTTGATTGACATGTCTGTGGGCTCCCAAATTGCCTCTCGCCATAGTACATGGGGGACTCGTCCGGCTTTTGTATCATGGTGGTTGTAGCTGGAAGATGGACTCTACGCCAATCATGGCCTGAGGTTTTTCCGAATACAGGGGAGTATGGTGTCACCAGTTCAGGAGATCCGTTGTACTGAAAGGCTAGTAGTACAAGATGGAGTGGCCGAGCTATATGGGGCCACCATTGTTAACTTGTTGCGGTTCTTGGGTCTCCTGGAAAAGCATCCAGAGGGTGGCCGCTGGCTGGGCGACCTGCAGGATCGAACGGAGTTTCCTTCCCTTGGGCTCTTGGCCGGTAACGTGTTGGGGCCCTTGGGTTTCCCAGAGAGGCTTCTGGAGAGTGGCCGCTGGCTGGGCAGCCTATGGGCCAGAACGGCATTTCCACCCCTTGGGCTCTCGGCTCAGAGCCCGGGGCCACCGCGGTGGTACAGGTGGTGGTGGACCATCCGGTAGAGGCAGCTGTGGTGGAGCTGCAGAAGCAGAAGGAACATTTGGCAGGGGTAGCACTGGCAGTTCTTCAGGGTTGCCCCAAAGGACAGGCCTCGTTCTGTCTTTTTTCCATCTTTAATGTTGGGACCATGAGAATCTTATATTGTCCCTGTCCATTCATGTAGACCCAGACCCACGGAGACAAGGTTTGGGCAACTGTTAGCCAAGAATCAATATATGGGAATTGGTCATGGTGTCCTGGGGGCGTGGTGATTATCCAGTGTATAGCCCCGACAGCTGACAGGTCTAGTGTACCTTCGGGGGCCATCCCACTCCAAAGGTGGGCCATTCTGACTTGCACAACATACACAATTTTTGTGGTGTCAATTTAATTCCATAGTTCCCTGAGAAACCCCTTTTGAAATTTTTAATAATCATGCAGTCCAGAACTGTCGGCTTTGACTTTGAGGAGCCCATTACTATTAGTTGACAGATTTTATGGCCTATAGGCACGGGTCTGCCTCTGGCACTGAGGACTGTGACCCCAGTATATTTGTCCCACTCCTCAAAACAGTGGAGTTCTCAAAAAGCTGGTTCCCTCACTGGGCCTGACATCTACCTGCCTGGCTGGAAGTGCTGCTGATGGGCTGGGGTTCCCACGTTAGGCAGGCAACCCCGAGGCTCCCCCAGGCCTGGATGAGCTCCAGGAGTCCCTGTATAAAGTCTTTTTATAGCCTGAATTGACAAAATATGAGGCCAGGATGGCTGGCTGGTGACAGAATAAATGAACCAAAATAAGGGGCGCCTCAAAAAGAGAGTTACAGCCAGTCCTGGGTTGGCGCCCTCTGGCTCAGGTCTTGTGGTCTTCATTTTAGGCCGAGTAGTATATTGATGCTGATTAATCACGACAGGACATTCCGGGGGACTGGTGACAAGGCTGTGTCAACCTCTTCAATGTAGTCTCATCTTAGTTCCTAAGGGCACAGGGGTTGTTTACTCATAGGCTGTCCTATGTCCCTTTCCCTCTCTCCATAGCCAACCTGTGCCGGTGTCACAAACGAGACAAAGGGAGGGTTTTTGCTGTGTCCACCTGGCCGCTCCCCTTGCGGGGACGAAGGTGCCTCTTAGCTTTGGCAGGTCAGCATAAACCGCTGACTCCGATTGATACCCCGAGGGGCCGATACCGCCATGAGCTGTATGAGGTCACCACAGAACCACAGGTTGGGACTCAAACTCCGTAGCAGAATGCCGTGGAGCTACAAACTTGAACCTGATCACATGCTTTTCAGGCCACACACACACACAGAGATTATTTGCACATTCCCTATCACTGGGGCGTCCCTAATCTAACCTAATCTAACCAGATCTCCCCGTCAGACTTCTGTCGGGCGGGGAGCCTGGAGGAGGTGATCAGTCTCCTCTTCTGTCCACTTGGACAGAACCTGATTTCCCTAACCTAAATATGGACGCTTCCCGGGGCTCCTACCTTGTTCGATCATGTTGCTTGGTGAGTTGGTCAGTCCCGCCACCGAATCCGCTTGGGGCACAGCCGCCCAGAGGACTGAATCACCTCCACGAAGAAGCACCCGGAGTACTGTCGGGTGGCATGCCTCCTCGTTCGCTTTCGGAGCTCCCAACCTCCAGGCGGTTGCTCCACCGCCCTGGTGGCTTAAGGGGCCGGGGTGGTTGGAATCTCACTGGGGCCTCCAGAAATGTTGCGGAAAAATGTATTACAGCTCGGTGTTACAGCTCAGTTGTGATAGCAACCTGGATCCGGGCGAGAGACCAAGCAGCACTCCCGAGAGTTGGAGAACTCAGGTTTATTACACCAGCAGGACCAGAGAAATTAACACTGCATGCTCTAGACCCCGTCTGTAGGTTTACACAGGCCTTTTATAGGCTGCCAGTTTACACTTTGCAACATCATATGCAAATAAAGTATAACAGGAGTTGACCAACCAGGAACAAGCTTTGTAGAAATAGACCAATCAGGAGTGAGAGAAATAACCAATCATGAGTGAGGGGAATGGACCAATCAGGAGTGAGAGTAATAACCAGTCAGGAGTGAAGGAAATAACCAATCAGAAATGAGCTCAGGGAACCAATAGGATTTTAGGGGTAAGTAAGCCGTTTCAGAGGCAAAAAGTGAGATAGAGCCTCTGGGCCAGGGAACTGGATGGTGCTGGCAGGAGAGTAGTGGCCCTGCTTGGGGGCCCTGCTGGTTTTTTTTATGGGCTTCCCACCTCATTCCCCCCTTTTGATGCTCTCTTTAACATCTGTCGCGAGCATCAACCTTAGAGTGGTGTCCCTTATTCATCATTGGGTTCTTACTGGTCCAGGGGCCTGTACTGAGTAACTAGTAGCAGTAGTCTCAGTGACTATTTGTGAACTAATGAAATGGGTAATGAGATTAAGGATGCAGGGACCAAACAGCAGTGCTAGAAGGATCATGAGGAGGGGGCCTGCTAAGGGGAGGAACCAGGAGGCCCAACTCCAGAGGTTATTTCACTGTGCCCAGGAATTTGCTAATTCCTGATTTCTGCGTTCAACTCGATCTTGTAGTTTTCGGACCGTATTTCTGACAATTTATGGTTGATTTACATAGAAACAGCATTCTTCATTTAGGAAGGGACAGAGTCCCCCCTTTTCGGCGGTGAGCAAGTCTAAGCCCCTCCTGTTCTGTATGACTACTGCTGCTAGGGAGTCCAACTGGTTTTGTAGAGTCATTAAGGACTCAGCCACTTGTTTTAAGTCTTCAGTGACCTCAGCAGATAAGTGCTGGTAATAGTAGGATGCTGAGGCTATTCCTCCTATTCCTGTGCCCACTCCAGTTGCTATTCCCAGCCCAACGAGTAGTGGTATTGACAGGATGGCCCTTTTTGATCAAGTATGGGCCATCAGGGGTACAGGAAGGCTCTGGTTATTAGGTATTATGTCCATCTGAGGGGTAATGAACGCCAATGGGCAAGTACCTGTCCAACTGGCTGGCAGGCACTGGTAGGCACGTGCTCCACATACAAAAAAGGTTCCTGGGCTCGGTGTGCACCAGAGTTTGGCAGGCACACAACCATAAACAGTTGTGCAGTTATGGGCTTGGGCACACTGGGCAGTGGCCAGATTTCCTACAGGATGTTTTGTCCCCAAGTTGTAGATGCAGTCAGGAGCCATATGGGCCAACTGTACATTAAATGACTTGGGGCTCACGTCTGCAGAGTCTGGGGACCACCCAGGGTGGATTGGGCTGGCTACATGCTGGAGGGGGCTGGGATGCAGGCAGAGCCAGCAATCACTTGCTAGTTTTGGGTTAGTAGCATTAAGAAGGTGATGGACCTTGTTTATTAAGGGATTTATTTGGGGGTCCTGGTTATAGAGCATGGACCTAGGTCTATTTTTCTTTTCCCAGTCCTTGCTCGGTCTATAGAAGGGCCCTGAGCGTGTGGGCCAGGGGTTTTTTCTGGGGAGTAGGTCCCTGCCAAATGCAATTTGGCGAATGGGTCTCATTGGAATCCCTGTCATGGAAAGATATGTCAGCAACTACTTTTATAAGAAGAAGGGTTTGGGGTTTCATCATTTTCAACAGGGAGGTATGGTTCCTGTTAGCAGACACTGACTGACCATTAGGCTTCCTATTGTAGAGAGAGAGTACAGCTGGTATTAGTTTCTGGCCTGTGTGCCAATCCTGGGATGCAGTGGCAGTCAGTCCTACAGCTAGTAATAAAGTAACAATACTCAATAAAATAAAGTAACGGCAGCAGTTCTTTTTACGTTTTGATTGGTGGTTCCTCAGGCTCCCGCCGTGCATTGACTAGCCAGCTTCCAGGTGTGGCTAGAGCAAGGCTTGGCGCTCTCTGGCAGGTGAGGCGGGCGTCTCTGGCTCCGACTGCAAGTGGCTCCTCAAGGTCCTGGTTGATTCACCAGACGTCCTCGTCTTGCGGTGGTGCTTCTCTCTTTACTCTGGTGTGATGAGTCCACGGGGCGATACCTGCAACCCTAAGAGCTGCTGGGATGGTTAGTATAACTGAGTAGGGGCCCCTCCAAGTGGGTTCAAGGGGATCCTTTCTCCAATCTTTTATGCAGACTTGATCTCCCGGCTCATATGGGTGTAACATTGTTCCCAGTGAGACTGGGATCCTGTCAGTTACCCACCTATGGTCTTTCCGCATAGTTTTTTCGAGGCCCTGCCTTTGTTTATGAAGTTCTAAGCTTCCTACCTCTCTAACTTTTTCTCCTAGTAACATCAGCGGAGGGGGGTTCCCATATAAGATTTCAAAAGGGGAGAATCCCGTCTTGGACCAAGGGGCATAGAGTACCCACTGGAGAGCCAGGGGCAGAGTGTCAGTCCAAGGTAGTTGAGTTTCTCGACCGAGCTTTATCATCTGCTTTTTTAGGGTCTGGCCCATGCACTCTATTCTTCCTGAATGCCGGGGCCTGTAGGCTTCATGTAGATTCCAGCAGATGTTTACTGTTTTTCCCACTTCTTGTACTATTTTTGCTATGAATGCGGGTCCATTGTCTGACCCTATGGCTAATGGCATCCCGAATCTGGGAATAATTTCTCTTAGTGAAGCGTTTGTTACTTCTCTTGTTTCCTCAGTCCGTACTGGGTATGCTTCTACCCATCCTGAAAAGGTGCAGATAAAAACCAGCAAATAGTTGTATCTTCTGCTGGGCCCCATATCTGCAAAACCCATTTCCATATCTTTAAAAGGAGCCTGGCCATAGCACTGGATTTCTCTTGGCCCACTTGACCCCCATTGTGCATTATTCTGATCACATATGAGGCAGTGCTGAGACTGAGGCACAGAGGGATGGAAGTTGAGGAATCAGACAGTACCGCTCCAACAGGGCCTCTGATGCAGTCTTTCCCAGGTGGGTGAGCTCCTGTTGCTGAAGGCCCACCTGGTGGGCTAATCGCTCAGGTATATATATCCACTTGTCAGGCATCACCCACCATCCTTCCTTTCCACTGGATCCTCCTTTAGTTCTTGCCCATGAGCTTTCCTCGTGGCTGTATGCTGGGGGTGTTGGCAGCAGCTTGGGTGCTGGTCGAACCTTTGGGATGGCCCCAAGGTCTCTGGCATGGCCCGACTGACTTGCCACTTTGTGTGTTGCTTGATCTGCTGGTTGGTTTTTTCTGTTTATGGGGTCATTTCCCTTTATGGTGTCCTTTATAGTGGTTGATTGACATGTCTGTGGGCTCCCAAATTGCCTCTCGCCATAGTACATGGGGGACTCGTCCGGCTTTTGTATCATGGTGGTTGTAGCTGGAAGATGGACTCTACGCCAATCATGGCCTGAGGTTTTTCCGAATACAGGGGAGTATGGTGTCACCAGTTCAGGAGATCCGTTGTACTGAAAGGCTAGTAGTACAAGATGGAGTGGCCGAGCTATATGGGGCCACCATTGTTAACTTGTTGCGGTTCTTGGGTCTCCTGGAAAAGCATCCAGAGGGTGGCCGCTGGCTGGGCGACCTGCAGGATCGAACGGAGTTTCCTTCCCTTGGGCTCTTGGCCGGTAACGTGTTGGGGCCCTTGGGTTTCCCAGAGAGGCTTCTGGAGAGTGGCCGCTGGCTGGGCAGCCTATGGGCCAGAACGGCATTTCCACCCCTTGGGCTCTCGGCTCAGAGCCCGGGGCCACCGCGGTGGTACAGGTGGTGGTGGACCATCCGGTAGAGGCAGCTGTGGTGGAGCTGCAGAAGCAGAAGGAACATTTGGCAGGGGTAGCACTGGCAGTTCTTCAGGGTTGCCCCAAAGGACAGGCCTCGTTCTGTCTTTTTTCCATCTTTAATGTTGGGACCATGAGAATCTTATATTGTCCCTGTCCATTCATGTAGACCCAGACCCACGGAGACAAGGTTTGGGCAACTGTTAGCCAAGAATCAATATATGGGAATTGGTCATGGTGTCCTGGGGGCGTGGTGATTATCCAGTGTATAGCCCCGACAGCTGACAGGTCTAGTGTACCTTCGGGGGCCATCCCACTCCAAAGGTGGGCCATTCTGACTTGCACAACATACACAATTTTTGTGGTGTCAATTTAATTCCATAGTTCCCTGAGAAACCCCTTTTGAAATTTTTAATAATCATGCAGTCCAGAACTGTCGGCTTTGACTTTGAGGAGCCCATTACTATTAGTTGACAGATTTTATGGCCTATAGGCACGGGTCTGCCTCTGGCACTGAGGACTGTGACCCCAGTATATTTGTCCCACTCCTCAAAACAGTGGAGTTCTCAAAAAGCTGGTTCCCTCACTGGGCCTGACATCTACCTGCCTGGCTGGAAGTGCTGCTGATGGGCTGGGGTTCCCACGTTAGGCAGGCAACCCCGAGGCTCCCCCAGGCCTGGATGAGCTCCAGGAGTCCCTGTATAAAGTCTTTTTATAGCCTGAATTGACAAAATATGAGGCCAGGATGGCTGGCTGGTGACAGAATAAATGAACCAAAATAAGGGGCGCCTCAAAAAGAGAGTTACAGCCAGTCCTGGGTTGGCGCCCTCTGGCTCAGGTCTTGTGGTCTTCATTTTAGGCCGAGTAGTATATTGATGCTGATTAATCACGACAGGACATTCCGGGGGACTGGTGACAAGGCTGTGTCAACCTCTTCAATGTAGTCTCATCTTAGTTCCTAAGGGCACAGGGGTTGTTTACTCATAGGCTGTCCTATGTCCCTTTCCCTCTCTCCATAGCCAACCTGTGCCGGTGTCACAAACGAGACAAAGGGAGGGTTTTTGCTGTGTCCACCTGGCCGCTCCCCTTGCGGGGACGAAGGTGCCTCTTAGCTTTGGCAGGTCAGCATAAACCGCTGACTCCGATTGATACCCCGAGGGGCCGATACCGCCATGAGCTGTATGAGGTCACCACAGAACCACAGGTTGGGACTCAAACTCCGTAGCAGAATGCCGTGGAGCTACAAACTTGAACCTGATCACATGCTTTTCAGGCCACACACACACACAGAGATTATTTGCACATTCCCTATCACTGGGGCGTCCCTAATCTAACCTAATCTAACCAGATCTCCCCGTCAGACTTCTGTCGGGCGGGGAGCCTGGAGGAGGTGATCAGTCTCCTCTTCTGTCCACTTGGACAGAACCTGATTTCCCTAACCTAAATATGGACGCTTCCCGGGGCTCCTACCTTGTTCGATCATGTTGCTTGGTGAGTTGGTCAGTCCCGCCACCGAATCCGCTTGGGGCACAGCCGCCCAGAGGACTGAATCACCTCCACGAAGAAGCACCCGGAGTACTGTCGGGTGGCATGCCTCCTCGTTCGCTTTCGGAGCTCCCAACCTCCAGGCGGTTGCTCCACCGCCCTGGTGGCTTAAGGGGCCGGGGTGGTTGGAATCTCACTGGGGCCTCCAGAAATGTTGCGGAAAAATGTATTACAGCTCGGTGTTACAGCTCAGTTGTGATAGCAACCTGGATCCGGGCGAGAGACCAAGCAGCACTCCCGAGAGTTGGAGAACTCAGGTTTATTACACCAGCAGGACCAGAGAAATTAACACTGCATGCTCTAGACCCCGTCTGTAGGTTTACACAGGCCTTTTATAGGCTGCCAGTTTACACTTTGCAACATCATATGCAAATAAAGTATAACAGGAGTTGACCAACCAGGAACAAGCTTTGTAGAAATAGACCAATCAGGAGTGAGAGAAATAACCAATCATGAGTGAGGGGAATGGACCAATCAGGAGTGAGAGTAATAACCAGTCAGGAGTGAAGGAAATAACCAATCAGAAATGAGCTCAGGGAACCAATAGGATTTTAGGGGTAAGTAAGCCGTTTCAGAGGCAAAAAGTGAGATAGAGCCTCTGGGCCAGGGAACTGGATGGTGCTGGCAGGAGAGTAGTGGCCCTGCTTGGGGGCCCTGCTGGTTTTTTTTATGGGCTTCCCACCTCATTCCCCCCTTTTGATGCTCTCTTTAACATCTGTCGCGAGCATCAACCTTAGAGTGGTGTCCCTTATTCATCATTGGGTTCTTACTGGTCCAGGGGCCTGTACTGAGTAACTAGTAGCAGTAGTCTCAGTGACTATTTGTGAACTAATGAAATGGGTAATGAGATTAAGGATGCAGGGACCAAACAGCAGTGCTAGAAGGATCATGAGGAGGGGGCCTGCTAAGGGGAGGAACCAGGAGGCCCAACTCCAGAGGTTATTTCACTGTGCCCAGGAATTTGCTAATTCCTGATTTCTGCGTTCAACTCGATCTTGTAGTTTTCGGACCGTATTTCTGACAATTTATGGTTGATTTACATAGAAACAGCATTCTTCATTTAGGAAGGGACAGAGTCCCCCCTTTTCGGCGGTGAGCAAGTCTAAGCCCCTCCTGTTCTGTATGACTACTGCTGCTAGGGAGTCCAACTGGTTTTGTAGAGTCATTAAGGACTCAGCCACTTGTTTTAAGTCTTCAGTGACCTCAGCAGATAAGTGCTGGTAATAGTAGGATGCTGAGGCTATTCCTCCTATTCCTGTGCCCACTCCAGTTGCTATTCCCAGCCCAACGAGTAGTGGTATTGACAGGATGGCCCTTTTTGATCAAGTATGGGCCATCAGGGGTACAGGAAGGCTCTGGTTATTAGGTATTATGTCCATCTGAGGGGTAATGAACGCCAATGGGCAAGTACCTGTCCAACTGGCTGGCAGGCACTGGTAGGCACGTGCTCCACATACAAAAAAGGTTCCTGGGCTCGGTGTGCACCAGAGTTTGGCAGGCACACAACCATAAACAGTTGTGCAGTTATGGGCTTGGGCACACTGGGCAGTGGCCAGATTTCCTACAGGATGTTTTGTCCCCAAGTTGTAGATGCAGTCAGGAGCCATATGGGCCAACTGTACATTAAATGACTTGGGGCTCACGTCTGCAGAGTCTGGGGACCACCCAGGGTGGATTGGGCTGGCTACATGCTGGAGGGGGCTGGGATGCAGGCAGAGCCAGCAATCACTTGCTAGTTTTGGGTTAGTAGCATTAAGAAGGTGATGGACCTTGTTTATTAAGGGATTTATTTGGGGGTCCTGGTTATAGAGCATGGACCTAGGTCTATTTTTCTTTTCCCAGTCCTTGCTCGGTCTATAGAAGGGCCCTGAGCGTGTGGGCCAGGGGTTTTTTCTGGGGAGTAGGTCCCTGCCAAATGCAATTTGGCGAATGGGTCTCATTGGAATCCCTGTCATGGAAAGATATGTCAGCAACTACTTTTATAAGAAGAAGGGTTTGGGGTTTCATCATTTTCAACAGGGAGGTATGGTTCCTGTTAGCAGACACTGACTGACCATTAGGCTTCCTATTGTAGAGAGAGAGTACAGCTGGTATTAGTTTCTGGCCTGTGTGCCAATCCTGGGATGCAGTGGCAGTCAGTCCTACAGCTAGTAATAAAGTAACAATACTCAATAAAATAAAGTAACGGCAGCAGTTCTTTTTACGTTTTGATTGGTGGTTCCTCAGGCTCCCGCCGTGCATTGACTAGCCAGCTTCCAGGTGTGGCTAGAGCAAGGCTTGGCGCTCTCTGGCAGGTGAGGCGGGCGTCTCTGGCTCCGACTGCAAGTGGCTCCTCAAGGTCCTGGTTGATTCACCAGACGTCCTCGTCTTGCGGTGGTGCTTCTCTCTTTACTCTGGTGTGATGAGTCCACGGGGCGATACCTGCAACCCTAAGAGCTGCTGGGATGGTTAGTATAACTGAGTAGGGGCCCCTCCAAGTGGGTTCAAGGGGATCCTTTCTCCAATCTTTTATGCAGACTTGATCTCCCGGCTCATATGGGTGTAACATTGTTCCCAGTGAGACTGGGATCCTGTCAGTTACCCACCTATGGTCTTTCCGCATAGTTTTTTCGAGGCCCTGCCTTTGTTTATGAAGTTCTAAGCTTCCTACCTCTCTAACTTTTTCTCCTAGTAACATCAGCGGAGGGGGGTTCCCATATAAGATTTCAAAAGGGGAGAATCCCGTCTTGGACCAAGGGGCATAGAGTACCCACTGGAGAGCCAGGGGCAGAGTGTCAGTCCAAGGTAGTTGAGTTTCTCGACCGAGCTTTATCATCTGCTTTTTTAGGGTCTGGCCCATGCACTCTATTCTTCCTGAATGCCGGGGCCTGTAGGCTTCATGTAGATTCCAGCAGATGTTTACTGTTTTTCCCACTTCTTGTACTATTTTTGCTATGAATGCGGGTCCATTGTCTGACCCTATGGCTAATGGCATCCCGAATCTGGGAATAATTTCTCTTAGTGAAGCGTTTGTTACTTCTCTTGTTTCCTCAGTCCGTACTGGGTATGCTTCTACCCATCCTGAAAAGGTGCAGATAAAAACCAGCAAATAGTTGTATCTTCTGCTGGGCCCCATATCTGCAAAACCCATTTCCATATCTTTAAAAGGAGCCTGGCCATAGCACTGGATTTCTCTTGGCCCACTTGACCCCCATTGTGCATTATTCTGATCACATATGAGGCAGTGCTGAGACTGAGGCACAGAGGGATGGAAGTTGAGGAATCAGACAGTACCGCTCCAACAGGGCCTCTGATGCAGTCTTTCCCAGGTGGGTGAGCTCCTGTTGCTGAAGGCCCACCTGGTGGGCTAATCGCTCAGGTATATATATCCACTTGTCAGGCATCACCCACCATCCTTCCTTTCCACTGGATCCTCCTTTAGTTCTTGCCCATGAGCTTTCCTCGTGGCTGTATGCTGGGGGTGTTGGCAGCAGCTTGGGTGCTGGTCGAACCTTTGGGATGGCCCCAAGGTCTCTGGCATGGCCCGACTGACTTGCCACTTTGTGTGTTGCTTGATCTGCTGGTTGGTTTTTTTCTGTTTATGGGGTCATTTCCCTTTATGGTGTCCTTTATAGTGGTTGATTGACATGTCTGTGGGCTCCCAAATTGCCTCTCGCCATAGTACATGGGGGACTCGTCCGGCTTTTGTATCATGGTGGTTGTAGCTGGAAGATGGACTCTACGCCAATCATGGCCTGAGGTTTTTCCGAATACAGGGGAGTATGGTGTCACCAGTTCAGGAGATCCGTTGTACTGAAAGGCTAGTAGTACAAGATGGAGTGGCCGAGCTATATGGGGCCACCATTGTTAACTTGTTGCGGTTCTTGGGTCTCCTGGAAAAGCATCCAGAGGGTGGCCGCTGGCTGGGCGACCTGCAGGATCGAACGGAGTTTCCTTCCCTTGGGCTCTTGGCCGGTAACGTGTTGGGGCCCTTGGGTTTCCCAGAGAGGCTTCTGGAGAGTGGCCGCTGGCTGGGCAGCCTATGGGCCAGAACGGCATTTCCACCCCTTGGGCTCTCGGCTCAGAGCCCGGGGCCACCGCGGTGGTACAGGTGGTGGTGGACCATCCGGTAGAGGCAGCTGTGGTGGAGCTGCAGAAGCAGAAGGAACATTTGGCAGGGGTAGCACTGGCAGTTCTTCAGGGTTGCCCCAAAGGACAGGCCTCGTTCTGTCTTTTTTTCCATCTTTAATGTTGGGACCATGAGAATCTTATATTGTCCCTGTCCATTCATGTAGACCCAGACCCACGGAGACAAGGTTTGGGCAACTGTTAGCCAAGAATCAATATATGGGAATTGGTCATGGTGTCCTGGGGGCGTGGTGATTATCCAGTGTATAGCCCCGACAGCTGACAGGTCTAGTGTACCTTCGGGGGCCATCCCACTCCAAAGGTGGGCCATTCTGACTTGCACAACATACACAATTTTTGTGGTGTCAATTTAATTCCATAGTTCCCTGAGAAACCCCTTTTGAAATTTTTAATAATCATGCAGTCCAGAACTGTCGGCTTTGACTTTGAGGAGCCCATTACTATTAGTTGACAGATTTTATGGCCTATAGGCACGGGTCTGCCTCTGGCACTGAGGACTGTGACCCCAGTATATTTGTCCCACTCCTCAAAACAGTGGAGTTCTCAAAAAGCTGGTTCCCTCACTGGGCCTGACATCTACCTGCCTGGCTGGAAGTGCTGCTGATGGGCTGGGGTTCCCACGTTAGGCAGGCAACCCCGAGGCTCCCCCAGGCCTGGATGAGCTCCAGGAGTCCCTGTATAAAGTCTTTTTATAGCCTGAATTGACAAAATATGAGGCCAGGATGGCTGGCTGGTGACAGAATAAATGAACCAAAATAAGGGGCGCCTCAAAAAGAGAGTTACAGCCAGTCCTGGGTTGGCGCCCTCTGGCTCAGGTCTTGTGGTCTTCATTTTAGGCCGAGTAGTATATTGATGCTGATTAATCACGACAGGACATTCCGGGGGACTGGTGACAAGGCTGTGTCAACCTCTTCAATGTAGTCTCATCTTAGTTCCTAAGGGCACAGGGGTTGTTTACTCATAGGCTGTCCTATGTCCCTTTCCCTCTCTCCATAGCCAACCTGTGCCGGTGTCACAAACGAGACAAAGGGAGGGTTTTTGCTGTGTCCACCTGGCCGCTCCCCTTGCGGGGACGAAGGTGCCTCTTAGCTTTGGCAGGTCAGCATAAACCGCTGACTCCGATTGATACCCGAGGGGCCGATACCGCCATGAGCTGTATGAGGTCACCACAGAACCACAGGTTGGGACTCAAACTCCGTAGCAGAATGCCGTGGAGCTACAAACTTGAACCTGATCACATGCTTTTCAGGCCACACACACACACAGAGATTATTTGCACATTCCCTATCACTGGGGCGTCCCTAATCTAACCTAATCTAACCAGATCTCCCCGTCAGACTTCTGTCGGGCGGGGAGCCTGGAGGAGGTGATCAGTCTCCTCTTCTGTCCACTTGGACAGAACCTGATTTCCCTAACCTAAATATGGACGCTTCCCGGGGCTCCTACCTTGTTCGATCATGTTGCTTGGTGAGTTGGTCAGTCCCGCCACCGAATCCGCTTGGGGCACAGCCGCCCAGAGGACTGAATCACCTCCACGAAGAAGCACCCGGAGTACTGTCGGGTGGCATGCCTCCTCGTTCGCTTTCGGAGCTCCCAACCTCCAGGCGGTTGCTCCACCGCCCTGGTGGCTTAAGGGGCCGGGGTGGTTGGAATCTCACTGGGGCCTCCAGAAATGTTGCGGAAAAATGTATTACAGCTCGGTGTTACAGCTCAGTTGTGATAGCAACCTGGATCCGGGCGAGAGACCAAGCAGCACTCCCGAGAGTTGGAGAACTCAGGTTTATTACACCAGCAGGACCAGAGAAATTAACACTGCATGCTCTAGACCCCGTCTGTAGGTTTACACAGGCCTTTTATAGGCTGCCAGTTTACACTTTGCAACATCGTATGCAAATAAAGTATAACAGAAGTTGACCAACCAGGAACAAGCTTTGTAGAAATAACCAATCAGGAGTGAGGGGAATGGACCAATCAGGAGTGTGCTCCATGCAAATGAAGTACTACAAATGGACCAATCAGAAGTTAGGGAAGTGGACCAATCAGAAGTGAGAGTAATAGCCAGTCAGGAGTGAAGGAAATAACCAATCAGAAATGAGCTCAGGGAACCAATAGAATTTTAGGGGTAAGTAAGCCATTTCAGAGGCAAAAAGTGAGATAGAGCCTCTGGGCCTGGGAACCGGGTGGTGCCGGCAGGAGAGTAGCGGCCCTGCTTGGGGGCCCTGACGGTTTTTTTTTTTATGGGGCTTCCCGCCTCATCAGGACTCCATTTCTTCCTGTGGCTGAATAATATTCCATTATCTGTACAGGCAGACCTCGGAGACATTGCGGGTTTGTTTCCAGACCACAGCAGTGAAGTTAATATTGCAATAAAGTGAGTCACACGAATTTTTTTGGCTTCCCAGTGCATATAAAAGTTATGTTTATATTCTGCTGTGTAATCTATTAAGTGTACAAGAGCATTATGTCTACAAAAAACAATGTGCACACCTTAACTTGAAAATATCTTACTGCTAGAAAATGCTAACCATCATCTGAGCCTTCAGTGAGTTGTAATCTCTTTTGCTGGTGGAGGGTTTGAAGCATTGCAAGAATTACCACGATATGACACAGAGACACGAAGTGAGCAAATACTACTGGAAAAGTGACCCCAATTGACTTGCTCGATGCAAGGCTGCCCCAAACCTTCCATTAAAAAAAAAAACAAAAACAGATTCTGCAAAGCACAATAAAGCAAAGTGCAATAAAAGGATATATATATACACACACATACATACATACACACATGTAATATATATATAATAATATATATATTATTATATACCACACATATATAATTTAATTAATTTTCAACAAAAAATTTCAAGGTAATTCAATGAGTATAGAAAAGTCTTTTCAATCAATGATGCGGGAACAACTGGATATTTCTATGGAAAGAAATGAGCCTCAACCTTCATCTCACAAAGCTAGCTTGAAATGGATCACAGATCTATGTGTAAAATCAAAAATGGTAAAACTCTAGAAAACCATGTTGGAGGAAAAATCTTCACAATCTTAGGATAAGCAACGATTTCTCAAATAAGATGCAAAAAGAACTAACCATAAGAAAAATAATAAACACAAATTTGACTTCATTGAAATTATAATCTGCTCTTAGAAGAATGCCACTAAGAAAATAAAAAGACAAGCCACAGAATAAAAGAAAGTGTTGATAATATGTACATCTGACAAGAGACGTATCCAGAAAAACACCTATACATGTTAAGAAGACAAAGAAACCAAATTATTTTTAAGTGGACAAAAGACGTGAATAGATACTTCACAAAAGAGGATATACAAGTAACCAATAAGCACAGGAAGAGGTGTTGACTATCATTAGTCACCAGGGAAATGCAACTTAAAACCACGGTGAGACACCTCTATGCACTCTCTGGAATGGCGAAAATTAGAGAGACAAACGCAAGTTTTGGCGAAGACAGGAACCGCTAGGACTGCTGCACGGTGCCCATGGGAGTGCAATACGGCTCAGCCACTTTGGGAAACTATCTGGCAATCTTCCATGAAGTTAATGTATTCTTACCATCTAGCCCAGAAATTTCACTCCTAGGTACTCCTCAAGAAAAGTATAAACATACCACACAAAGACTTGTAAATGAAGACTTATGGCACTTTCATTTATAATAGCCCCAAACAGTAAACAACTCAAATGTCCATCAGCAGACAAATGGATAAACCAACTGCGGCGTATAACGGACTACCATCGGCGATAGAAAGGGAAGAACTACTCATATACGCAACATAGAGGATTTTCAAAAACGTTATGCTAAGCAAAGGAAGCCAGAGCCAAGAGAGTATCTCTACGCGATTCTAAAGAGTGAAATTCTCCAACAGGTAAAGCCAGTCTTTAGTGATGGAAACCAGATCTGTGCTTGCCTACAGCCCGAGGGTGGGCGGGTGCCAGCAGAGCACCAGGAAGTGACTGCAAAGGGCAGGAGGGAGTTTTAGGGGGTGATGGAAATGGCTTGACTGATGGGTGGGGGGAAGCGTTACATGAGTGTATACATCTGCCAAAGCTTATCAAACTGCACATCTTTTTAAAATGAGTAGATTTTATTGTGTGTAAATTATACCTTGAAGTTTATTTCTGAAAGTTTTAAAAAGGCAAATTATAGTAACATTCAGTTAAGTCAAATTGATTTAATACAATGTTTGACTAAATGCTGAGGGAATACAAAGTTGAATTAGACGTGGCCTTGCCCTCATACACCTTCAAGATGCGTAGGTATATAGATAATTATTGTACAGAACATATTGTGGTAACATCACTTTTCAATTTCATAGTGCTGAAAAGGGACAAAACTTAGTTCTAACTTTCCAAAAATTTACAGAAATAATGTGCATTCAGCTGATGGGGACATGGACTGGGGCAGGAACTTCACCATAAAACCTACATACAACCAGTGGGGAGGGCATAGCTCAAAGGTAGATCATGTGCTAAGTGTGCATGTGGTCCTGGGCTCCATCCTCAGCACCTCCATTAAAAAAAAATTAAACAACAAAGCATTAAGCGTGTTAGCTCAGATCCCATTAATTGTGGATTTGTAACAATATGCCAAGTGTATTTATGAAATTCTTATTGAATAGGAAGTTACATAATTTAGGACTTCAGAGGTATAATGAATAAATAATGAACCAACAGGCATTGTATATTTTTTCATTATCACAATCTTTTACGGAGGTATTGGCATGAAGCCAGTGTGGGCTTTGGAGTCAAATCTCATAATGATGATGATGATGATGATGATGATGATGATGATAAAAATAAAAATAACAGTAATAGCTAGAATTTTTGAGGGCTTACCAGGCGCCTGGCCATGTGCTAAACTCTTTGCAAGCCTTACTTTATTGAGTCTGTCTTCACAATGAATTAATCTGTGAGGTAGGTATTATTCTTATTATTATATTCACAAACCTGTGAAAACACTAGGTAATAGTTAACTGGACATTTCAAGTGGATGAATTGTACGGTGTGTGAATTACATCTCTAATAATGAAGCTGTTAACAAATGTGTATTGTAATTTCTAGAGGAATAATAAAAGGGAAATAAAAATTGAATAAATACAAGCTAAGAGAAAGGGTAAAACAAAATAATAAAAATTTCTCAATTAATTCAAAAGAAAATATGAAAGTAATCTTAAAAGGATAAAGGACATACTTGACAAATAGAAAAAAAGATAATTAGATGGTAGATTTGAACCCAAATATACTGCAATTACATGAACTGTAAATAGACTAACAACTCCATTTAAAAGAGAGATTGTGTAAGTAAATTTAAAATAATCTAATTATATATTGCCTATCCAATATCCATCTTCATTACAAGGACACAGAAAAGCTGCCAGTAAGAGGGAAGAGAAAAGCCACGCTGACTATTACAGACTGAATTGCGTCTCCTTAAATTCATATGGTAAAGCCCTACCCGCTAGCACCTCAGAATGTGACTGCACTTGCAGAGATGCCTCACAAAAGGTGATTTAGTTAAAAATGAGGCCATTAGGGTGGGTCCTAATCCGATCTGCTGATGTCCTTAAAAGAAGAGGAGATTAGGATTACAAGAGACTCCAGGGATGTGCGTTCACAGAGAAGAGGCTGTGTGAGGGCACAACAAGAAGGCAGTCGTCTACAAACCACGGAGAGAGGCCTCAGGAGAGACCAAACCTGCCGACACCTTGACCTCGGACTTCCAGCCTCCAGAGCTGTGAGAAAGTACATTTCTATTGTTTAAGTCACCCAGTCTCTGGTATTTTGATACAGCAGCCTTTTCAAACTAATGTACTAACAATAACAAAAGACAGCTGCTGTCGCTGCGATAACATTAGACAAAGTAGAATTACCAGTATTTGGAATGAAAAAAGAGACATAACTACATGGCACTGCAGACACTTAAAAAAATCATGAAAACCTTTATGGCAATAAATTTGACATTTTAAATAAAATGGACAAGTTCCTAGAAAAACACCTTCCACCAATACTGACACAAGAAGATACAGACAATATGACATGTCCTATATCCACTAAAGAAACTGAATTGTAATTTAAAACCTTCTCATGAAGAAAATTCTGGGCTTGGTTAGCTTCATCAGTGAATTTTCAAATATTTAAGGAAGGAACAATATTACTCTAATGAAAACTTTCACAGAGGAAATAAAAAGAGAGATCATTTTCCAACTCATTTTATGAAGCCAGTATAATTGTGACAACAAAACTTGGCAAGGACATCACGAATAAAGAAAATTCCAGATCAATCGCTCTCATAAATATAGAAAAAAAAAAACCTACACAAAATATTAGCAGATCAAATCCCCTGACATATAGAAAGGATAATACATTTTGACCAAGTCCGGTTTATTACAGGAATGCAAGTTTGGTTTAAAAATTGACAGTCAAATGATGGGGAAAATGCAAGAGAAATAATCCCAGTGACTGTGAAAAGGAAGAAAGGCTAGGATTTTCCTAACGTCATCAAAACATATTATAAAGTTACAGTAATTAAAATGGCATGACACTAGTCTACACATTTTAAAAACTGGACTAATGAATAAAACAAAGAGTAAACAGAAATGTGGCATGGTTAAATAAGTGGGGGGAAACGCCTACTTTTCCTGCTTCGGAAACTAAATTCTCTAAATCTTTGTAGTTTTCCATGAATTTTCTTTGATTTTCCCCCAAAGAGACAATTTTATGCCTCTTTTCTAATTTTTATACCTTCATTTGCTTTCTCTGACCTAACGGCATTGACTAACACCTCCAGTATCAAGTTAGCTAGTCATGGTGATTGTGGTCCCCCTTGTCTTACATCTAACTTTAGCCGGAGTGTCTTTGGTGCCTGTTATTAAATGAGATGCTGGCCTCGGGCTGGGATGTCTACATTCTATCTCCAGCTCTATTTTTATCATCTCTATCCATGTATGTATCATATATAAAATTTATGTACATAGATTCATGTTAAGGAAGGAATATGATAATAAGCAATGATGTACTTTTAATATTTTGTAATTTGAAGAAAGTACCATTCGTTCTTTTATTGTTTCTATCAGGATTGGGTTTTTAATTTTGTCAAATGCTTAGATCTATTAATATAATGACTTACTTGTTTGACTTACGATGACTTGGGGATTTCCTGATATTGAAGCATTCTCGAGTTCTGGAATGTCACGCTTGACCATGATGTTTGTGTAATACGCTGTTGGATTCTATTTTCAATTATTCTACTTAAGAGTTTTGCATCACGTTTGTAAGGGAGATTGGTCTGCAATATTTTCTTGGTAAATTATGCTTTTTTTTTTTTGTAAATTACTAGAAAATCAAGTCTCAGCTTCTTTCACTCTCTTTCTCTCATAAATATACAGCAGAGTTACCCAAAGGCTATGCTGCATATGTGTGTGTAACATCACAGCAAGCTGAATGCAGAGGTGGATGAGAATCCAACTGGTCTATTAAGCCAGATAATAAAGTGCTTTTCAAGAATGTAAACAAGCCACTCTTCTCAGCAATTTCTATGGAAAATATAATTATTTTTCATAAAGTTGTTATTTAGGTTAACACATAATGGGTTTATTATTTTTAAATGGATAGTTTTTAATTCTCAAATTTAATATCTAATATGGTAAGTGTTTTAATAGATAGAACCCACATAAGTGAAAGTCTGAGAACTGCCATCCTAGCAAGCTATCTACTTCATGCATTTAAAAACCTACACAAAGTCACGGTTTTAAAAAGTGCCTCCCTCTTGATAATGCCTTTCCTCCGGCCATTTCTTATGTTGTGTCTTTAGCCTTTCTCTCCCTTCAAAATCATCAGGTCGGCTATTGGATTGTTTGTTTTTGTTAATTTTTTAAGTGAACCCAGCTTCTTGACTTATCAGCGGCAAGTTTAAAATCTCATTAACTTCTGCTTTTATCCTTATCAATTTCTTTCTTCTGCCCTTTCCATTTATGTTGTTGTTTGCCTACAATTTAGTTGCATATTTCATTCATTTAATATTTATTAACAAGATATTTAATACTATTAATTTTCTTTGCACACTGCTTAGCTATATCCCCGAGATTCTGGCGTGTCTGTTTTCAGTATCAGAAATCTCTGGAAATTCTGCAATATCATTGTGTATTTCCCCTTTGATTCTAGAGCTCTTCAATTACATATTTGAAATATTGTAAATAACATGGACTGTTTTATTTTTCGTTTTGCCCTTCTGTGTGCCTTATGAAATATTGCAAAATTTGAAATAGCCGAATTTGAAAGCATGAAGTTTTACTATTTATCTGTACTTTGCAAGCCTCGTGCGTTGCTCCACACCAAGTTCGTGACAGGTGAGTTTAGGCTAGATGCCCTCTGAAATTCCTTCCAATTCTAAGATTCAATTATTCTATATATGCAGGTAAATTAGATTTTAAAATTCTTTTTTTGGGGGGTGTAATTAGGTTTGTTTGTTTATTTGATGGAGGTGCTGGGTTAAAATTCTTTTTTTAGTGGATGTGTCTCTCTGAAAGATTTTACAGCTCTCAGAGAGAAAGCAAATGTCCTCATTTTGTGCCTCACGTTTAGACTGACTGCCAGCCGGCAGAAAACTTCTTAAAGGAGGTAAAAACTGCATACTATTCTGGCTGTCACCAACCAGAGCCCCCTGCTTTCAGCACCACCACGCAGTAACACACCATCCCACTGAAGACCCTTCACGCTGTGCTCTGTACGGGGCAGAAACTGTGCACGTGGTTCACCTCCAGCAACGGCAATCACGCAGCAAGGACCCGACTGACTCTTACTCATACACTGACTACATGAAACCACCTACGCCAGACCTTGTGGTGACCATTAAATAACAAGCCATCCGTATTTGGAAAGATGCTGCCACTGTCAGCAAATCCAGAAGAAGCCAAGCAATGGATCGGTAGGTTTTGTGTCGCTGTGTGTGTTTCACGGTTCTGTCTGATCACCTGGATTCTGTTCCGAGGGTTCGCCAGGCGTTGTCTTGGAAATGCAGCTCGGTGTGTGCTCTCTGATGTGCCTACTCCCAGCCGGCACCTTGCTGGCCTTTTACTCATGGGCTGGTACACGTCTCCCAAAATCCAACTTTGGTTGTTTTCTCCCAGTTTGGTTGCCAGCAGCCACACCCTTCACAGCAGACCGTGGAATCCTATGCTCACTTTCATATCGTATTTAAATACAGGTATTTAAAAATGAATCACTTCCTTTCATACAGAGCTGTCCTTTCTCTCCACCCTTCTCTCCCACAAGCCTGGGCCTTGAGGGCTTGTTGGAGGACTGTGCACCTGACTCGTGGGTGCGAGTGGGAGCTCTGGTTAGCCCTGTGGTTATACCAGGAGGCTGGGGATGACCACCAGTAGGAAGTCAAGCTCCCCAGTGATGCTCATCCAGGAGTCCCTGCCACGTAATATTTTCCTTCAGTTCATTTGGACGTGGAACCTGGCATGGGGAACCCTCTTCCCACAATGCCACCTCTAAATATTAACTGGTTTTTTAAGAAGCTCCCTTTTCTGTGAAGGAAAAATACACATATTTAGTGATCCTGGAAGACCGCATCTTTGAAGCCTTGGACTTCATAATAGAAGAGACAGACCTGGGAGGGCTTTAGTGACAGAACAGCAACATGAAACATGTGCCTCATACCCTCTACTCTTAGTCTTTGAGACTTTTCATTAGATCTATTACTGTCACTTGGGGTGAATGTTTTAATTAAAATGATATTTCAAACAGCCAGCAGCCCTGAGGCTTAAAGCAATTGTAAGGAATAAAGGTCCTGCCAAAGAGCTCAATCCTATTTTCCAAGGCGCACTCTGTGGAGCTCCTCCTGCCTGCGCGGGCTGGAGGCACTGGCTCGGACCCAGAGGTTGCCTCGGCACTTCTCCCCTCCTGGCTTTCCGAGTGCTTTGGCCCACACGGCACACATGACTGCTGAAGGTTCCCGGCCTGTGCGTCCCAGGTGGATACTGATTTAAGTAGCTTCTACTTCTTCATTTGGATAAAGGTTATAATATAACCTTAGCTCAGACTCAGCTAAACAGGGAATCTAAAATCTTGTATTTGCAGACACGGGGTGAACATCTTCAGAGACGCCGTAGACGTCTAGCAGGGTTGGACTAGATCAGTGATAAACCGTTTTTCTAGACACTTGGAAGGAATCCTGATATCACCTTGGGGTAAAAGGACCCTAATAGATAATAATTGGGAGCAATGATATAAGGTACTCATAGCCCTCCCTGACGATTGATGGCACACATTCACTCAGCGAGTCTTCAGGGTTATCTGCAAATGCTCTACTCACCAAATGGAGAGTAAGTAAAAAGGGAAAGAGACAAGAAAGCAAGTCCCTTCGGATACGACGCTGTCCTTTGAAACGGCAGTTTTAGGGGAAGGGGTCCTGTTGGGAATGTGCTCAGTTAAATCTGTGAGCTTAGCTTAGGGCCAGACCCGGGCTTCCGACGTCTAAAGGTGAGACAAAGCCTCAATACATCTCTGACCTACTCCCTCGTCTGGAGACCATCCACAGATCCGTGTCTTTACCTTAGAACAGTAAAACAGATCCCAACAGAACAAACGTGGAAGAGAAACGGAAATCCTTAAACCATTCAACAGGAGAGAAACTTCTAGAAATTTCCTAAGGAACAGTCATGTTTTACTGACACGTGCTCAGCCGACCAGGAAGTTACAACTCTAAAAACAGGTATCAGGAGGCCACTGCGAATGAGACCCTGAGATCTGTGGTTCTTTGGTCCCACCCTACAGGGAGCTTCCCGAGAGTCTCGGGTCCTTCTGCCTGAGTGCATGTCCCTCCTGTCGTCTGACCTGAGTGTCTCTGCTGTAGTTCCCGGGAGCCCGACGTGTCCGCTCTCGCTTTACTGAGTGGGCTCAGGCTGACACCTGCATGGTCCTGAGAATCCTTCTTTCCACATAGGCTCACTTCACCCGCCTCCCAGCATTTAGTCTCTTCTGGCGGAATCTGTGTGCTGTCGCTTCTTTTTACAATAATAATAATTTTACACTGTGGTCACTTACTCATGTAGGAGAAAACAGAGAATATTATTACACATGCGAGCCTTTGGAAATCAGCAACAGGAAGGGTCTGGAGATCAGAACAGTAAGTAATGACTCATCTCAGGATCCTTTTTCTAACCCACCGATTGGTTGGGCCCCCAGGTATTTTATTATTTAACTGTTTGTAATGATCTGTTCAACATCTACCTCCCCCATTAAGCTGTAAACTCCGTGATGGCAAAGCCTTATCTGTTTTATTCATTACTATTTTCCCAGGACCTAGACAAATACCAGGCACACAGCAGATGATCGATATATATTTGTTGATCGATTGACCAGTGTTAGACTAATTGCTTAATATCTGAGAGCTTTAGTTTTTGCATCTATAAAATCATGGGCTAAATTAAATCATCCTCAAAGTCCTTACCAGATGGAGCTAATTTGTATCATGAGCTGTGAAGTGGATTGATGTGTGCTATTCAGTATGAAATGCATCAGAAACACAAGACGGAGGGTTGGGTGCCCAGGGGGATGGAGAGAGATGGGATAAAGCAAGCATAATGCAGTGTTAACTGCAGAGTGTAACGATGTTCACTGCACCATGACTTCAACTTTCTGTGTATTTAAAGTTTTTCATAATAAAACGTTGGGGAAAAAAATGTGGGTTTTGGAATAGCCTAAAATAAGGATTTTGGTAGAAAAAAAGCTGAAGAAAATAATCCAATATAAAAATCATCCACAAGAAATCTACAAAAAAAAAAAAAAGGACACTATGAACTTATCTACAAAACAGAAACAGACTCTCAGTCATAGTAAATAATATTATGGTTATGCGGGGAAAGGGGATGGGAAGGGATAAATTTGGGAGTTTGAGATTTACAAATGTTAGCTGCTACATATAAAAATAGATTTTAAGTTTCTGCTGTACAGCACAGTTCAATATCTTGTAATAATCTTTAATGAAAAAGAATATGAAAATGAGTATATGTATGTATATGCATGACTGGGACGTTGTACTGTGCACCAGAAACTGCCACATTATAATTGATTGTATTTCAGTTTAAAAAAATCATCCACAAGAGTTCAAGGTTATAAATAGAATGGGGAGACAAAATAGATGCATACATTTTAATAAAATTGTATGACCTTGCAAAAAATCTATGTAAGTAGTAGAGGCGATAAGTGTATTATAAGAGTTTAGAGAAGAGAGAACAATCATGGGGGCAGAAAGTGCTTCATGGAGGAGGTGATATTTCAGTTGAGCCTTGAAGGCTATGTATAATTTGGATGGGCAATGAGGATAAGAAAAGGAATTTTTAAGGGGCTGAGAACAGCTGAAAATGATATAGTGAGCATATGTGTGGAGCAGGAATATATAAGCAAGGACAGTGAATTTTACATTGGCTTAGCTGCAACATAATATGGAAAGATAAGGCTGAAAAGCAATGATGATGATAAATAAAATTTTCTAGGATCTTCCTTATATGTATGAGGCCCCTGCACACAGCACTTCCCATGCATTGTCTCCTTTAATCCTCACAACAAACAAATGAGATATTTCAACTATAACTGTTGCTAGTAGGGAAACGTTTGCCCAAGGTCACACAGCTGACAAGCAGCAGAATCAGGTGTGTCTGATCCAAAGCCCAAATACCTAACCACTCGACATACTGCCTCCCTGGTAAAGTGAGGCTAGACTCCAGGGGCCTTAAATTCCAAGGTCAGGAGTCGGGGCTCTGCTCCCTAAGCCTGGAGGCCCACGGAAAGATTCTGATGATCAGAGACGTTTACAAAGTGTACCTGAGAGAAACAGGGAAGAGACTGAAGCTAGGAAGCCCCATTAGGGAGCTGTCCCAGTAAGAGGTGTGAATGAAGGCCCTAATTCAGAATAATAGCTGTGGGGACAGAATAAAGGAAGCATCTTTAAGAGGAAATAATCTACTGACCTCCTCCTACTAAAATTATAGTGAAATATATTGAGAAATTCAGTTTTGTTGGTAAATATTCAAACTAAAGGGATCTCCTGATCCCAAGGGTTATATTGTATTAGCCCAGTGAGACTTCAAAGAAAAATGACTCACTCAAATGTCATTCCAGCCCCCTCAGCAAGCCACGCAGGCTTCAGGGGTGGTTTGAGGGTCTTCAGAGGTCAAAAGGTCAGGCTGGTCTGAACTGCCCACAGGGCTCCTTTGGGCCCAGTCTTGCAATTCGTTCTCACTACTGGTGAGCTCCGGAATGGATCCAAGAGGTCCACAGCTGGTTGTCCCATCAGTAATCTGATGGAGCTAATCTCCCTTCCCCAAGAACTGGATCTCGAGCATCTAGGGTTTGTTAAGACTGTCACTTAGCCTGACCCACTGGGACGGTTGTGGCTTTCTACAGTGAGCTGCCCCGAGGAGTTTGCTGAAGGGTGGAAATTCTCATCAGAAGAGACGTATGTGGATATGGAGGTGGGTGAAAATTCCTGGGGAGGGGGCGATCCCTGGGGAGCATTCGTTTACATGTGGGTGGGGTCCCTGAAACAGCTCTCTGGTGTTCCTTCCTCCCTTCTGTCTCCAGTATTTCCCTGATGCAGGTGACATGCTGGGGAGTACTGACATGAAACAAGAAGAGACTCCTGGAAAGACAGACCAGTGGGCAAGCACAAATGTGTGTGTGAGACCACGTCGGTAGCCAAGATGGAAAGCAAGTTCTCAGACAGGGAGACGGTATCAGATAAGAGGAAGGTACATCAGAGGGAGTGATTGCATTATTTCCCCACGTTTACAATCAACAGGCTTTGAAGTCCAAGGAGATTTGTAGCAGGAAGAGCTGCATTCAAGTATGAGCCCAAAGCTCACTCAGAAATCAGCTATAAATAGGGAGAGGCTCATGGAGCTATTGTGAGAATCTAACAAATTGAGAGACGAATCAGTACTTTATACGCTGTAAAGTGCATTTATTGCAAGGTGCTATAAATATACATAAACTGTAAAAAACTACACAAATGTAAGGGATAATAATACGATAATTTGAGGAGGAAAACAGCCTTCTGAATGTAGTCTCTGACATTATTCTGGACTGTAGTCTGTAATAAGATTATTTTAAACAAACAACAGAATTTGCCTGTTGAAATGCATCTTCTCTCTTTCAAAATCAATAATCTTCGTGGGGCTTGATTTTATTTCAAGGAGAAACTATTCGAAACACACGAAACTCCTTTTCTGGGATTAATTTCCTTCAGAACCAGGTTACAAGCCACACAAAATTATCTCATTAATTTACACTCACATTGTGTTTTGAAACTTACATGTTATCTAGCTTAATCATTAGAGCTAATTCCAAAAGAATGTTGTTTTATTTAAGTCAAAATTCACTCCTTAGAGCAATGGTCCTTAATCTTTTTCATGTACGTTGAGGGCCTGCCAAAATGCACAATGTACAGAACTGTTTGCATGGGAATTTCTCGATCCCGAGGCAAAGAACTCTTGATCTTCCAAGAGTTATAGAAATTCAAATTTGAGGGCTAGAGATTGGAGGGCAATTATTTTCTGAGCATAAGCAGCAGGCTTGTTGGAATAAATGTTTAGCTTCCCAAAGGAATTGGCTGAAGGAAACCACACCACTGTAAGAGTGATCATACGGTATGAGTGTTTAAAAAGGAGTATTAGAGTCATAGGGGGTTTGTGTCATTTCTGTAGCTGCAGAGTGTGTGTGTGTGTGTGTGTGTGTGTGTTCATTACTAGTGGGATGTTAAGGTGGCAGCACTTGCCTCCCCAGGTGTCAACCCTTAACTCAATTAAACCAATTCACCCTGAAAGAGCCACGCCCTAGGTAAAGGAGTCAGATGGGCTGACACCACGCTCGAGGCCCGCCTGGTTCCAGAGGATGAAGACGGGCATGACTGGCATCCGGGTAGCTGCTCCCGGAGTCCTGGCCAAGGGGGTCGTTGGGGGGGCTGACACTGGTGCCCTCTCTCTTGAGACAGGGAGTATACCCTGTGATCCTCCCACAGGCCAGCCGACGTCAGAAACAGACTTGCCATGAATTAGCTCATTTCACTCTTCAACAGCCTCCTCAGAAAGATAGTACTGTCCTCACAGATGAGAAAACAGACCCAGAAAAGCTACACAACTTAAAATCAGTTAGCTAATTAGCCAAGTCAGCCAAGCCCATATTTGGTTTCAGAGCCCCGGCTCCTCGTGCCGCCGGACACTGTCTCTTCCATTTCTTCCCTGTGTCTGGGAAACGCTCCCGGAGGCTCCCCCGACTCCGGCCCCCAAGCCCTCAAGACCCTAGAAGTGAAAGCCATTCATTTATCTTGCCGGGGACGGTGTCCGGAATGGCCGGCCCATCACACACCTGGGACTGAGCCTCACTGGCTTCTATGACCAGCTTCCTGCATGACCTTGGCAAGCCCCCTAGGTTGCCTGGCTCTCGGCTTTCTCATCTGTCCAATGAGAGGACAGAACTAGATGAAACTTCCAGCTGAAAAAGCCCGTGACTGGACTCTGCGCTCACCTCAGTCCCCGCAGCTGGTCCGCCTCCGGATGCGTGGGCTCCGCGCAGCTCAGCACCAGGCGCCGCCTCCCTGGCCCCACGCCGGGCCGCTCCGCCCCAACGGCACTGCGGTGGTTGTCCGTCTTACTTACTTGGCTCATCTTTTTCATTCTCCTTTCATATCAAAAAAATATATATTTTTTTGTTTTGGGGGGAGGAGGTAATTAGGTTTGTTTATTAATTTGTTTTTTTAAATAGAGGTTCTGGGGCTTGAACCTGGGACCTCGTGCACGCTAAGCATGCACTCTGCCGCTGAGCTATGCCCTCCCCACTTGCATTCTGAATTCTTCAAATATTTTGCTTATTTAACTCCTCTATAGTATTCCAGTGTATGAAGAAGGCAATTTATGTTTTAATTCCCCCACGAGAGATGCTTGTTTCCATTTTTCACTGTCTTGAGACTGATACTCCTTTACTTGCCTCCTTGAGTGTATGTGCAAGTGATTCTCTAGAATGAGTGTCTAGAAATGGAATTGCTGAGTCATTGGGTTTGTGTATTAGATATTGACAAACTGCTCCCCGAAGTGCTGGTACCAACGTTATGTTCCCACGCGCAGTGTGTAAGAGTTCCCTTTCCTGTATCCTCACCAGCACCTATCAAGCTGACTATTTTTCCAAACTAATGTTTTGACTGCATTTGTCTTTCAGCACTTAACCGCTTTCTTCCTTGTTAAGTGTTTATATGCTACCTCTCCTACTGGGCTGTAAACTTCATGAGGGCAGACTCCTTGCTTAACTCATTTTTATATTCACCCCACAGAATTTATTGAGCATAGGAAGCACACATAAAGAGCTGTGAGCAAATAAATGACGAGCAGAATGAATTCATCCTGACCCGAGGAGATGGGGATTCCATGAGGCGGGCATGAGGCGTTCTGTCCATGTCAGTCTGGGGCGAGGAGGTGGGAAGGGAATCTCCATCAGTGCAGGGATGGTGGCACAGTGCTCACTACTGGCCGACAGACCAAAGGCTTCAAGCTCTGTATCGGACTGTCGCCAACCTCTGGAGATCCCAACTTTAGATTATTTTTATCATGATACCCATCAAATATGTACTGGGAGTAGCAAATTATCCAGTCTCTGGGGCCATCTTTTTTACAAGAGGGCTGTTTCTGAATGGAGCTCCCCACCACTGGCCCACCCCATTACTAAGGGTTGGATAGAATCCATGTGTCCTTTGGACTAGGAAACTGCATGACCTATGGTAAGTGCCTCCCCCTCCTGTCACCCCAGCAGTTCCCGGCTGACTCATTTTCTAAATAAGCCACTTGTGGTTTTTGGTCTGACATCACATGTGGAAGAATGAGTAATTTTTTAAGAACCAGAATTATATTCGATCAGAGTAAGATACATTGTGTATGTTACTCATGGTTCTAGGACAAGGGGTCAACACTGGTAACAAGTACCCTAACCTTCTCTCACCCCTCCTTTCCTTGGGGCCAAGGGATAGGGAGAAGGCGAAAGGAGGTGGATGTGGATGCGAAGAATTTTGGGGTACATCTCTAAATTTGTTATCACATGTGCAATTTAATACAATTATGTCGTGTTGCCTCTGCTAAAAGAAACGTAATACAGCAGAGTAGGCGAGGCCATGAGTTCTGGGGCCATGCTTCTCGCTCCAGATCCCAGCGCCACCACACGCCAGCCGGGCGACCTTGGGCAAGTTATTGACTCTTGATGGGCCTCCATTTCCTCATCTGCAAAACAGTAACAGTGCCTATAATACAGGGTTGTTGTGAGGAATAAATGAATTAACAAACGTTAAGCGCTTGGAATTGTGCCTGGAACCTAGTAGGCACCATGGAAATATTGGTAAATATTTCCTAGAATCCATCACAACATTTATGCTCATATTAAATGCTCAATACATGCTTTTTGATGAAGTGAATGCGTTCTATTAAAACACATTTGGAACTGGGGGCTAGAAGTGACTACTGTTTCTTGGTTGGAAACAGAAGGGACCACGAAGATCCCTTGAGCACAAGTATCCCCGCCCACACCCTTTTGCTTGGCTTGTTAGCAGTTTGCTTCCTAGTTTTGTGCATCGTGGTGGGGAGAGGGCTGCCCCCCCACCCCAGATGTCACTCAATCTCCTTCCTGTTTTTTAAGTGTAGGAAGAAGGCACGGTTCTAGATCCTAGGACCCTGAAAGTGAGGGCTGAGTTGGAAAGGAGACCCTGGCCCCAGAATTCATTCTCTGACCTCTCGGCACCTGCTGCACGCAGGGAGTTTGCAGGATAGCGGCGTTTGGATGTGAGTTAGTTTGTTGAGGTGTTAGTAGGATGTACGAAATTATTTAGATAAACTGTTAGTATCAGTGCAGACATGGTAGGTGTCCTCACGCATCTGTGGTTTGGGGGAACATACTCCTGAGGGTCGGAGAGTCAGGAAGACACCAGAGTGAAATCCCACGAGCCCACCCTCAGGCACAGGCTCTTTGGGACGCCTGGGGTTGGGGGGCTCAGCTCATCAGAGCAGGTTGGCCCTGCGCATTGGCACCACCATGTGGCATTTAGCTGAGGAACTGATGGACCAGACAAGTAGTTCCCCCTTGGCTGCTACGGAAGCAAGGATGCTACGCTCATTAGAAAGGCTCCAAATTCCGTAAACCTGGTAGAAATGCCGAGTTACTGAAAGAAGCGCAGCTGTCCTGGAGGAAACAGATCCACCCAGCAGGTGTCAGGAAGCCCTGTTCCCATCCACTTGCAAAGACGGTCACAGTCACACATAACGCACCCGTAACACACGCGGACACAAGCAGCTTCACCCTTCTAGACCTTTTCCTTCCCTACACCCTAGCGTGCGCACACACACGCCTCACGTACATGCTCTCAGTCAAAGGAGTGGCCCAGGGGAGACCTCACAGCTGAATCAAATGCTGGTTAACGCTGCTGCCTTTATTACACCAACGGTCTTAACATTTATTTGGGAAGGAGCACAGAACTTGACATCCTGCTGTTACAGTGACATGCATTCTCTACAGCAGGGCTTCGGGGCTCAAGGTCACTGCCCCCAGCATGGAAGAACCGCGCTGGGAAGGGAGGGGGCTGCGGGTCCTTCGTCTCTCCAGGACAGCAGACCACAGGTGCTTCATCCCACAGCTGTCGAGGGGCACGTGTGTTTTAAACAGCTGAACAGGTGTGACAAGGGATCGGGTGTGGGTAAGTCCCTGACACTCAGAGCCAAGAGTGTTTGGGGGGTGAGTATATTCTCCCCAAACAGGCAGCAGGACCACAGTGGGGCATGCTTAGTGCTGCATCGGAGCTAGGTTAAGCTACCGGGGTCTTCCGTGAAGGGGATCCTGGTTTCACAAGGACGAATAAGACATGATGGCGCCGTCACAGTAAGGCCACTAAAATCACAGCAAACGACGATCTCAGAGGACCTGCTCATGACCACAGGGAGGCAGCTCCGTCCTCTCTGATGTCGGTGCCCCTTGCTGGTTCGGCACCTGCCCTGAGACCTTCACCTGGTCCTTTGTGAGCTGCACCACATCACTGAGCACAACGGAGCGGAGGAAGGGGCCACACACGTCAAGGTCACGGGACAACACCGCCACACGTGGCTGACTTGTTGGCAAACATCTCAGATGCCTCTCCTGGGCGGGCCTGGAGAGCTAATCTGAAAAGAGGCTGGCAAAGGACTTCCTCAAGCTCCGGATGGTCTCTGCTTTGGCTTCATCCTCACTGGCTGAAGACCGGAAGAAGGAGGACTCAGAGAAGCTGAAGGCATTTGTCAGGGACTGCGACTTGCTTGAAGATAAAAACCAGAGAGAACATGAGAGGGTGGTGTCCCCAGAGGCAGGGAAGGATGGTGACACGAGGGTACACAACCGGAACCCCGACTCCCCCCCAGGGCCACTGGGTGACGGAGGAGAGTGCGCCCTGCACGCTCCCAGGCCCCCAGGAGACCCTGTGCTGTTTCTTCACCTGCAGGGCTGCTAACACAGGGAAGGATGGGGCTGCGTTGGAGAAAGAAAGAAGGGAAAAGAGAAGGAAGGAGAAGAGAAAGAAGAAGGGGAGGTCCAGGCTGTTTGTTTTCCTTAACTCTCTACGGCCCCGACCCCGTGAGCACCAGCCCGGGAACCTCACGCCCTTCCCCTGGGATGAGATGGAGCAGCCCGGGGCCCACGGACTCCTGCACCCTCTCCCCCTCAACTGTGCAGCCGCTGTCAGGGGCCTGGGTCAATGTCTCGGTTTCGCCTCTCGCTCACCCTTAACCTTAGGCAAGCCATGGGCCTCTATGGACTCAGTTTCTTATTTGGTTTCCTAATTGCGGTAGGTAGATGTCTGGTAAAATGATATCTAGTCCTTTTCAGCTCTTTCTGGTCCCCCCCCACCCCCCGCCAGCTCTTTCTGTTTTGCTTTTTTCTCCCCTCTGATTCCAAAAGAACTTTCTGGCTTGTCACACACTCTACTACCTCCATTTACCGCTCTCACCCTTGAGCCTTCCTCAGAGGAGTCCTGCCATGGGGTCTGCAAGGTTCAGGGTGTCCAGAGGTGACAGAGACACACATCAGGCCTACACAAGGTTACTGGCAGTTTTCTAACGAAAAAACCCAAATTGCACACACTTTAGGGATCAGTTTTTCCCTTGAGACCCTAGTGATTCAGAGAGAAAAATCGTGGAGGCAAGAAGGCCGAGGGGAGGCCAGGCCCAGCCCTGCAGGCGAGGACACGCGATCTGGTGTCTCCATGGCTGTCTTCTTTCCTTCTTGACTTCCCCTGTGTCTCTTTCCTGCTGGTTTCTGGCTCCAGAACTCCTCTCCTGTGGTCTCGAGCTCTCACCTCTGCCTTGAACTCGAGTGCAGCCCCGAAACTCCCTTCTACAGGAGCCTAAGCTGGTCTCTCCTCCCTCAGAGACTGAACAGGTGCCCTGCCTTTCACTGGGCCCAGGATGCGCCCCAGCTCGCTGGCCCCTGGGAGTGGGAACTCCTCTGCACACACAGGCCGAGGGCACTGGGTATAAGCGTCCCACTTGTTGTTTGTCATGAGGCCAGCCCTATTCAACAGCTTCTGCCCAGAGGCAGTGACAGCCCCAAGATCCTCCCAGTTGGCTCAGGAGAAAGTAGGAGAGATTAAAAAGTCAGCAGGCAGAAAACGACTGGATTGAGGGGAGGTTCTGAGGCAGGCGAGATGTGAGATGTGCCCCCGGCCGGAGCTGGGGAACAGAACTGGGCATGGCTCCTTCCATCATGGAGGCCTGAGGAGACCCAGAGAAAGTGGTCATCTGGACCACCTGAGCCCTCATCCTGGCTCTGCCCCTAATTAGCGGGGTGGCTTTGAAAGAGAAAAGTCAATCTCTGAGCACTGTCTTCTCATCCCTGAGTCGTTCACTTCAGCTCCAAAATTCTATAGCCCTTTTGCTCCGGCCCTGAAGATTCTCATTCCTTTACTCTGAGATGCTGGGAGGGACCACTTCCTCTCCCCGGGGCTGCAGCTGTCTGTGCTGACAGTGATGACACAGGGCTGCGTTTGGGGACACTGAGGAGAGATGTTGCTGGTTCTGGGGGGAGGGTGGAGCTGCCCGCCCAGGTGCTGTCCCCCCCCAGCACAGCTGGACTGTTTTCTAGGGGCCCTCGGTTCTTTCCTCTGAAGCAGGACAGTGTGATGGGGGCTTCCAGTGTTACTGCTGGGAATGAGGGGCCCCAGGGGATGGAGTTCCTTGGGGTCTCTATCTGGGCCTCTCCTCTGATGACCACACCAGAAACCGACATCCTCCTGACAAAGCTGAAGGTAAAAAGTTGAAATGGATTGAACTACTTCCCCCTTTTCCTTCTGGGCAGCCTTGTTGATTGGCACACCCTAAACTGTGAGTCAGAGGCAGGAAAGAGAATTAAAAAAAATTTTTTTTTAGAAAGAGAGAGACACACACACACACAGAGAAAAGGAATGGAAAAAAGAGTGGGAGACAGGATTTAAAAAAAAAAAAAAACCCATACCCTAAGCTCATACAAGAATGGGAGAGGGGGTAGTGCCCGCCTTACCACCACTCCCCAGGAGGAAAGGGGAGGGTCTGAGCATCTAGCCAGACCTTCGATTTTTCACTTCCCTCTTTCCTACCCTCCCCGATCAACCCAACCATGCCCCCAACCAAAAAACACCAAAACCCAAAAAACCCCCATGAAAATATCTGTAGGAGGAGGTCAGATGGAAGGCGCTTTCTAGCAGCTCTGGAGGCCTGAGAGGAGGGGCAGGAAGAGGGGAGGGAGCTGCTGAGTCGTCTCTTACTTGAGCTGCGGGTGAGGCTGGGGCTTCTGTGGTGGAGCAGCCGGGGGTGGCTGGGCTTCTGCCAGGGAGCTGCTGCTGGAGGGCGCATCTCCGTGGGCGGTGGGGCCGCCCGGCCGCTGAGGAGCCGAGAAGGAGGAAGAGGAGGAGGAGGAGGAGGAAGAGGAAGGTGGCAGTGATGGTCCAGGGGGCAGCCGGCGAGGAGGCAGCACCGCGCCTGGGGGTTGCTTTCCTTGGGGTCGCCCAGGGCCCCCTAGGTTCGGCACAAGAAAAACTTCATAATTTAACCATATCAAAGGGTTTCCTTATTAGAATCTACGTCTCAAAGGGTGTGGTTCTTTAATTAGCAGAGGATAAGCTCTATTACAAGAAGCCTCCCGAGGCGCCGAGGTGGAGAGCGCGTCCCTGGTTTCCCTCCGTCAGGGCCACCACGTGCGCCTCAGTCACGGCAGCGGTCGGGAGGACGGGGTGGACGCCGCGGGCTGCACGGCCCCCCGGAGGTCAGCTAGCCCACCAAAGGACCCCAGGCCAGAGGTTCCTCGGGTGCAGGCCAGCCTGGCCCGCGCGCTAGGAGGGCTCAGGTTCCACGCGGCAGGCACCATGCGGGGCGGTGGAAAGGCCCCTGGTCTGGGGGTCAGAAAAGCCAAGACCTAGTCTATCGGCGACCCCCTGAGCAAGTCAACAGGCTTCTCTGGACCTCTGTGTTTCCAACCAAAAAACTGTGAAAAATTAAGTCCTAGTCTTAGTTATCTTTCAAGATAGTAGCACTTCCAAGATGATAATGGACGAAAAAGGTCTTCAAAAAGTATTCTGTGCCTTATGATCATGGGTGATTACTGACATATTGTTTTGGTGGAGCTGGCCTCAGTCCGCCCTGCTGTATGCCTGCCTGTATCTGACTGCCACCCACCCCCTCGCCCCCAGGAGGCCTTCCTCTCAGCATTAACTCCCGCCCCTGACCAGGACCTTTTGTATCCAGGCCCTCTCCTGCCTCTCAGTACCATCCTCAGGTGCTCCAGTCCCTCCCAGGTGTGTGTGGTGAAATTCTCCAGAAACCCATCCCTGGAGATGTTGTGGGCACCATCTGGCAAAGAGGACTCCTAAAAAGACCAGGATCACCAACATGAGACAGAAAACCATCTGCTGATGGAGAGACAAAAGGCCATCCTTCCTCTGAGGGTTGAGAGGCAGTAAGGGTGGTCCCAGATGGCTCAGATTCTGCTGAGGGGGAGTTCTACACTCAGCAGTCAAAAAAGATGTCCTCATCAGCACATGCTGACGTGTGGACGTGATGCATAATTGGCTTGGGAGATCTTATTTCTCAGTCTCAATCCCCGAGTCCGCACTCACAGGCCCACTGGAAGGACTGGGCTTACAGAAAGTCAACAACAGCTAAGAGTTGTATTGTAATTTAGTTTTCTAGGAACACCAGGACACCTGTACCCTCTGGAGAGGCAGACCTGTTTGTCTAAACCATTGTATATCCATGATTGAAAGTCAGTTTCCCCACTACATGGCACGAAGTCCACTTTTTCATCAATTACCAATTCATACCAGCCTTAGTTACACATAAATAAGTAAATACATAAATGGGATTTTGCATGTTGAAGAAGTTCTAAGCTCAAGTCAGGTAACTAGTGAAGATGAGAGATTAGCAGATTATTTCATATTAACCAGTTTTCGCCATTTCCAAAGTTTGGCAGCATTTATATCAGCATGTTTTCATAAAGTACTGCAGGTTGACAGCTCGGCCTCTTGTACCAGAAACCTGAGTGCTTTCCCACCTGTACAGAGATGCTTGAACAGCCAGAAACTTTACAACTTAACACTGAAGACAGATATAACTTTTCCTTTATTGCACATTAAGCTGTACAAGAGTCACAAAAGAGAGGTACTTCAATCACACTTCCAGCATTGGCTGAGGTTCTCCCAGCTGGATCGGTACAAAAAAAGGGGACAACATCAGAAAAGAAATGGGTACAAAACACCTGAATGGCAATCCTATACTGTGACACGGATGCCCCAGGCCACAGAGTTGTCCTTAGCATGCTGCCTGAGGGCACAGGACAGTCAGGGTACAGTACGCGGTCTGCTTGCGTTTGGCAGTGGAGGGGAGCCCTGATCCGTTTCTCCCCCACCTGACAGGCCGTGGCTGACACCACCCTGGCGCCTGACTGAATTCAAATGGCAACTTTGTATTTGTGGCTCACAAATGTCACATGAAAAGCACCTGAATGTTCACACTGATAACATGCAGAGAAGCAACACCACCATCAGCTCACCACTTGGACAAAAATAAATGAAAAAAATAAAGTGTATCCCTCCATTCTGGGAAATGTTACTTTATTCCTTTCTATCATTTCATCAGACTGGGAGGTATTTAAGGACCTGATTCTTAGGCAACCCGCCCGAAGTGCGTAACTGCATATATATGTATATATTTACAACAGATCGACCACCACCCACGCCTAAGGGAGGAATCATAGACAAGAACATTCACACTCAGTGCGTTTCCCTGTAACCTCGGAATCTGCCAGCAGCCAACCAGCAACCACCGTGCCCCTTGACACAGAAATCACGTTACACGCTACCAACACCAGTCGCTCCTCAGACCTGGGAGTCCCGGCAGGTGACGTGTCAGTACAGAAGTGAGGGGATGTACCGGGAGGGCCAGAGCATTTCTCCTAAAAGGCAAACTGCTGGCGCGGACGCCCATGGACCACGGGGTGCCTGCTCCCGGCCTGGCTGGGGTGGCAAGACGAGGAACTGACCTGAGGCCGGTTTAACTAACGCCTCGTCCCCGCCCAGGAGCTGTCTGCTGAGGACAGAGGACAAACGCGTGAGGGTTCTTCAGGAGCCGCGGCTGCGGAGCTGCTGCCCCGAACGCACACAAGCTACCGTCTGAGACAGGCCTTCCCGGGAAATGTAAAGCTCTTCAGTGTCTGGACTCTGGAGGGCTCTCAGAACAGCCGAAAATAAAGCAGCAGTCCAGCTCTGAATTCCAGAGGGCAGTGGGCGCACTCAAGGGAGACGGGGCAGTTTGGATTCGCTCTGGCACGGCGATGCCTCAGGAGAGGCCAAGAGCAGAATGGTCCTTCCCAGACGTTCGGTACTCCCTGCACTCCGTGTGCCAAACTGCTACGGAATCGTCTCTGTACACGGGTCCAGCTTTGGGGAATAACGAAGCAGCCTCAGTTCCACAGAAGCGCACACACAGCCAATTCAGAAACAGCAACAAAGTAGAGACAACTTAGGGGGACTGAGATCAGCACAGAAAATACTCACAAGTTCACTGTGATATTGCACATCAGCGGCCCCATTTTTTTTTTTTTGTCTAATTTCATAGCTAATTAGTTGATAATAAAACAAAGGGTACACTGGGATGTCAAATACAGAACACATTCCCGGAAATAGCGTGTTCTTTATATTTCACGTCATCACTAAAGACACAGGGCGCTGCAGGCACAGCCAGCCTAGTTACACAAACTCAAACGCACCGAACTTTAGCAAATGCAGAAAAAGGTGGACGCCTCCAGACTCAAAGGACGAAGCTATGGAAATTAGACCTTGGAAAAAATCTCTTAAATGTCTATTTACCCTAGTCATGCAGCAAGGAAGGAAAAAGCACAGTTCATTGAAGTTCCCAAGCACACTCATGGAGGTAAGCAGGGGGTGGGGGGCGTTTATCTGAGTCTAGGGGGAGGAGAGGAGTTGGGTTCTGTTTTGGGGGTTCTTTGCTTCTCCCCTGTTCCCCCCAGTCCTATTTCACCCCACATTATGTGATACTTTAAAAGCTACTATCAAACCACCCAGAAGATAGTCACACTGAACCTGGGAGAGGCACAATTCTTTTGTACACTGTTGACAAACAGCCCTGGAATCACAAGTTATACAGAGAAACGTAAGTGAGCATTACAAGCACGAACAGGAACAGGTAAACAACCAGACAGAGGTGCTGACACTGCGTAGGAGAAACCCAGTCCAGTCAGCATTGAAAGAACGCAGAAACGGCACCAGTGGGAGGGTCTGTCGCTCCCCTCCCCGCTTTTTCCTTTCTTTCCTTGTTTGTTTTTGGCTTAAAATTTCTGCTTTGAAAAATTAACTACCAATCGCTTTAAGAAGCTTGGACTTGTTTTGGCCCTACTGCAATGCCATTACAGTCGAGAATATACTGTAAACAACCTTGGGGGGCTGGCCGCTGAGGTGGGGTCTTGCTCGAGTCCGGATCCTTAAGCGTTCCACTCTGGAAGACAAAAATGCAAGAGATAAAAACAAAACTCCAAGCAGATTCCAAAGAGAAACCCTGTGGTTCTGTGGCACGACTGAAGCGGGATCCGGTGGGGTCTGGTGGGATCCAGTGGGATCTGGCCCAGAGGTTTCTGCTTCAAAGGGATTCTCAGCCTCTGGGGTATTGTGGGGGCCTAGGAGTAGGCAGTCTGGGGCTTAGAACCACTCTGACAGACAGTGTCCAAGACCTCCTCCACCTCTTTTTCATTTCACTCCCTTGGAGATGTTCTTTCTAGAAGCTTTGAGTCTTCTAACTGCATCTAGTTTCTTCTCAGGGGCTGCCTGGTGTCCAGCTCCCTGTCGTACCCACAGGCCCAGCTTCCCGAGGGAAGGATCTGCACCAAACTCCAGGGAGCGGCGGGAGAGCCAGCGGGGGCTGGACCCGTAACTAGCCTAGACTTGGCCTGCTTCTCCTGTGGCGTTAACTCCAGGGTGGGATCAGCTCTGGGGCTGACTCAGGGGTCAGAGCCACTCTCTGGGCTGGGCTGGAACTCCCACAGGGAGGGACTTGAAGGAGGGGGCAGTCTTTTGTCTCCCAGAACCCTCCTTACCCAGAGGGAAGGAGTAAGACGTTAATGTTTGTAAAAGTGCTCAAGGCCAAGCTGTTTTTCCCTCTCAAACAGCATAACTGCGTTTTGCCCAACAACAGGGCTCCGCTCCCAGGGCTCCTCTCCTCCCAGCTGCGATTCTGATTATGCCCCAGCAGGATCAAAGGTGCATGTGACTTCAGTTTGTCTAACATTTGCACTGAAGGCGGTGAGCATTCGGAGCTTGAATTTAGCACAGGGGAAATGCTCTGTGAGGCCTGAGGGCGGCCAAATGTGCCGAAGGTGACGTCAAAGAGGGAGCTTCGGGGGCAAGGCTGTGCGGTGGCTCAGCCTGTCTTCAGCCTTCTTCCACTTCCTCTTTAGTGCCCCTCTCCCTTGTGACAGGGCCCCCCAGCCCTACTCCCACATTAAAACTGTTCCCCATTCTCATGGGCCTCCAATCTGGCCTTCTGCCTGCCTTCCTGCCTCTTCAGGCCCATTTTCCGCTCCACTACCAGGAGAGCAGAAGCATTGCCCTTTCCAGTGTCGTGGTCTTTTAGTGACAGCATTGCCCCAAACTGTTCCTCTGAGAGGATTTCAGAGAGTGGGAGGCAGGGGGCCTCTGAAACGTCCCTCGTGCTGCTGCATCAGAGGGGGCCCATTCCATCCACAATCCTGGCCTCTCACTGGCCACAGCGACAACACCCACATTTCCTTTCCCCTTCTCCAAGGCCTTTTGTGGGATCCACGCAGCTGAGTCTGGCACTGAAACGCCCACACTGTCCAGTCAGCCATCGAGACCCACCAGTTTCTCTGTCTTGGCCTCTAAGATTCACCAGCTTCTCTTGCCCAGCTCTGGTCAGGGCTATGTCAGTTCTTGTGCAGGTTGCTAGGAACAGTCTCCCAATTCTTTAGTGTCTGCTCTCTCCAGTCTCTCGTCTGCATACTTATGCTCCTCCTAAACGCCTTCTCCAATTGTGTCCCTTTACTGCTCTAAGTGGCTTACAGCTAACATTAGATATGTGCCAGGTAATAGGATGGACAGCTTAACGCAGTATTTCCCTTTACACCGCACAGCCGCTCTGTGAGGTAGATGTATTATAAACATACCTAATTTTTAGATCAGGAAACAGGCCCAACTAAGCCAGGTCATTTGCCCGGGGCCATAGAGGGGTGGCCAGTGCAGCTGGCGTGCGGGCCTAGGCAGTCTGACCGTCTCTGCCCATCGTCTACCAGGTGGCATCAGCACGGTTGGACTGGCCCTCGTAGCCTTCTCTCTCCCTCCTGTTGTAAACACATCCACTCCTTTATTCTCCAGTCTAGGCCACTCTAATGTTTATGCTAAGTACCCTCCAGAAATGCCCTTTGTCCTTTTCTACTAATCCAATCCAACATCCTGGAGGTCTAAGTCAGATTCCAGCCCATCCATGAAATCTCTCCTCTGACTGCCAGCTCAGTTGTGATCTCCTCTCTGAAATCCTGTAATAGACTTAGTAGACTCAGGACTACTGAAGGGGCGTGTGTAGTGCTGTGCTGTCTTGTTGTCCAGAAGACGGAGATGATGCTTCTAAGAAGACTGCCAGGTCCTTGAGGGCACAGACTCTGCGTCTTCATCTCTCATGAAGTCCTAATGATTACAGTGCCCCTTTTTTTTTTTCAGAGAAAAATTGGGATATACGGCCTGATATGGGAACTATTTATTAAAAAGGTAAAATAGTTAAAATCAAGAATATTTTGGAAAATTTAAGATGGTCATCACTTGGCCGGTGTTATCGAGCACAGGGCTGAGCGTGTACGAGGTCCTTCCTAAGTGCACATTAGATGCACAACACGCAACGTCAACGAGATCCAAAACAGAGTGAAGTCTTTTGAGAGGAAAATGCTGTTAAACCACAGATGTTAAACTACATTGTGTTTGGTGTCAACTGTGGTGAGCAGCTCTGAAAATGCTTGGGTTAGGGAATGAAACTTGAGGCCTGCTACACGTGCCTGTGTATTAGGCGCAGAGGGTAAGGTCAAAACAAGGCCTCAAAGAAGCAGAAACTGCTTCCGTCAAGACTGTGCAAGCCAGTCAAGTTAGAGACACTTCCGGCCCAAGAGTTCTTTCCCACTGCGAGCTCTTCCTTTTATCTTGGCCTGGCTGCAAACTACAAGAAAATTCTGCAGGATATAGTGTTTGGTAATGGGCGCATAGGATACTGGGGTTGCCTTTTTACCTGAGCTGGGCACCAGTCCCACCCTCCTCAATATAAACACCCCCCTCAACACACACACACACACACACACACACACATTGCTGTTGGGTCTCCAATAGTAAGTTTGTTAAGAGTGGCTGAGGAAGTTGGGCTTTTGGGTGAGGAAGATGTTGGGTTAAATCTAAATCTCTGGCTTACTAGCTTTGTGACCTTGGGCAAATTATTTCCCACCTCAGCACCTGTCCTTCTTCTAAAGGTTTCTATGACATAAGGTGAGATTATCTATCTATCATCTGTCAATTGATCAATCGATGGAGGTATCTCTAAGCACCCAGCCCTGGCAGGTACCACGTAAGATACGACAGATGACAATACTGGTTAAATTGATGGGGCCCTTTCTTCTGAAGCTCTGTTATTCCCTGAGTCTCATTCTCATGATGGAATACCCCTTTCAGCAGGCTCCCACTCCTGGACTTCGGAGACCTTTATTCAGTAGTGAGGGCACAGCCTCCTCCAGGCTCCCTGATAAGCCATCGGTGTCACAGCCTCGCTGCTTGAGAGGGACACTCAGATGAAAAAGACAGCAAAACTCATACAGTGTGTGGAGCCACCAGACCGGCTCTTGGCGGGCCCCTCCCCTTGTACCACCGAAAGCTGCCAGTGAACCAGCTCAGACCCTGCTCAAGAACAGCTTGGATGTCCCCCTCCCAGAGAACTGTTATTTTCAGAGATGGTTACAGAAGACCGTGGAGCACAAGGGCGGAACCAGGGCCACTGGGCAAAAGCTCCAGAAAGGTCGACTTTCACTCAAAGGAAGAGCTTCCTGAAGTAAAAACAGTGGACAAGGCTGTCTTAGGAGGTGGGTATGTTCATGCAGAGGCTAGAGAACTATCTGCCAAAGAGACTGCAGAGAATATACCTTCATTAAAAGTGGGATAGATTAGATGAATGCTACGAGAACCTAGGGTTCCAGGAAACACTTTAAAGATCCCATAGATTAAGCTCTGATGGTAATACTCGCAGCATCAGCCGATAGGGGTAATCACCCCGTGAAGCCTGGCCCCGGCTCCCCTCAGACTCAGAAATAGACAAATGAGACACCCAAGGATGAACTGAGACCAAAAGGCCTCTTCCGAAAGCTTTAGGGGAAGAGCTCCCAGAAGCTGTCCTCCGGGCTGGAGCCTGGGAATGTGCCTTGGCCACCCTGGTCTGGTGCCTAGGGAGCTTCTCCTGTCCCTGGCCCCACCGAGGCTGTGGACTGAAGACTTCCCAGGGGTTATGGGAGGCGGGAGGAGAGTCCCCCAGGACCATCCCTTGCCAGGCTGAGACTCTCTGGCCCCGCCCAAGAGCCTTCCGTCTGCTGGGGCTGCTATTCCCTGTGGGGTCTGGCTACCATGGAATCTGTCTCCAGTCACCAAGAGCCGCCTGGGATGCTGAATTCCACAGAAGTCTGGCCACTCTGGCGTCACTGTCACAGTCTGGGCAGCAGCCAGCCCACAGCAGGAACCCACGGCCAGGCTGAGCGGCAGCGTTTCCCTTGGGAAGCTGGGCTGACTCAAACAGGTAAGAGTGCGAGGTCCAGTCCTTGTGCCCAGCTGCACACAAAAAGGGGGCAAATGGCCTTAGCGCAGCAGAAGGAAAATGCCCCGAACAACCCTGTACTCAAGATAGCAAGCTCAGAAGGGCTCAGTGTGTAACGCTGCTGCCAAAAATTTGCTGCAGCTAGAGGTGCATTAGTGTCCCAGGACGGGGGTGGTCACGGGCCCATTGCACTTTTGGCTGATAAGACTCACGAGAGAGGGAGGTACTGGGCACCCGCTTTAAGGCAGACGCCAGTGGAATAAAAAGGGTTCGTGAAACAGATGGGTGGTGAGAAATGTGGGAAGGACATCTCTCCTCATGTGACTTGGGGCAAGTTGCTTAATCTCTGAGACTCAGTTTCCCAAACAAGCTGAGTCTGAGGATTAAATGAGGTAACTGTGGAAGCCCCCAGTACTGAGCAGAAGATCAAAGTTAGTCAAATGTAAATTTGATCAAGGTCAAGGGCAGGCGTGGGCAGTGGTGAGCCTCTTGGCGTTAGTGTTTAGGCAGGGCCTGGACATGCTCTTTGTCAGAGATGTTTGCAGACTGCAGGCAGGTGACTTCACAGGCTCTGGGCTTCCATTACGTCCTTCGTGTGTGTTTTGGCTCTTGAGGTGCCTGAGGTATGAAACAAGCCCTTCTTAGCTGCAGAATCTCGAGCCCAGCAAGAAGCTGGGGTACGGGGCCTGAGCACAGGTGTCCTGCAGGCACGGGCTCTTGGGGGCTTGGCAAGGAGTGTGTGCTGCTGCTCTCTATCCCAGCTGACTGAGCTCATGTCCCATGAGGCTGAGTCCACTGGCGTTAGAGACCAGAGAAGCCAGGGAGGGGACAGCAGGAGAGAGCTGGTGAAGTGTGGAGACGCTGCCAGGCTGGGAGGTTCAGGGTGGCTGGAGGAGGAGGACGGTAAGACTTTCCCCACTGCAGGGTCACAGGACCAGCTCTCTCCATTCCTACCGACCCTATGCTTTGGGGGGAGCATCAAAAAGGCACAGTGCGGGGTATTACAGCAGAGCATTCCCGGAACTGGGGACCAGAAGATCCAACTCTCCTGCTTATAAGCTGTGTGACTTTGGACAAATCATTTCTGTTCCCTTTGCTGATATGTAAAACAGAGAAAGAAATACCAGCTCAAACCATCTCACGGAAGGGTTGTAAAGCTGTGCTTTGTAGACCATAAAGTGCCAGGCAAAGTAATGACATGAGCATCATTACTATTATTTTGAGAGTAATAAATATCAATCCAAAGGAATGCAGCTTTAACGGTAGGATTTCACGCATCAGTGGAGAAGACACTGTTGAGCGGCTTCCTGCTACCTGGTGTACAGTAGCTCAGCGAGGGAGGGGCAGGGTGTGGGTTCTGGGCTAGGCTATGTCATGCCTTCCGTGTATCACCGACTTGTTCCAGCAAGGTCCCTGAAGATGCAGGAAAGTCATTTTGAAAACAGTAAATGTTAGCTCTTGAGCTGATTGGAAAGGAAATCACTGGTCTGGGAGAGAAACCAAGCCTACGGATGAGGGTTTGCGGGTTTTGGCCAAAGGCACCTTTAACTTGCCAGCCTGTGGCCGTCAGCGGACCAGCTGGGAGAGAGGAGCGCCTATCTGAGGTCCCAGCAGGATGGGAAGCTGAGGAAGGAAAGACGTTGAGTGACTCAGTTCTTGAGAGTCGCTGGCCCGAGTCCAGCTGCCCCCACCACGGAGGCAAGCCGGGCTTGCTCAGCACATCTGAGACAGGAAACTGGGAAAGGGTCTCAGGGCCTGGCCCCAGGAAAGAGGCCAGGCCAGGCTCCTTGCCGGTCACGCCTCAGAGCTATTCTGATCAGCTCCCCAGGCCCTGCGCCCCCGGTCCAGGACCCCAGGGGGAATGAGGCAGCAGGAAGGAATGTGGTCGGGAGGTTGAGGTTCAGTCAGAGCAAAGGGGACGGCATGTTTTCAGGCACCTCGGGACCTCCCTGGGATCACTCCTGCAGTCACCAGTGCCCACCTCCCTACTTCTGGAAGGTTATAAAAGGTGCCCAAGGATGTGCCCCTCCTCCTTTCCTGAGGGCAATTGCTGCTCCGAGGGAGAACCCATCTCGGGGACTGGAGCCCCCCCCCACAATCAGCGATTTCCTAAGAACACAGGGAACGTCCCATAGGGGCAGTCCGTGGGACCTATGGGGGCCCTGAGGCCAGGTCACCCGAGGTCAGAATGTCAGCTACAAGTGATTAAAGATGTCCCTTAAAAGTTAAGACAGCCCCAAAATAGTCAGTTTCCCTTAAGAGTCTATTAAGGGATGTGGTCACTAGTGACTTTATCTGAACCTGCCTCAAATCTCACATTTTCAGCGTATACTCACTGGGGAACAAATTCCCTGAAGTAGCCCTGCTGTGGGAAGCAGGAAGGCCTTTCTTTGTCTGAAACTAACTTCTGTGAAGCTGAGTGAAGCCCTCTCAGTCCCGAGTTTGGGGTCTGAGTTGTGTGTCCTCCCTAAATGCATGGCCCTTAAGACTCCAAGAAACCCCTCCTCAACCTTGGTCTCCTTCTACTCAAGAGACTTCATCTTTTTGAGCCCTTTGTAGCTGGAAAGATGTGGCTGGAAATATTTTTGAGTATCTCTTTAGACCACAGCCAGTGAAAAAGAACGTGCATAGTGTGCCACCAGAGGCCAGAGGCTGGGGGTTATTAGGCCTCAGTCCTTCAATTGGGAACGCCATTACCGCCTTCCCCAGGTCTGTGGCGAGCACACATCTCAAATCACACTATCTCGCGTCTGAAAGCAGATTTTCAAAAGCTGCCCGTTCCAACAGCCCAAGCCCCCAGCCCAGCCTTTCACAATGTCCCTGACAAGTGGCCTGGACAGCAGCAGTGATGTGGTGGCCACGCAGCACTTTCCTGAGCGCCCACCCTCTCTCGGCGTTGGAGACTTTACTCACGTCTTCTAGTGGGTTTGCCTTTGGCACCAGCTCTGTGCCAGGACAGCTGTCAGGGAGCCGAAGATACTGAGTCACGGGCTCCTTGAGACTTAATGCTACTCCCCGGGGCCCTGCTGCTATAGAACAGATCTGTCAAATGCCCCAAACCCAAGCCTCTCTGCTCTGAGCACCTTCCAAGTAGTGTTCATCCTCATTATGCTGCGACCCTCAGACTGAGAGCAATACTGGAGGTGTGTCTGGTCAGCTCAAGGTTGGGAAGAGCCTCATCTTTCTCCTAGACACATTATGTGTGATAATGTTTCCAAAGGCTGAATCCTAGAATTACTCCCATGGGTCTAACTCCCAGCCCAACAGAAAGCCGGGGAGTGGGTGGTCCTGAAATCCCTTCATTATCAATTCAGCCCTCTGGCTCCCGAAGGTTTTACAGGAAAATTAAAAGGGGAGCTGTGAATGGGAAAAGAAAACAGATTATCCCTATGATGTATGAAGCAGCGTACCAGGAAGCTACCCTCCGGGCATGACTGGAAAGATTTGTTCACCTCCTTCCCAGGAGTCTCGGGAGCAGCACACACTTCTCCAGGGCCCCAGGGTGTAGGGCCCAGCTCAGATCCCAGAGACAGACCCCAGAAGCAGTGAATGTGAGGGGATGGGAGGGCAGGCGGACAGGGAGGAGGTTCTGTAGGTACATAGCCTGGAGGCTTTGGCCGCCACTGGCCACCAGGTGTCACTGCCACCTTGAGAACAGTCTCCTAAAGCACTCCAGAGCCCACGGAGAAGTGCGTCACCTGTCCTGGCGAACTCTCAGGGCGACCCCAAAGCCAGCAGTCCAGACAGGCTGAGGCCAAGCTACCATCAGCCAAATAAGGCTTTGCCACGCACCTCCCAGCTTTCAGTGACTCAGTCAGTGCCTCTCACAGCCCCACTCCTGTTCCTCTGGACTGGACACAGAGCTGCTCTGGGCCCACCCCAACGACTTTGCTCTTTGTTTTCTGTAATTAATCCTCCTCGGGCTACTGAGCTGACTGACAGCAAGGTAAGGGGTGCCCTCTACTCCCCTCCCCCCGCCCCCAGCCTCCTTTGGGCACTCTTCTAGCTCCAAGAAATGAAAGCTCTAACAGGGGGACTGCAGGCCAGGCCAGAGATGGAGAAGGAGAGAAAGGTAGACAGATGGCTCAGCATCCATCTGTCCGGGGCCCAGCCTAGAATACCGGGCAAGAAGCAGCGTCTGCAGCTTGTGACTCAGGCCAGAAGCTCTTGCAGCCTGAGCTCCCGGGGCCATAGAAGCAAGAGGCCAGCGAGAGGGGCCTGAGTGTGAGGAGTGGACCGTGAGCTCGTGGCAGCACCTAAGGGCTCAGTCTGCCACCCAGCGTCCTGGCTGGGTCCCCAGGGTCCCCCAGATGACACGCTCTGGGTTACATCTCTCCGCCTGGACTCCACCAAAACCGCTCATAGGATCCTGACACCAACTCTGATATGCTGCTGGGGCTGCTGAAGACACTTACTCCAGCTGGGAACTCACCCAACAAATACGGACTGCAAAAAGCAGACAGGCTGGGTTGTGTTATTGCTGTTGGGCTTTTCTGCCCATGACTGACTGTGCTGGGCAGACCATGCCCGCCCCTCCCCAGTTCACCAGGTGCTGGCTACTCTGCGAGGCCCGAGACACACAGCAGTGAACAAGTCCCTCCTCTGGAGGAGCTTACATTCCAGTGGAAGGGACAAGGGGCACTCAGATGAGAATGACCTTGGCTGACAGCAAGTACTGTGCAGAAAATTAAAAAGGGATGGGAGTGGGAGCCAGTGCTAGGTGGCAACTTTGGACTGGGTGGTTGAGAAGATAGCAGTTACACAGTCATAAAGTCAGAGAAACGCCGCGGCTAATGCAGAGGCCCTTTCCGGGGTAGCGAGGGCGCAGACAGCATGAGCCAGGATGGTACAGGGGCACCTCATTTATCACTGTGGCCCTAAGTCTGTTACCTAATTTTAGGCACGTATTTTGAGCTAGGCCTGTGCTAGTCAGTAGAAACACAGATGAATAAGGCATCCAAGTATTTGAGAAACATTTGCTAAATTAATTTAATTATGTATGTCACAAAGAATTTGGCCTTGCCCAAAGAGAGATTTGGCCTTTGTTCACAACACACCCCCCTGGGAAGCAGCCGCTAAACTCTGGAAATTTCCTGAGTGATCGGAGGCGTGTTTTAGTTATTCATGGTGGGGACCCTCAGACCACACCTAATGGGGTATGATCATGAGGTGACTCCTGGTGGGCCCCTGGGGGAAGGGGGGCCCTGTGGTATTAGACCCACCTAAGGAGGGAGGAGTTGGAGACCAAGTTCGATCAGGTGATCAATCAAGCAAGCAAGCCTACAAAATGAAACCCCAATAAAAACCCTGAACACTGAAATTCAGGTGAGCTTCCCTGGTTGGTAATACTCTGGGTGCCTTGTCACATACGGATGCCAGAGGATAGTGTACCCCAAGGACAACAGGAGCTTTGTGTGGGAACCCTCCCAGACTCTGCCCTATGCATCCTCCTTTGGCTTATTTTTGATTTGTATCCTTTCCCATAATACACCTGTGAGTATAATCGCTTCCAGTAAGTTCTTTGAGTCCTTCCAGAGAATGATCGAATGTGAGGATGGTCTGGGGAACTATCCAAACTTCCTGTCGTTTCCGGAGTGAGGGCAGCCTTGTGGAGGCCTGTACCTTCAGACTTTGCAGCTGGGCTGATGCCAGGTTTCATGGGACCTTAGAATTGAAAAGGATCTAGAGATCATCTAATCCAATTCCATTTTACAGCTGAGGAAACAGGCCTAGAGTGGGAAGTGACTTACCCATGGTCACGTAATGCTCTGGCAGAGTGGGACTAGCCCCTTAGTGTCCTGATCCCAGCATGTGTACTTTTCACAAAATCCTGCTGTAACTTCCAATGTGATGATCAGCAGAGAAACGCTTATCCTGGAGCTGGGCTGGCTTTGCTACCAGGAGTGTTTGCAGGTGTCCCTCTACTTAGGGAAGCTCATTGCTACCAGGTATCCTGCCTTGACTCTGACAGATTTCTCTTTAAAATATTTAAGCTGCAATATTTAATGTTTACAAAGTAAAGGACTTTATATGAAAGAAGAACCAAAGCTTTCATTGTGTGGAAACATTTTTTTTCTTGTTTTGGTAAATTCTCTCTTTGTTACTGAACGTTTAGGTTTCAGATGTCATTTTTATATAACCTAAATTTTATTGCTAGAAGAGATCTTAATGATTTCTTGGTTCAAACTCTTCATTTTACACACACAGACGCTGAGGCACAGAAATTGGAAATCTACCCCAGGTGACCTGGTGAGTCAGGGGCAAGGATGAGTTGAACTCAGTCTCCTGACTCGCTGCGTAGCCTTCATTCTAGCCAGAATGACTTCCCCGTAGGAGGCTGAGAGAGTGTTGCACACGTTTATAAAAGCACGTAAGGGGCCCTCACAGGATCCCAGAGCGGCCCATTTTTGTTTCTCTTGTCTGGGTAGTGTCAGGCTCTCTTACTCGGTCAAAAACTCTTTAAGCAGCTACCAAATAGTCTCCATATTTCTCAGGGGTAAAGCAGGAAAGGGGACTGAGTCTTCCTCTAGAGCAGGAGTGAGCAGTAATCTACCAGTCCCGTCGCTGGGGACAGTGTGGGCGAAAAGGCAAGACTAAAACTCAAATGCCTTGATTCCGTCAGATTTACAACATCGTAAAATCTACTGCAGGCCTGATATTACTTTAACCAGGAAAATGTTTTTATCATGTCTAGTTAAACACAATATTTAAATAATGGGCTGGTGTCTCTCACAAGCAATTAAGCTGTGTTTTCCTCATTACCTGACCGTAATTCTCTAGTGACCACATTCCTGATGCACAGGGACAGAATCTTGCACTTGGTCAGAGGCCCAACACAGCATGAGCCATGTAGAGAAGGAGGGACACACACAGAGCTCGTCAGGGCAACATCCCGCCGCACGGGGCTATGCTCACAGAGCGTCAACATCGTCAGCCCAGAGGCTCCCATTAATGCAGCATCAGTTGGGATGAAAGAATTCTGCTCAAAGAGATTTTTAAAGCTCAAAAGGTATTTAGATGTCATCTTACATTATGTGGGGGGTGGGGGGTAGAGATCCAGAGAGGAAACTGGCTGACCAACGTCCATACAGTTTTATTTCAGTGATTTTCTACTGAAATACTTAGATATTACGTGTTTAGCTTTCTTAAACAGAATTTGGAATACTGACTAAAATGTAGCCCTCTCCTGTTCAAGCCCATTGTTATGAATGTGAACTATGCCTCTAGTCTACAATTCTGAGACATTCAAATGATGAGAAGATAAACGTGGAGTTATTTGCTACTATACTAAATAATCCAGACTACTTTGTACTGCTTTTTTCCTCTCCCACTCCTTTTCTTCTTTTTTTTCAATTAAAAAAAATTATTGGGGTGGGAGGTAATAAGGTTTATTTATTTATGTCTTTATTTAAACAGAGGTACTAGAGATTAAACCTAGGACCTTGTTCCTGCTAAGCACTGAGCTATATACCCTCTCCCCTTTCCTTCTTTCTTACTTAAAAAGATTTCAGGCATCTAATTACTTAGTTTCTGACTGCAGTATAATCCCAGGGAGGCACCGATCTTTAGGAAAGCGAGTGACTGTAGCCTAAGGCTGTAAGGAGCCCACACCGAGGGTGCTCACTTGTGAAGTAACACAGGGAACCTCAGGTGAGTGTTTACAACGTACTGTCCATATTTTAGGTTATTTACTTCATTTGATCCTCATGACAAACCCTAAAAGGTAGGTGCTATTGTTCAGACCTCTCCTCTTCCAAGGTCACAAAGCCAGCAGATGGAGGGTCCAGGATTCAAACTTGAGTCGTCCTTGCTTCAAAGCCCACACCTGAGTCACTATTCTGTTCCACCTTCCCAACTGTTTGAAGTCGGGTCATGAAAGAGAGATTGCTGAGAGACCTTCCTTTACAAGGGAAAAAACATGAGTGCTAGAAAAGGCAGCAACTTCCCCCAAAGTCACACGGTTGTTTAGGCAAAGAGCTAGACCAGGACTCAGTTCCTGGATTCACTGTCCTACATTCTTGCTGCTCCATTATACCCTTGTTCAGCGGAGAGAAGAGTTTGGGGATATTTCTGAAAAATGAGCTACCTCCTAGATGGGACGAAGGTCCCTCCGGCCCAGGGTCCCTGATTTTCTTTGGCCCATTCGAGAGCCACAGGGCCTGAGGTTCTACAAAAACATCAGTGTGGATACCCCGCTAGACCTGCAGCTGCAATTGTGTCACTGTGAATGTGACTGGTCACGAGTCACATGCCACAGTCAACTGAAGAAAGCTGCCTCCTCTCCCTCAGGAAGGAAAGCAGATTTCTCATTTGAGTTTTACCTTGTCACCCTCTCCCAGAATGAAGGAGCTGACTCTCTCCTCTCTCCAGACCAGCAGATTTCTCATAAACACCATCCTTTCTCTACAAATGTGGCAGATGCCTCACCAGCAGGTCCTGAGAGGTCTGACCCAGCCCTTCCTCAGAGACCTCCCATTTAAAAGCGGGAGCATCCTGAGTCCCAGGGGAAACTGGTTCTGGTTCCCTGGGGACTTTAAGCTCAGAGGGGAGCGATCCAGAACTCCATCCCTGGACAGTTCTATAGCTGATCGTGCGGACTGCTAACGAGAAGGCTCCTGTGAGAGGTGGTGGAGGGTCATGAGGCCTCCGGAGAAGAGGGGAGGGAAGAGCGGGAGGGAAAAGACCTCCGAGATCCCATCCAGGCCTGTGGGTCTCTGTCCTCTGCTCCGTCCTGGAGCCTCCACAGGCTAGAGCAGTGGGCTTGGGAGTGGGTCTTGCTCTCCTGGTCTCTTCCCTGCTTACCTGTGGCTGCTGGGTGGTTAAGGGCCTCTGAGGAGACAGGACAGGGGTTCTGGACAGCAGCTGGTTCATCTTGCTGATGACCAGTTCGGTGATGAGTTGTCTGTCCTCCACCTGGTGTTCCCCGATCAGTGGCATACTGCAGTCCATGACCTGGCGAGGGTTGGAAACATCAACCTTGGTCTTTCAGAATAAGTAGGGCTTTTGCCAGCAGAGTCAGGTTGGAGGAGAAGGTGGTACTTCTAATTTCAGCTGGAAGCATGTTCCTTTGCATAAATAGGCCCTTCATCCCCTTCTCCTACAAATCTTTGCCTTAGGCCTCCCCCTACCTTCACCCAGGCCAGGGATCAGTGAGACTTCAGTCTGGTACTAAAGGTGGTGGGGAGAGGGAGCAAGCAAGCAAGGAGAGAGTGCACCCCAGCTCTGAGGCCTGCAGGCAGGGGTGCAGGGACACAGGTAGGCCACTCCCTTAACTCTGGTGAGGAGCAGGCAGTTTTCATCTCTGTGACTTTTCACCCACATGATCTCTGTCCCCACACATACTCTGCCCATTAAGTGACGAGACTGCTGCCTTTGCTTGTGACCTGGGATACCTTCTCTTTTCACCTCCAATCCTGATTTTTCCTGTACCTCAAGGTCCAGATCAATGCCCTCCTCCTTTAGGAAGTGTCTGCCTGCCCAGAGTCATAGACTCTGTAGTCCAACTCTCTCGTTCAAGGAGGAGACAACTGAGGCCCACCCAGAGCGGAGAGATAAGACCATCCAGGAGGCTACATGCCAAGCAGCCCATGGAGTAGGTTCCGAAGCCCACTTTGGGCTCCTGACATTAACTCTGATACCACCACCTCCAGGCAAAGAGCCTCTCCTGCTTCCAGGAAGACTAGGTGGCAATGTGTGTGAAGGACCCATACAGCCACTGACTCTCCCTTTAATACGGGAAAAGACTGAAGTTGTGCTGGAGGCCCAGGGTGAGTCAAGTGTCTCCCAGGCTCAGAGAGGTGCTAAGGAGAATCTCCTGCACCCAGGAGACCTGAATTCTAGCCCAGGCTGAGACACTGATTCACTCTGTGGCCTTGGGCAAACGCTTATGGTATTAGGCCTCCATTTTCTCCCTGGCGAAATGAGCAGATTGGACCGAATGATGCCCAAGGCCAGCTTCCTGAGACCAAGAATGGCAAGATTGCTACAGTCTTCCCAGGGGAATGGCAGGCTGGGACCCAGGAACCCAGGTCCGGCATCTCTTTCACAAGATGTGGGTCAGCCCAGCTGGTTGGAAACAAAAGCTCCCTGCTGGCAGATGTGTTTTGCGGTGCACATCCCCTGGTTGTGTCACCTAGGACCTCCCCGTGGCCCAGGAGACCCTACCTGAATGCAGTCCAGGCTTCCCACATAGTTCTCAAGCAAAAAAGCTTGGCCTCCAGCCCAGAAGGCTGTCTCCTACTGAGATACTCCTTGGGCCAGACTTACCTCAAAAATGTAGTCTTTCCCATCTTTGCCATGTACAGCTTTGACAGCACAGACGTCCAGGCCACCAAACATCTCAGAGCAGGTGTCCACCCACAGCTTGTACCTGGAGGGGATGGGAAAGGGCCCCGAGGCCGGGGCATCAGCTCCTGTCGAGCCTGTTGGCTGCCTCCACCTCCCGTAGCCTCCCTGCCTAGCCCTCCCACTGTCCATCCCCGTCGAGCACGGTGCCTTCCTGATGTGCCCTCCCGCTTTGCTCTCCAGATTCTACCGGTCTTCCCAGGCTCAGAGCAGGGCTCCTCTACTCTAGGTGGCCTTCCTTGGCTACTCCAGCCCAGGGTAAGTCCTCCTTTTGTGGAGCTTCTATGGTATTATTGGCCTTTATCTCCATAATTTAGCACATAACCCAGTCCTGCCTGATCTTGTTAACGGGGTGCGTGGGCCTTCGTGTTCCGCATGTCCTGCCTGATTAGAAGCTCCCTCTGGCCAGGGCTCATTTCGTACACCTCTTCATCTATGGAAGCCTGCCCCTCACCAGGCTGGGACTGACTCTGTCACTCACCTGTCTGACATGGCAATCTGCTCCAGCATCGCAGAGCCAGTGTTGGTCTTCCAGTTCCCTGAGATCGACGTCCTCCTACAACAAGGTCCCGCCAGGACAGAACAGTCAGCCGCACCAGCAAGAGGAGGGCGTGAAGCTTTCCAGAATTTTCGCCCATTCCTGCTTTCCCCAGCTGCTTCTCCCACCAATAGCCCAGGGGCCTGTCTGCTGAGCCCACAGCCTGGCTGCCTCTGCCGCACCCCAACCTGCAATGCTCGCCTCCTTTCTACGAGAGTCCGGCCCTCTGGCTCTGGCTCCAGGGGGCCTTCCCTGGCATTTTCAACCAGATGAGTACTTGATCCCCTTAGACTGCCTAGAGGACTCTGCCTGTACCTCACTTAAAATCCTACGTCTACTTTTTACTTTAGTTATTTGAGCTGAATCTTCTGTCCACGAGTCTACAAACCACTTGAGGGTATAAACTGTGTCTTATATTCCCAGCAGCCTACCATCTTGGTGTACATGAATGGAATTCTATTGCTTCTGGAAATACCCTCAGGGCTCCTGTGAACATCTCTCAACAGCTTCCTTACTAGCTCACTTATTCATTTACTCAACAGTTACTTTTGAGATCCTAACGGTATTAGCAATGTGACCGCACAAGTCAGGTGCCCTCTTCAGGCTTAGGCTGCCTCATCCATCAAATGGAGCTGATGGACTCAGGTCACCAACCTTTTCTCTTCCATGCCCTCTGCACCTCCATCTCTGAGCATGTGTTAGAGTCAACCATTCGTGGACTAAACAGGAGGTGGATGACCTGGTTTCTGGTTCTGGATTTGCTCTTGACTGGCTGGGCGACTGTAGGTGAATCCCTTCACCGCTCTGAGCCTCCCTTACTCCGGCGTAAACATGAGGATCCACTGATACAGTTTTAAATAAACTGTAAAACACCCCAAATATGTTTTTTAAATTACGAGTCTTCACTCAGACAAGGTCAAGAGGAAGGGGATGGTCTGGGGGCAGGGAAGCCCTGCTCAACCCCTGACAGAGCGTCACCTGCCATCCTCATCACTCCTTGCTACTGGAGACTGGATGATGCGCTGCAGTTCCCAGGGCCAGTCAAGAGCATATCCAGAACCAGAAATCAGGTCATCCTCTCCAGAGATCTGATTCCAGACACTGAGAATCCGAGACACACAGCCACTTCTTCAGAGCCCTGAGGCGGCCCAGAGTCAACTGCTGTGGTAATAACGACGCCTCACATGTGTACAGTAGTGACTACCCTCCAGGGTTCTTCCTCCCCAACCCCTCCCCAGAGCCTCCCTGCAAACCCCCTGCTGTAAGCAGCTGGGATTCTTGCCCCTACTTAACACACAAGGAGATTAAGATTCAGGAAGGTTAGATGACTTGTCCAAGATTGTCTATCCAGTCAAAGGAGACACAAGATAAAAACCCAGGACTCTCGGTTCCCTCGTGGAGCTCCACCTTCCTTGCACTCCCCACCTAGTTCAGAAAAAGCAAACTAACAGCTGAGTGGCTTGCAAAATATGCATAGAAACACAAAGACAGATCATAGTAAAAATAACGCTGTCTTGCTAACACTGGTGGTTCACAGGTGTTCCTCTGACCAGGCTGGGCTCCTCAAGGACGCGGGAGAGAGTTGCCCACTTCCACATCCCAGCACGAGGCCACCATACATAATAGGGCCTCAGAAACTTGGCGTGAGTAATAATGATGTCGTGCATACTTTATGCGGGGGCACAGATCTGTGCAGGCTACCTGGGGTGTTTGGGAGGGAAGGGGACACCGGGCAAGGACTAGGGGAGAGGGGAAGACTCAAACCATAGCTCGGCTACTGCCAAGTCTGTTCCTTCTTCTGAGAGTCAGAGGACGGCCAAAAGTTTGGGGAAGAGGAGCTGGGAGGGCCTGAACTTCCCCCAAACCACGGACTGTCCCTTGCAAACAAAAAAGTAAGTAAATGTTTTCCAAAGCTGCTCTGGTCCCCCACCCTTCATAGTGTTTGGGGATTCCCTTTTCTTATGCTTCATTTAAATTGTTCTAAGAAACCCCAAACTTTAAAGAGGCGGTGCCTCCTTTTAAGCATCAAGACACTCTTGCTCCCCCGTCATAAACACTTTGTGTTTATTTAGGGGATTTTAAAACTAAAGGTTAGGAAATCTGCTTTCCTAGGTCCTGAACTTACCGACTTCTCTGCTTCTTTTACCTAGTTTCTACAGTGGTCTTTTAAATCATTGTCTTACATTGTGCACAATTTTATTTTATATATTGTTTATTGGAATACAGTCAGTTACAGTGTTGTGTTAATTTCTGGTGTACAGCATAGTGATTTCAGTTTTATATATAGAATATGTATTCCTTTTCAGAGTCTTTTTCACTGTAGGCTATTACAAGATATTGAATACAGTTTCCTGTGCTGTACAGTAGGAACTTGGTGTTGTGCATAATTCTAAAGCAACCCTAAATTATTTTCTGAAGCGGAAAGGCTATATATCAAAAAGTATACATTTTATGAAAGTAGGAATCTGGTCGATGCAGATAAAAACGATCCTTGCTTCAGTTCTCCACGAGGGCTCTTTCTGCATATCACTGGGCACCTGCTGCTGCTGCTGCGCAGGGGGGCAGGGCTGCAGGGGTGACCCCCCCGCCATCACCCAGGGGGCTTGGAGGAGAGTGGTACACTCGCCCCAGCGTGAGAAGGGCAAAACTAGCCGTGTGTGGAGGGTTATGAGAAGAGAGTGAGTGGAAGGGGCTCCTAACTAACTCTGCAGGCAGAGTATAAATACTAAGAAGACCGACCAGGGAAGAGGAGTGGAAATGGATGGGGAAAGGGGAGGGAAGCGGCAAAGACCAAATTCACACATTGTAAATGTTCCTTCTTTGTAAAGAAAGCACTACCATAGATATTTTTAAAAGTGTATAGTTAATATTTCCAAAATTGGAATCGTAAGCCATTTGCATCCTTATGTATATTGTGGAAGATCAGGTCATCTTGAAATCTATTCTTTTTCTGAACTCTGTTGGAGGAAGACTTTCCATTCTGGCGAATGGACACAGTCCCATGGGGAAGTCATCTCTTATAACTACTAGGCTTTTAATGCTCTGCAGTGTTTGCAGGGCTATATATTCACATCAGGAGTTTCTTAACTTTCCTCTGTGCTCTGGCAGCCTAGTGAAGGCTGTGGATTCCTTTCAATGCATAAAATGTGCAAGATGCACAAACGTATAAAATAAAGTACACAGGATGGCAAAGGAACTCAGTTACGTAAAACAGTGATCAAAACAGAGTTGTCAAAAGAATAAACAAACAAATCTCTGATTAGTGAAAAACATGTTTCTTTGTAAATAACAAATGTATTTACAGGTATAAATGTAGTGGCAACTCTGAATGCCATGATTCTTAAGTAGTGATAAAAGTAACTGGTATTTAGAGACATCTGTCACAAGTGTATGTGACACAAAAATCTCTGTGATCACCTTTAGTGACAGATCACAGGTGCTGCTGCTATTGCTCTAGTCTGCTGTCTCTGTTCATAACTGAGGAGGCTGTCAGACTTCACTGAGAGGCTAGTGAAAATAAATATTAATTTTATTTCTTATCTTAGTTTGCAAACCCCTCCTCTGCCTTGAAAGGAAGCCAGGCTCAGACTCCCTGAGTTGAATAGTGCCCTCTGTCCTCTGCCTCGTGGGCCAGGTGAGGAGAAACAGGGAGTTGGCAGCTTCCTGGAGGGTGAGGAGACCCCGCCCCCACTCACATGTAAGCCTTGTAGTTGCTGCCGATCTTCTGGACCCGGATGTCATACTTGGCATCAATGAAAGGTTCTGCTGTGGCATAGGTCTGGGTGAGGGCCACCACGCTGGCAATGTCCTGGAAGTCGTAGTGGTTTTCCACTTTGACCTAATGGCGGGGCAAGGGAGAGGAGAAGGGAGGGAGAGGAACACATACACACACTGAGTCACAAGAGCCTTGAGCCTCTATACCCCTTGTGCTGTTTCCATCCAGATGCAGAGCTGGGAGCCCGTTTCCCCCCGCTCAGGAACCACAGGCACTGCAAAGGGCCCTGGGACTAGTCCGGTGGCCTGCACTCTGATTGCTAAAAGGGGCCTGGCTGGGCAACACTCATGGCTTCAGAGGGGCCACACCATCTCCTCCTTGGAAAGAATTATCAGCAACAGAGGCAGAACGGTCCACAAGTGGGCTCTCTGCAAAGCACCCTTCTCGGCTCCACCCCAGAGCCTGGCCAGCCCGCCTTACCTTGCCCATGCCTGAGTGAGCATGGCCAATCTTCACCACCACCGGGAACGTGGGCAGGGTCAGCTGAAAGCAGAGGAGAAAGGGATGAATTGGTCCACGTGTACTCGTTTCTCCGTGGAGTCTTACAGATATTTTCCTTGGGAACATCCTTGGAAGGGCTCTTTTAAGAACCAGTGCAACCTGCTTGCTTCACAAATTAAAAAACTAGGGCCCACAGGGTAACAGTGATGTGCCTAAGGTCACAGCAAATAGTGGTGTCAGAGCTATGAGAACACTGCTCTCCTACTTGGTACTCTCTACATCTTTAAAACTCATTGCTTCAGCTTTCTCTGCATTAGGCAAACCCTGGGCTGGACTGGCCCTTAGTAAAAAAACAATTTATAAAAAATGTACCTTTGAAAGGGTGAATTTTACTGTATGTAAATTGCACTTTAGTAAACTCAAATTAAAAAAGAAATGTATCTTTGGAATCTTAATGTCCCTTTTGCCATGTATCTCTTAGACCCATCTCTTCCTCTTCAAATGTCCAGCTTTCCTGTATTGAACCTGGCTGTTCCCCCCACTGTCACACTCTCTTCCTTGTTCATCAACACTCCAAACTCATCACCAAATACAGCTTAGTATGCAAAGGCCTATTTCTGCCCAGCTTGGGGTTTGGAGGAGAGCTGACATAAGAATTCAACAGTTTATCATTCAAGACAGATCCGTAAGAGGGGAAATGCTACCTTGAGGTGGCCATATTTTAACAGAGCAACAAAAAACTTAAAAGAAGAACTAGCCTCCAAAGGCAGGATTTCAAACTGCTATAAAGTGGTGGTGGAAGAAATAACGTGGTGGAGGGAAAGGAGCACTAGACTGGGCGTCAGGAGATTTGCATTCCAGTCCTCACTGCAAGTCCCTTTACCTCCCTGGGCCTCAGCCTTCACCTCAGCCAAATGAAGAGGCTGAACTGGATGCTTTCGAGATGCCATCCATTAACATACCAGACTCTACCTTGGTCTGGGGGCTGCATGAAGAACCAACCTGGACACCAAATCTCATTCTTCTCAGTCAAGCTCAGCTCTCTTTCGGTTTCCTTCTTTTCAAACATCACTACCACCTCTAAATGAAAAGATGTCTTTCAAAGGAAGTGATGTTGACTCTGATGAAAAGTCAGATTCCCAGGACCCCTAAGAGTGACCAGATACTAGGAGTACCTGACCTGGGGATTCCAGTATTCCTGGCTGAGGCAAAGAGCTCCAAAGGGCCTTGGGAATCATGTGGTTCAACCCTACTTTATGGAGAAGTAAGTGAGGCACAGAGAGGCAAAGGGTGCAAAGCTATCTAGTGACAGCATCAGTGCCCAGCCTCCTAGCTTCCGGCGAAACACTTTGTGGAAACAGTCTACAACAATCATCCCACGGGTGTCTTTCTGTCTAGAGCCTTGGAGGACTGGGCTCAAACGGTGGACAAGACTCCAGCCAGATGGCTCCAAATGCCACGCTTCTTTGTTTTCTAAGCTGCCCTACCCTCCATAACAAAACGTGATCTCTCCATTGAGTAGGGAGCTGAGACAGAGATCTGTGTAGCGTAGGGTCTGGAGAGGACTTTGAGGTCCCAGGTTTGCCCTAAGTGATGGATACCTTGTGCTTTGAGCCCCCATCGAGAGCGCCGTCCTTGGCCATTTGCAGAGTGTGAGGCTCTGGGTACGGGCAAGGGTTTCTAAAGCACTGGCTGCTTTCTCGGACATCTCTCCCTCCCCCCAGCCAACAGAGCCAAGACACACACACACACACACACACACACACACACACACACACACACCCCAGCTTTCTCGGTCCTGTTCCATTACTGTTTGCTGTTGCTTTGGAGCCTCATAAATAGGGCATTGAAAACACTTCCTGCAGCTGAAAGAGGCCCTGAGTAGCTTGTCTCACTTCCAGTGTGCAGCTCGGCGAGGGGTCCGTCCTTCTCTGTCACTGTGTCTTTCGCCTGTTGTAATTCCGCCCGCCTCTCTCTGACTCTGCCTGTCTCACCCTTTCTGTTCGTGCCTCTCTGCACTCGGGTCCTTTCTGCCGGAATCACAGCGCCTTGGTGTTTCTGCTCCCCTCTCTGAGCAGTGGTCTTTGGTGCACTTTCTGTCCCGACACCATCCCCTTTCCTAGCGCCTTCCCTCTGCTTCTAGGAGGCTTGACTGCTCAGGCAAGGGAGCAGAGGCTAGGGGCCTCTCTCCTGGCTTCCCTCCCCATCTCACCGAGCCTGTCAGTCAGGAGGCCGCTGGTTCTGCAGCCGCGGGTGGCCTACAGCCAGAGGGCGGAGCCCATCCGGGCGGGACTGGCCGTAGGTCCACCTCATAAAGCCAGGGGCGAGAGGCGCAACGCGCCCTGAAGGAGCCCTGGATGGGCTATTTAGCCTGACAGACCGCACAGGCCCAGCCGGGGCTGACAGTGACATGCCCCGGGGCCCCCGGATCGCGCCGAGCTGGGCGCTGTTGCTGCGGTTGCTGGCACTGCTTCGGCCGCTGGGGCTGGGCGAGGCGTGCAGCTGCGCCCCCGCGCACCCCCAGCAGCATGTCTGCCGCTCGGCGCTCGGTGAGTCCCAGGAGCCTTCAAGGTCCACAGAGGGGTCTGGTTGTGTGGGATCACTACCGGCCTGAGCTGGCGACCCGGAGTCTGGAGGTAAAGGGAGGAGCTCAAACCCCGCCCTAGGTGCCTCCTGCTAGGGCTGCTGGGCGGGGCAAGGCTGGCACCATAGCAACCTTGCAAGCACAGAGACCCGCTGATTTGCGAGGCAATAAAGGCGGCGTAAGGGACCTCCGCTGTGACCCCCTCATCCCTGCCCACTGCAGTTATCGGGTGTCACTGAACAAGTCGCTGAAACTATCCAGTGATTATTCTTATCTGGATACGGGGACAGGGGAGCCAGGGGTTAGGGGGTTAGTTTTTCATGATAAACATCCCTCTGTATCCAAGCCTATAACTGGGCCCCCACCCCAACACACGCCTTTTGTCCTTTCTCTCCCTCTGCCTGGGATGTCCTTCCCTGACACCCTTAAATTCCTGGCAAACTCCTATTCATCCTTCAAGACCTTACTCAGGTACCTCCTCTTCTCTGAAGGCTTCCTGACTTCTTGGTGCTACCACAGCATCTCTAACATCTCTGTGTTCCTATCATGCTGTCCTGTTCTTTTTGAGTGTGTTCTCCACTAGACCAAGAGTTCTGCACGGTGGGGACCCTGTCTTAACCACATTTGTGGGCCCAGTACCTAGTGTTAGGCCAGGCACAGAGGACGAACTTCATAAACAGGTTTTGCTTAACGCCCAAATGGCAAGAGGTGAACTACCTCTGTGCAGGGTCAAAACATTTATTAATTCAATGAACGTTTACTAATATCAGCTCTCTTTGAGGCCTTGGGCTACATCAGTAGATGACCCCACATGGACTGCCCCTCAAGTGGCTCCTCCTCCCTCCCCCACCCTGCTGCTCACCTCCACTCCACTGCACCCTGGGCTGTGAAGAACCAGACTCCCATATCCAGCTGGTACAGGGTAGAGACTGGAAACCCAAATAGGCCTGTGGGATTTGGAACTTCCAGCAACCGCAGAGGCGGAGGTTCGCTCGGACACAGCGTCCTCCTCACAACCCAGCAGGACCTAGACCCGGAATCCCCCTACAGAATTCTCCCAGGGGCTCTGGGTCACCCAGATCCCAGATGGACTGCTCCCACAGGTTACTGAAGGCTCCCTCTCTTCTCTCCCTGTGCAGCAATCCGGGCCAAAATCTCCAGTGAGAAGGTAGTTCCTGCCAGTGCAGACCCTGCTGACACTCAAAAAATGATCCGGTATGAAATCAAACAGATAAAGGTACATGGGGACAGGACAGGGCGTTTACCCTGTGGGCTGTTAGGAGGAGTGGGGTCTGTGATCTGGGAAGCATGAGGCCGGTAGGTGAGGCGGCCCGGCTCAGTGATGCTGGGATAGAGATGCCAAAGTGGAAGTGGATGACATGTAAGGAACAGGGCTCCCAGAATCCAAGTGACTGTGCAGGAGAGGCCCCAGGGTCCACCTAGGCCTGCAGCTGCTTGTGCTTGGGGCTGCTGGAGGTACCTCCCTTCTCACTGGAATAAACCAAGGTTGAGAAGTGTTTTTTGTTTTTTTTTTAAGAAAGGACCTAGTTGGGCTATCTGTGTGCAACAAATCCCGAGCTAGATTTTCGCTTAATTTTTTTAGCTTTAGAATGAAAAGTTTTCCCTGTTAAGATATAAAGTACACTCACTGACCCAACACTGCTCTTTTGTGACTGCCTTTCAGATGTTCAAAGGGTTTGAGAAAGTCAGCGATATTCAGTATATCTATACACCTTTTGATTCCTCCCTCTGTGGGGTGAGACTGGAAGCTAACAGCCAGAAGCAGTATCTCCTGACTGGTGAGTTAAAGACCAGCGAGTGGCCCTTGGGTCTCGGTCCTAAAGAAGGCAGTCAAGGAGGAGCCAGGGCTGGCCTTGGGCAGCTAGCTGAGCCAGGTGGCACCTTCTTGGGCATAAAACGGAACTGCGTTACTAAGAGGCAGCCTCTGAGTCGGGAGGAGCCTTGGCAACCTCCCTTTCAACTCGAGAGTCCTCACTGCCAGTGCCTCGCTGTTTTGCAGGTTGCTCTCCCAGCCTCGGGCAGCTGGTTCCATTTCCAAACAGCTTTAATTGGTGTAAGATTTTTGGTATCTTGAGCCAAAATCTGTCCCTCTGAATCTGCCCCTTGTGGGTTCAGCTCCACCCCGTTCTATGACGACCCTTCAGTTCAGAGGCCTGAGGATGACAGATACACGCACTCTGGCTCCACGTCTGCTGGCTGTGGGTCCAGACCCCTTCCTGTTCTGGCCACCTTCAACAGGATATAGCCTGTCCCTGTCCCTCCCCTCACTCAGGACCCCGAACTGGACACCAACTGCAGGTGAGGTCTTAGTTTCACAGAGGAAAGGAGGACTGTGCATTCGTAAACCCCACCCCCCAGTACACACGTAATAGTTACTGTGGCCTATGATGGCATTAGCTTCAGATGGCCACATCGGGGCACACTCTTGACTCCCAGTGAGCCTGTGGCTAACTCACACCCAAGGCCCATCCTGGGGGTGCAGTAAAGCGCAGGCCCTAACAGGAGCCTTGAGTCTAACATGATTCTGTCTCCATGAACTTGGGCCCAGGCGGATCTCCTCATGCTGAAGTGGTGGGAATAGAACAGTTAAAGAACCACATAAGAATATACTCCATACGTGAACACATGCAATACTGAACTACTTTGCAATAGTTTTGAAAGAAGGGATTTGTGTGGTTGTACACAATTAGGAAAGCTTTGTTGTGTAAGTGGGATCTAAATTGGCCCTAAAGGATGAAAAATATTTAGAAAGAAGGCAAGGAAAAGAAAAACACAGCAGGTGGAGAGGACAGGAGGAGGAATTCCACTATCTGTCCATCCATTCAGCAATGAACGACCCCCTACTCACTGCCAGGCCTTGGACAGGAGAGTGAAGACTCAGTAGTAAGTCCCTATCCTCAAAGAGCTCACAGTTCAAACCTGGCTCTTGAGAAGTCACAGGCTTGGAGGCCACACTGGTGGGGGCTCCCCAGCTCTGAGGATATGGAATTGGGCTGATCTGGGAGCCTCTGGATGGCAGAGGCAGAGGAAGGGAACACCCCTGAGCCCTCCTGGTCCCAGGACTAGCAGACAAGTCACCTGCTTCCTAAGCACCTCCCTCTGGGTGCTGCGGTACATCAGGGGAAGCAGGAAGCATGCTGGCTGCCCTCAAGGTCAGGTCTAAACGAAGTGAGGTTAAATGACAAAGCACCAGCGTACTGAAAAGTCATCAGTGGTGCCCACGCCCTGCAGAAGGCACAAGCTCTTCTGCCTAATACCAAATGCCCTCTGTGACCAGACGCTGCTGACCTCTGCAGCTTTGTCTCCCGCCACTTGTTAGTGACCACCCCCAGCTCCCCGTGTCCCCTAGAGCTGGACTAAACTACTCGCAGTCGTCAAAGGTATTCTGCTGGGCTGTGCCCCTCTGTCTTTGCACGGGATAGTCCCACTGTCCACAGGTCCTTCCCCAGCTTGTCTGGCAGGTGAATTCCTACCTGTCCCTTCAAGGCCCAACGCAGGCATCATCTGCTCTGAGTCACCATTCTTGCCCCTACCTCTTCCACAGACAGAGATAACTGTGCTTTCCTTTGTTCTTATATATATAAGAACTTGTTCTTGGTCTTATATATAAGAATATATAAGAGCACCTTGTATATAATCACACAACAGTGTGATTTTTACCTATTTATCTATCTGCCCTGCTAATTTTTAAGCTCCCTGGGGGCAGAGATCCTGTCATATTTATTTCTGTATTCCTGGCACCAGGTCATAGCAGTAATCATTTACTGATTGAGTGACTGAAGTTCTAAGAGAGGTGTGGGCTGGCATGGTCAGGGATGGCTCTGAGGATGAGGCGGTGCTAAAAAAAGAGTCTTTGCAAGATAGGAAGGAGTCTGATAGGTAAAGAAGGGGAATTTCCTTGCAGGGAAGGGGAAGGACTCACCAAGACACGTATCAGTGGGGCAGGAGGCCGGCCCATGTAGATACTCGGAAGGGTTAGAAAGGAAAACAGACCTAGTGTTTACTGAGCATCTTCTGTGGGCCCAAAACTGTGCTGGGAACTTCACAGGTATTCTCTCATTTAGTCCTGACAACAGCCTTATTATTCTCATCCTTCAGGTGACTTTTTTACAGTCACACGCTAGTAAATGATGGAAAAGAAGGGGGATGCACCAAGATTCTGACTTGTAGCTCATGCTCCCCTCTGCACCACGCTAATATAAAGGCCTTCTCCCCCAACTGTCCCTCATACAAATATCACCTGGTAATAGTTTTGACACACAGACTATAGAGGTTTTTCTGGTTCCTTCAAGAGCCCAATGTCACCACTGCCACCCAAAGAAATTGAAGAGGCTGTGATCTGGGGCTCCTTCAAGAACCCAGAGCTCCACGGACAGATTCCTCATGCTAGGCTCTCCTCCATCTCCCCTTGAAGGTCAGGTCCTCAGTGATGGGAAAGTCTTCATCCATCTGTGCAACTACATTGAGCCCTGGGAGAACCTGTCCTTTCTGCAGAGAGAAAGTCTGAATCACCAGTACCATCTGAACTGTGGCTGCCAAGTAAGGGAACGTCCATTTCCAAGGTCTCTGAGGGGGTGGGGAGGGGTCTTGAGCCTTGCAGCCTCACCCTTCGTGTATTCCTTCCTTCAAGCATGTGTGATTTATTCACCTACTGTACTGTACTTGAGATCTGCCATGGACCACACACTGTATGAAGCTGGGGATGGGAAGGCAAGATGGCCCATAGTTCCCTGATCGGAAAGCACTCACCTTTTGACTGGGAAGGCAGCCATCATATAAGGCAGGCTGCGATCATGCACTATCACTTAAAGAGAGTCTACTTTTTGCCAAGCCTTGTAATGATTAAGTTATTTAAAATATCTAATTTAGTCTTTAAGACAAATTTATGAAGAATTACGGTTCCCATTTTAAGGTGAAGAAATTAATGCTCTAGGAAGTAAAGTGGCTTGTGTAAGGCCAGTGGTACAGTAAGGACCCTCAGGTCTTTCTGACTCCAGAGATGCCATTAGAGAGGCAATCCTATATGTGGAGAGCACAGGGGAAGGAGAACTAAGGGAGAAATACGGAGGCTGGGAAAGGCTTCGTAAGGGAGGGGGCATGTGAGCTGGGATGTAAGAATATGAAGAAGTCAGAAAGTCAGTAATGGAGAAAGGACCCCTAACTCCCTCTGATGTTGTGTGGCTATGACTCTAGATCACCACCTGCTATACAGTGTCCTGCACCATCTCGGCCCCCAACGAGTGCCTCTGGACAGACTGGCTGTTGGAACGGAAGCTCTATGGGTACCAGGCCCAGCATTATGTCTGCACGAAGCATGCTGACGGCACCTGCAGCTGGTACCAGAGACATTTGCCCCTCCGGAAGGAGTTTGTTGACATCATCCAGCCTTAGGAGGGACTGCCACATTCCTTCAAGAGTCCTAAAGACCAAGCCATTCTCCTTCTCTGCAGAGGTCTGGCTGTCACCATCTGCCTCATCGCTGCCAGCCAGCAGGAAGTACCAAGTGGCTGGTCTGGCCAGCTTTAGGGCAGGGGTGGGGCGTATAAAAGCTTGTGTCTGAGACCCCATCCCAGAATCTGTCAAGGGCTAGGGAAAGTAGCCTGGCTTTTCTCTCCTGCCCTCAGCCCCTCACCCCTGCCTCCCAAACCCTTTTAGTCGAGCTGGTACTTGTTACTGATTCCAGATTAGTTAGTTTTCCAAAGCTGGGACTATTCCTTTTTCTCCACAGGAAAATGCGTTTTCTCTTCTCTTAACTGATCTGACAGGGGAGAGATGGTGGATATTATGCACACGAGATGGTGTGGCCCTGTGATGACAGTACCCGGAAGTGGGTGGACAGTATCCTAAGCAGGCTGAGGCGGAGGAATGAAAAGAACAACATGCGTTGGCTGCGTGTCCTCTACTCCTCCTGTCTCAGCTCATCCTAATCCTCTGATACACACTCATCTGTTTGGGGGAGTGACTCGGGGGACACGGAATCATTCAGTGTGAGCCTACAGTGGCCTCACCTCCCTCCGCACACTCTAATCCTCTCTGCGCCATCCCTGGCAGAGGGCCTGGCCCCAGCTGGCACATCTCTTTGGACAAGAACAGACTTGGGCATTGTCTCTCCAGGTTAACTGTACTTAATGCCCTCGACTGAGGTCCAAAAGGTTTCTCCTCTCTCTCTTTTAGAAGGTCTCTCTCTGCTAGATTACTAATGTTTTCATTCCTACTTCAAAACTTTTTTTAAGCCAAGAAAAGCATTTCTCTTAGAGTTGAAATTCCCACTTAGCTTTTGATACCTCAGGGAGATCTTAGGAGGTCCTTTCTTGAGGGCAAATTTCAGGATGGAGGACAGGAGAGAAATAACACAAGGGCCCTTTGGGGGAAAAGGATGGTGGATGGGGAATATACTTTGCGAGTGTTGCCATCTTGTTCAGTGGTCAGCCTGGTTGATGCTACAGCAGGAGAAAGCTAGCTCTGAGGCCCCAGAGAGCCCCTCCAGCCTCCAGCTCAGTGCCCTCTTGGATTCCCCGAGTCTGCAAGCACAGACCCCTAGGGGTCCTCAGCCTCTGCATGCCTTCCTGACTTACCCTGAAAGGGAAAGCCCTGATGTGGGTCTCAACGGCTTATTAAGGGCAAGGGCTTAATGTTCCAGGGCCTCTCCTGGGGAAGCTCTGGCAAAGATGAAGGCGGTAGTTCTTTTCAAGTCCCTCGGTTATTATTCGTCTTCTCTGTGTGGCTTGCTAATAAGCTGGGCCATGTACAAATGCCACAAGAAGGCCCCTGATTCACAGAAACAGTGCGAATGCAGATTCCTCCTGCAGGTCTCTGTCCAGAGCACCAGACTTGGAGAGCTATGGAAAAGTCTCCATTGGAGGGTTAAGCAGGGTCGCCAACTGACCATGCAAGACTGGGGCAGAGGATGTGGGGACAGAGAAGAAGGGGGTTAAGCTCCAGGTCACCACGGAGGAAAAACATTAGTAACAGCCTCTGTACCAACAGTCCATCTCATCTCTCTGCCCTTCTGCCATCCTAGGATGGCCTCAGAGAAGGCACAATGCAAACCCAGTCCTGTCAAAATCTCAGGAAAGCCAAGGGAAGGCAAGTGTCTGGGGAATACAAATAGGAACAATACCTTACATCTGAGGAGCACCTCACACTTTCCAGAGGCTGTTACTTAAGGATTCTCACCTATAAGCAAGTACCATATTAGAGATGCTGGTCAGGAATGGTTACGTCCACTTGGCTTTCTGACTGGGAAACTGACACACAGGGAGGGGTGCAACTGTCCAGGACTTGTGGCAGCCCCAGGGCTAGAACCCAAGCAGGGGATCTTCTGACTGTTGATCTACAGGGTTCTTACTCTTTTATCTTGACACACTGCTCTTGTTTCTGCTCTTTCCTATTCTGTCTCCAGGTTTTGGAGACAAAGGGGCTGCCATGTAAAACCCAGACACTCTGGCCCCACAGAGCGGGTCCACAGTTCATCCTCAATAGAGTCTCTCGGGTTGAGATGCTGAAGCCCTCTTCAGAGCAGCATGGTCACCATGTGGCTAAGCTGAGAGTGCAAACAGCAGAGAGGCTGAAGTGCCCTCTCAGTCACCTACCATCTCCTTGTGGTTGGGGTAGTATGTCTGCTCGATGAGTGGGAACTTTTCTCCTCCCAGTGTCTTGTAGATGGCTACCAGCTGAGCAAACTGCAAAAGAGAAGCAAACACTTCAGTTCACCTAGACAGCTTCTGGAACAGACAGACAAAATGTCAACCTGTCAAACAAATATTTGTCTAGCATTTGCACCACTGAGGGCTTTGTGCAGAGCACTCTGGGGATAGGAAAGAGGTGTCCCATCTCTGTTCTCCAGGAAGTTGTGCTCCAGTTGGGGAAGGGAGACAGGGTGAGCTAACATTCATTCAGTACCTACTCAATTTTACTGATATTTCCTCATTTCAAATGGATGAACTAGGTACTTTATCATCCTCATTTTACATATGAGGCTCGGAGAGGGTAGGAAACTTGCCTAAAGTCACAGAGCTGCAAAGGGGTTAAGCTGGGATTGAAATCTGGGTCTCTAATTCTAAATGCCTGCATCTCTAGAAATGGCAAGTGATGAAGCTGGGGAGGTAACATGGGGCCCAGTCTTGAAGTTCAAATGCCAAACAAAGGAATGGTAGCTTTTTCCTGTAGGGAGTACGGAGTCATCAGAGTTTAAGCAGGGAGGTCCTGAATGAAACTGTTCTTCACGAAGATGTAGGTGGTCATGGAATGCAGGAAAGACAGACCCAGTCTTCTGGGACTTAATACTCGTTCAAGAACTGAACTCACTGGACCCTTTAGCTATGAGAAAGCGGAACAGCTCCACGGGAAGAGGTGAGGTACACACATGTAAGCGTCAGGGCTTGCCTTTGGCACACATGCAGCTCCCCTTGGTGCCCCCTCTCCCCCACACTTTATCAGTGAAGAAACTGAGGCCCAGAGAGGTCACTTGCCCAAGGTCACACAGCAGTTGAGCCAAATTCATGGCCAGGCTCCTTTATTCCTAACTCATAAGTCTCCCTACTCCTTCTTGTAGCTGCCTTTCAGGCTCTCAAGAGACCATGTTCTTCCCACAGGAGACTTTCCTTTTCAGTCCATTCCCACACATGCCCACATCCACCCCTAGTGCCCTGGCAGCAGGGGTAATCCAGCATCTTCTCGGCAGTGCTACTGGGTCCACGCTCTAAGCCACTGATGTCTGGAACTGCTAGAAGGAAAAGTTGCCAGATCGAACCTGCCTTCTACTTAGCAGAGAAAGGAGAGCTGGAACATTTCTCAAACGCTCAGGTCCTACTCTCCATAAGGTACGTCAGCACACGAGCAGTGTGGGGACACGAGTGTGGAGAACTGGGCTCTTAGGAAATTGGAATCTTCTGATTCTTCTTGTTCCGCCTTGACTTGCCAGGTGTCCTTGGGCAAATGATTTCTCCTCTCCAGGACTCATTTGCTCCACATATAAAATGAGAAAACTCAGTTTCCTCAAACTTTTCACCACAAAAGAACACCTATTATATTTCCTCCCAGACTCCATGATCAAACTACTGGTTAAGTGATCATCTGCTGTGGTCCCTTTGTGAGTAAAGATAGAATTATGTAATTTTTGAAATGCAGAAAAACACTGGAATTTCTGGGTCACTTCCCTTAATGACACACAGTTGGTGACTCTGGATCACTAAGGCCTCCTCCGGGGCTGGAAGCATGATTAATGGACTTTCGGCCCCTAAGGCTTTATTATTGAAAGGGACTGTAGAGTCTCTAGACGAGACATCTCATGTTACAGATGAGGAGACTGAGGCTAGAAGAGCAAAGGAAAGCGGAGGCTCCCGACCTCGCGCCTGGAGGTGAGGCTGCCCTAGGGCGGCACCCGGTTCTCTTCTGGCCCAGTGCATTCTCCATGGAACTCGTGGTCCTCACCATTCTTTGGCTTGTCAATGTTCTTTGACTATCAAGACCACCCCTCAGACCCTTCCTGCCATCTCTGATTCTCCCCACCACCTCATCTGACCTTTAAATCCTGCCTGCCCACTTCAGCTTGGCTGGACTCCTGCTCTGTGTCTGGAAACCTGCCTGAGCTCCCCGAGCTCTCCAGCATCCCCAGCAAGCTGATGCCAGCTCTGCCTAACGACCTGTGTCCTGCTGCGGCCCACGCCCTGGCACCGCACCAAGGCATGTGGGGCCCTATCTTCCCAGCATGTGGGAGAATTACACAGACACCACACTGATGCCAAGAAGGCCCACGGTGGACTCCCAGGGTCCTCAGGCAGCCAAGACTGAAGTGGCAGCCAGTTCCCAGGCACTAGCGGGTCCTTGGGAGCTCACCCACCCTCTTCTACCTCCAGCAGCCACTGTCTGCTCAAAGTTCTGGGCTTAGCCTCTAACCCCTGCCTCCTTGGAAACTTAGATTCAGTCACAAGCACACAGTCACCGATTAAACAAAAGTAATGTCTGATAAGGGTTATTTCCTCTATGTATAGACAAAAGAAAGGATTTGGGAGCTGGGGGTGGTACTGGCAATGAATAGGAAGATAATGTTCATTATACCCACTTATCCAATCTATCAGGACAGATGTCTTGGAAAAAAATGGGATTTCAAGATCAGTCTGAATTTAATATATTGTCCTATCTCCTGGAAATAGAATGCTTTAATTCAACTCTGTGCATCTGTCTCTTAAAAAACTCACAAAGAGTAGCAGGATTTTCAGATAAATTTGAAGCAATGTGGGATGGTGGCATTCTTGCTTTCTCTGGAATGCTTTCATCGTTAGGTCTACTTCTGCTTCCAAAATCCCAGCGTGCCTGCCCTGATCAATTTATGAGATAGCAGATGTGCTCAGAGACACGGGCACACAAGACAGAGCCTTTCCCAACCCAACTGAGGCCTCTTCTCACACCAAGAGCCCCCATAATAGAGAAAATTAGAAAATATGAAACAAAGTCATCATCTCAGGGGACCCTCCCCTCACAGTCACCAAATTTGTTCACTCCCATTAACAGGCAGAGGACAACATATAAAACGCCACTAGTGTGGCAGCTGCTCACCAAAAATGAAGGGAGAACTTGGTGTCTGGCCAGGGAGCGATGCCAAAGGCGATATGCCGGGATTATGAATGGGTGAGAGTGTGAACTCTCACCAGATCCCAGATCCTAGTGGGGCAAAGCCCTAGGCACAGGCTCTCTGATCCACAGCTCCCTGGCCTCTGGCACAGTTTTGGAACATAAAGCGAGGAACTAGTTTCTTTAAGATCCCAAATACTAGGCGACTATGACACTAGGCTGGCAAACTGGTGGCAGGGACTATGACTATTCCTAGTTTACAGACAAAGAAACCTGGGCACAGAGAGGTTTAGCCAGAAGGTTGATTAGTGAGATAGCCCAGGAAACAGCTGATAATAGCAGAATCGCCCTGCGTGGCTATGAGGAAGCCAAATTCAAATTGGCATTGAAGGGTGAGGGAGGAGAGGGCCGGGCAAAAGATCAGTAGGGATGGTCCTGTGACTGAAGAGAACCTTGGGGAAGGCCTCACGTGCTCTTCTGTGATTAGTGATTCATTCAAATCACACAATTCCTGTAGCCTGTTTCTGCAAAACTCTAGGGTTCCAGATCCTCAGGCCAGACACAGGGAAAGGCTAAATAAGGGGCAACCCCTCCTTGACCGCAGCAGCTCCCAGGTCTTCCGACTCCTCGCTCATCAGTCTTTCTCTTACACTGTCAGGTTCCTGGTTCCAACGGAACATGAAAACTGAGTTCAGGTGTGAAAAAAAGATCAAGGGTGGTGAGTCCATTTAGTTAAGAAACACCCCCTCCAGCTCTCTGAGTGGTATAGAGGCTTGGGGTCTGGGAACTTGACAGTCAGTGACCAGTGTCGTGACCCTTGGCAAGCTGGTGTGGGATGGCAGAAACGACTTTTTGAAAAACAAGAGGAGGAGGATGTGATCGGGGCAGGTGTTTCCTTCCAAGAGGACCAGCCTGGAGCAACAAAGTTACAGGAGTTACACCCCTCGGCTGTCAGAGGGGCAGCCAGAGAGGCCCAGCACTGTCACCGGTCACTCTCCCTCCTATCTCCACTGTTCTCTCTGCTCAAAAGTTTCCACTGCTTCCAAGGTTTCCAGACTGGCCAAGGAAGAGAACACCAGACCAGCTTCCTCCTCACACGGTAATTCAATTTATGTGGGATACATACAGTGTGATCTAGAGAAACCCTGGCTCTATGACTTTGGCAAGTTACTTAATCCTTTCTGGGTCTCATTTCTCTGCAAAAATGATAATAATGATAATAGTAGTATCTTCCTTGTAAGACTGTGGTGAGGATTAAGCAAAATTAATGTAGGAAAATCTCAGAAGGTGGCAGCACATAGTAAGTGGTTTTATACTCCTTACCTTCCTTCCATAATTTTCACATCTCTGCCATGAAGGGGTGAGATGTGATGATCTCTGGGGAAACTTTCGGTGCATGTAAGTGTCTGATTGATATGTGTGTGGATAAATCTCATTTAAACACTTGGCAGAACTCTGACACTAACATCCCTCTGAGATGGACCATCCCCTGAGTCCCTACTGGCTTCAGGCCTTTCCAATGGTTAGACCTTTCAGAGGCGGGAAACAGGTATTTTTATTGTTGCATCCTATGGCTAAGGACACAGCCTACAGACCTGTGAGGGCTTCTTTACAGAATCTTTGTGTGACTTCGCTGTGACGCCAAAGGTCCACTCTGCAGCAAAGATGGCCCAGCCTATGATGACAATGTCACTGTGAGAGTGACCCTACCCTGTGTCCCAGCTGGTGCCTCCTGAATCTGGATTACTTGTGGTGCCTCCTGGGAGGCTGGGAAATAGAGGACCTGGGTCCTACTCTTTTACCTGGGGGGAGGGGACCTCACTTACCACCCATGGCTTGTCACAGAAGTTGTAAATGGACTCCAGGGAGTTGACGCTGGGGAGGCCTGCGTATTGCATGCCGATGACCAGGTGGCGGAAGTCCTCATTCTCCGCCATGCCAAACGCATGCTGCCGGATGAGCACAAAGTCCGGCCGGAAGGACCTGGGAAGAACGTAGAAGCAGGTCTGCCATCAACCAGTACCTCAGGTCATACGTCACCTTGTCTTCCATTTCTAAAGCCCAAGACAGAGAAGAGGCCTTCGGGGCTACCTGGGCTAAGCCCCTCATTTTATCATTATTATTCTTTTAGGGACTGGGACATGAGGTTTTACATATAGCATTTTTCAAAGGCGATTTGAAGAACAGCTTTCTTAAATTCTCTTATTCTTCTGGGTTAAGCCTTGCGTTTTTCTAAGGTACAAATGCCCTGAGGAGGGAAGAAACACATTTAGATCCTCACACCTTTAATGGACAAGGATCCCCCCTGTCCCTACGGGGCAGTATGAGAACTTAAGCTCTCGCGGCTCCAGCACTGTACTCCAAGGGAACCCAGCAGACTCTGAGGACAACAGACTTAGCTGACTTCATCACCCTGCCATGTAGATCCCTGGTCTCCACATCCTGCCCCGACTCCTTAAAGCTGCTCCTTAAAACAGGCAACGCCTTCAGCAGCAGCTCCCCACTCCAGGAGAGCAAGGGTCCAGGCTGAGTACAGACACCAGACTTCCTAATGTTATTCTTCCAAAGCGGACACTAGGGAGGGGTGGAAATATTTTTCGCAGAACTGAGGTTGAGCAACTGGCTACAGGGAGCACTGAAAGCTCAGAATGTTCCCTGCATTTCACCTCTGGCCAACAAAGCTCCCAGCCACAGCTGCTCCTCAGGACCAGGGCCCACGTCTTCATGTCCTGACTCCAGAGGAACCCCCCTTCTCAGAGAGGCAGTTCTGTGGCAGCACTGGCCCTCAAGGCTCAAGGCCTTGGCCGTTTCACTCCATGTGCAATGACCTAACTGGTTCTCTGCCCAGGCACCCGTCCAATCCCCATCTATAGCTCTAGTCCCACCCAGGCCCAGAAACCAGTCTTCTAAAGTGGATGGAAGGACCCTTCCTCAGTCACTCAGGGGACTGAGCACCTAGTCAGTACGGCCTGTGCTCCTACCACCTTGTGCCCTCATTCTGGGAAACTGGCTCCAGCTGTACACCTGAGACCAAACCTGACATCCCAGTTACAGGAACTGAACTCTAGACTTGAGGTCAGCTCTTAAGTTTCCACCCTGCTAACTGGAAGGGCCTGCCTTATTTTTGCCAGAAACCACCCAGCACTTGCTATAGGCCTTTCTGTCACCACTGGCTGGTGTCACACATCCCTGTGACTCACTCCATCTGCAGTTGGAGGAACCTGTCGTTCTCTCTAGCAGGAGCTCCCTGAGCTCACTCCCCTTCCAGACAGACATCTTTTCTTCTGTCTTCCTCAGTCTCTGGGATGGATGAGCTCACATTTCCTGACATGAGGCTCCAGACACCCGGTTCTGCCTTCCCTGTCCCTGATCCAGGTCCTGCTGGACACTGGAGGCCTCAGTTTCAGAGGACTGCAGATTGATGCAGGGAAGAGGGTGAAGTGAAGACTTCCTGGAGCAAGACCCTGATGTCTGAAAACGTGAAGCCAGGCTGGGAAGAATACACTGTGGAAATGATTTTCCCTCACAGAACTGCTGTATGATATCTGATCACGTCTGTAAGTCACCCAACACCCCACCTGCCACCTAAGTGCCTTGTAATTGCAAATTTTCTTCCACCTCCAATGTCCCTTCCAACCCCAGGCTTTCCCATCAGACTTATGAGTCCCAGGAATTCGGAATTTAGAAGAACACGGGGCTGGGAGTTAAAAGAATTCACAAGGAATACAAGGTTCTGCCACCAACTCGCTGAGTGAATCTAAACAAATCAATGTAAAATAGGAGGTTAAACTAGAGAAGAGGTTTTCAAACTTTTTTTTTTTTTAAGCAATGGAATCCTGTTTTTCAGGGGAAATATATTCAGAGAGAAAAGCACAGGACTGCCCTAGCTGAGGTAGGGCTGGAGTCCTGGAACACCGCTGACAGGAATCCGGTTACCTCTACGCGTGAGCTCTGAGTCCATGGAGCTTTCTCTACCTCTGGACTAAGACCTCCCTAAGGGCAGGGGCTGGTTTCCTCTGCCTTCTTCTGCCACGTCCACCCAGCACAGACCATTCAGTCCCGTGCACTATTCACAACAATACCATTCCACTCCATCACTTGACTGTGAAACCACCTCTGCAAGCCACAGACGGTAACCCTGGAGAGAATGACAGTGACCCCGAGGGCAGAAAGGATCTTACCGGACAACCTTGGTGCCGTTGCGGAGCACCTGCATGTCCACAGCGTAGGTTCCATCTGCATGGGCCACCAGGTTGAGCTCCGAAAACTCCGCCTGGAAAATAACGGGAGGGGATTAAGAGGGTAGATTTCATGTTACGTGTTTTTTTACTATGATAAAATAAATAAATAAAAATAAGAGTAGGGGACTCAGCCCACAGTCGTGACTCTGCCAAGTCCTATACGTGGCGGCAGCAGCATCCTTACCACCAAACGTTCATTTACGGTTTTCAGAGCATTTTCACAAACTGACCTCATCTAACTCTACAGCTACTCTCTGAGGCAGGAGGGGCAGAGAGAATTGTCCCTATCTACCAAAGGAGCTGTTAAGTGACTTTTTTGGACAAACAAAAATTTTTGTTGGCAGAGACAGGAGCAAAACTCAGGTCCTTCCAACTTCCCAGCCCAGTATCTTTTGTGCTGCCTCGCTGCAGAGCGGGAATGCAAACTGGGGCAAACATGCCCTTCTTCACCATGAAAGCACTAAGTTTTAGTTTAGGCAACTGGGTTTTAGTTCTGCTCTGTACCCAACTAGATGCACAAGATGCTACAGGCAAGTTACTCGTTCTCTCTCGGGGGACAGCTTCTCCCACCTAAAAAATGGGAATAATTTTTATCACCCTTGCCTATCTAACAAGTAATTTCAAGAATAGAATGCGATAATGGATAGGAAAAGTACTCTGTAAATCACAGCACACTGTGTAAGGAATGATGAGTAGCTTCTATCATTACATAGAAAATACACATATTCTTTAAACTGGACATCCTCCTCTCCACTCAGATGGACCAAACCTCTATTTATCATGAAGCAGAGGATAGAGGAATATTTTTTAAAAACGAGCCTTTCAGCACTTCACTGCATTAAAGCCAGGCAGTGTTCTTTTCTAAGTTCTCTCTGAAGAGTAGCCTCAGGCACAGAGGGGGCACCACTGGAGGCCGCACACCTGAATGGCAGACGTGGGCCCACCCAGGAGGACCACGCCACCAGCAAAGTGGAGGTGTGGCCATGTCCTAGGAAGATATTCCTCTAGTGTTCCTCAGCCTGAGAACCCTGCACTGCAAGAGGGCCCTAAGGGCCACACTGCTTGCCTCCCTCCAGACACCAGAACCATGAAAAGAAGTCAGGGAAGCTGAAAATGCAGCCTTCAGGACTGGGTCTCGTAGAGAGAACAGTCCTGGAAAGGGTGGGGGTCGGGGGAGGAGATAGAGAGACTGGATGCTAGTGATGGACACTGTTCTCCATTTGGCAGAACGAGGTGGTTCACTCTGGAATGTCAAGAGAGAACAAAGATGACACAGAAGCAACCCTGGGCTCCAGGCTGGTTACCTGTTCCACTTTGATATCATAATCTCCAAGGACTTTTTTGCCCCGAAAGCACTTGGCCCTGGAAAAGGGAAAGAAAAAAAAAAAAACCCACACAAATTAGTTCGAGGCAAGAAATTCATTCTCACAAAGAGGACTATAGCAGACAGGATCCTGGAATGAGAGTCAAGAGACCTGGTTAGGGTCGCACCCTAGTTCTGCTACTGGGTCACCATGAGGGACCCTCAAGCAAATCACTGCCTCTGCTCTGTGATCAACTTGCCCATCCATGAAATAAACCGAGCGTGAAACTTTCACTCTCAGGTTTTGTGATTTTATGATAATATCCTCAGCTACAGAAGAAGTCTAGAAGTAGGAATTTCCTTAATGTTACCTCTGGTAAAGCCTAGGTCAATTTTATAAATCTCTATAGTTCCCTTGTCTTCCCCCATCCTAATTTCACTCAGATTTTCTAGTTGGTTTCCACCTTTGGAGTTTTAGTTTCTAAAGAAACTGTTACCATTCTACTTCTTCATACTCATACTTCCAAAAAGGATTTGAGGCAATTAATAATTTAAAAAGCAAATATAACCAACAAAATAAGGATTAAAGGACAATCAATGAATGAAGGAGAGTTAATTATACCAGAAAAAGGGGGGGGGTGGCTGAAGAAAGCTACTATAATTGAACACAAAACTTATGCTGTATTTCTGAGTAGTCAAGGGAATGAGTCAAACTTACATACACTGTACTGATTATCTTCCCATTTTGTCTCAGATCTGGAGGAACCTCACATTAATGCATTAATGGCCTCACAGCCACTGGTAAGGGGAATGGGTTTACGCTTATACTTATATATACATTGCTACTGTGCCTTTCACCTAGCCTCCCTCCCAGATTTTCTCATCTGTGTATTTAGGCTGGTTTTCCATCTGTAACAAAGGACTTTCCACACTGTACCTGTTAGGTAGGTGGAGCTTGCTTTCCCAATGCTTGAAATTCCAAATTAGTATGTTCCACTGGAGGTTTTCTAAAAGTCCCAAAAGGGATAAACTAACATTTATTGGGCATCATGTTCTAGGAATTATGTACTAGTTGCTTTCAAGAATACCCCATTTAATCCTCATAACGACTTACAAGATCCAGAGAAAGGTATTCACGTTCAAGATGAGGAAACCAAGATTCAGAGGAGGAAAATGGCAGATTCAAGGTCACATGGCAAGTTAGTGACAGAGCCAGGATTCACACCCAAGTCCGAATCCAGTGCCCCTGGCGCTGCACGGCACTGTCTCCCTCTGCTCCTTCATTCTCTCCATCTTCACTCTTATCACTACATAAACGGACTTGCCCCGTGCGCTGTGTTGCATGTTTCTTTTCCCGTTTTCCTTCTTCTGCTCAAGAGGGACTTGATGTTGTGAGCACTAATTCCACTACCACTGCTTCCTACCCTGGTTCCTGTGAACTACCCAGGATCAGGCCAGACTATTTCCTTTCCTCTCTGGTTTCTGGAACAGCCTGTTCCAGGAAGTTGTCGTTTGTCCTATCCAAGTCCCTGGCTACCCTCAAATTGTTCCTCAGAGGCACTCAGCCATCGTGGAGCTGGATCACTGAAGTCCCACCTCTGCCCCAATTCCTTACTCAGCTTCATCAGCTTGCTTCCAGACCCTGTTCCACCTTCATAGCCCAGCAAGCCCCTCAAGCAGGGGGCCTGTAGCACATCCCATCCCTTTGGCTACTGCTCCAGCTTATTTATGGGTCTAAATAATAGTGTGCACATGGCGCCATCACTGCTCTGCAGATCTAGAGGACCTGTAGGTCTTTGTCCACAACTATAAAAGGAGGAACTAGAGTACATGGTCTGATGAGGTTCCTTCCTTGTGTTGGTGAGGTGTCTACCTTGTTTCCAGCAATGCTTTTCTGATGCCTCCTCCCACCTTCCTGTCTCAAAATAGCTCTCCTGTGAGGTAAGTCTGGAGACACTAACAATAACCTCTCATTCTAAGGGATGCTTTGCATTTTCAAAGCACATTCTTTGCCTTATTTGTTCCTTACAACTCAGTGAAGCAGCCGGGACAGACAATGCTATCCCTTTGACCAATGGGGAAACAAACCCAGAGCAGTTAAATAATATGCTCAAATCCCAGAAAAGGTCATAGGAGTTAAGCTTAGAACTACGAGTTTATCTCTAGATACTCAGATGCTCCCAAGTTCTCTAATTCACTCATTTATTTTGTCAGTTTTGAACACTGATATTGAAGTATGTTTATAGATTCTGGCCGCATTTATCTGCCACTTCCTGCACCTGCCTGCTGACCAAGTTGGCTAATGATACTGTTTTCATGTCTTCTCCCCACCCCCACCTCTCCAATTATCTTAATGCCTTTTCCTTAAGGTGGTTTGTCCTGTTGGAAACCTTAGTTTGTGTTTCCTGCCTCAAGGTCACTGACCTTCTTTGGCTGAGCCACAGTCCTACAGAGAAAGAGCCAAGATGGCAGGCATTGGGGCACAGACCCTTCTTCTGGAGAATGAGCACACTCTCCCAGGTGTTTTCATGAAAAGTTTTCTAACTTACAAGCAAGTGACACAATTACTTCCTGATCCCAAGAGAGCAATGTTAGGAGGCAGTGTGCTAGGATCCAAAGGGGTTCTGGACCACAGGGCTCTGGAATCACAGGCTGGGTGGGAATCCCAGCTGTGCCCCTTTTTGGCAGTGTGACCATATAGGCAAGCGGCTTAAATTAAGGGGAAAAAAAGTATGTCACATGGTTAAACCAATCAATCTATCTTCAAAAGCACTTAAAAGAATAAGATGAAAAATACATTTCTCCTTTCCCGTTCCTCTGTCAGCACACATACTCCCAATTACCAGTTGCAAGCATACCCTTCCAGCGCTGGGAAAATGTGTGCAAATGTCTGAATATATATATATCCTTCAAACATACATATAGCATCATGCTATATAAACTCTTCCTTTCTGAACCTTAATTTTATTTTTATTGCACTTAAAAATCTATCAGTCCTTTGGGTACTGTGGACATTTTAACAATATGAATTCTTCCAATCCATGAACATGGGATAGCCTACTATTTACTACTTTATAATAACTTTGTATAGAGTATAATCTAGAAAAATATTGAATTACTATGCTGTATGCAAAAAACTAATATATTATTGTCAGTCAGTTATACTTCAATTAAAATATATCTTAGTGATATTTTTTCCAGCACATCCTGATAGACCTCTTCCTTTTTTAATAGTTGTAGAAGATTCCATTTGAAGATTATACAGTAATTTAACCAATATTTACTGGTGAGTGCTTAGATTTCCAGTTTTGGGGTTGTTTTTGCTATTACAAACAGACCTACAATGGCTTACATTTAAGAATATATTCATAAGATAAATTTTTTCTAGCTTTATTAAGGTACAACTGACACATAAAATTATAATATTTAAAGTGTACACCATGATGATTTGATATATGTATGCTTTGTGAAATGGGATAACCACAATCAGTTAATTAACACATTCATCACCTCACATTATTACCTAGTGTGTGTGTGCGTGTGTGTGTGTGTGTGTGGTGAGAACACTTGAGATCTACTCTTCTAGCAAATTTTAAGTATATAATACTGTATTATCAACTGTAGTCAGTCACCACATTGTACATTAGAAAGATAAACAATTTACTGAAGAATTTCTGGTGCAGGAAATAGACACAAGAATTTTTACTGATGTTGGCACACTTCCCCCCAGCCAAGAAAAAATTTATATCACTCTCCCCAGTGTTTGAAAGTTTGGGAAAGTTACTTTGCCCCTCTTGGGTGACCCCACAGTCCCGTGCATATGCTAGGCACAGAAAAGGTGCTCAGTAAGGACTTTCTGACTGCCAGTCTTGTCAAATCAATCCAAATTCACCCTCTTGTGCTCAATCTAAACAGAACCCAAGATGTACATCCTTGAGACGCAGACTAAAAATATCTATGGTCTCTGTGTTGTCAATTTCCCCCTATTGTAACATTTTCTTAACAAGCCTAGCAGCTGAGGATCTATGTGAGTTTAATGACTTGCAGCTTCCTTGATGGACTAGGCAATGAACCATCTCCTCTTGCTGCTAAAATGAGTAGATGCTCCCAGATTTAACTCTTCTTACTCAGGGGCACAGAATATCCTCAGCAATTCCCAACCACCTACCAACTAGGGCTCAGAAGGCTGAGGAGACATCATCAGAGACTTCTCTGCTAAGGCTGCCTCAAAACTTGGCTGAGCCTTGGCAAGCTTAGCTTAAATACTCCCTCTTTATAGATGGGATAATGGGGAAAGTTCTGGAAATAGGAGCCAGGGGAACTGAGTTCAGGCTGAGTTCTACCACTTCTCAGCTGTGTGACTCTGGGCAAGTAACAGCCTCTCTGAGCCTCAGTTTCCTCATGTATAAAATAGGGCTAATGACGATTTTAATAATAATGGCAAACATTCACTACCTCCTAATCACTATCCTAAGTGCTTTCTGTATTTTATCTCATTTAATAACACCTGACTCACAAGTTGCTGTTAAGACTTAATGAAGCCAGATGAGAATCACTGACATGAAAGTGTTTCAGGAACTCTGAAATGTTTTGTAAATATGAAGTACTATCAGCAAAGCACAACAAACATTTATGCACCAGGTATTACTGCTGTTTTACTAATACCACAGCCAGGGCTTCTTCTTCTCCTGAACTTTCTTCCCATTTACTGTCTACTCATCATATTTGGTTCATAGCATCATCATCTGATGTCACCTTTCAAACTCAATTGTCTAATAACCTGTGATACCTCTCTCCCACCCCAGCCTCAGACCACTGGATTATGCAACTCTACTTCAGAGCAAGGACCATCCATATATGAGCCCTGGATTTTCCAACAAATTGGATTTTCAATATTGATTATGTCCCATTGTCATATGCTCCGAGCTACGGCGTGAACAAATATAATCATCGTATCTATAAACTTCCAGCTCCTTCCCCGAGCTGTGTACTTATTCACAATCGGTGCTTGCTTACTGACTGGAGATGGTAGGAGTGATAGTTTTGGCTGGACGGATGTAGAAAATCAGAGGAGGCCACCCTCAGGACTGGGTGGACTGAGTCTGTCTCTGCAGGCCCCGCCATCTTCTCTCTTCTCGCCTGTGCACATCCCGGTGTCATGGTCTTTCTTCCCTCTTCTTCCCCACGTGAAAATCTGTTCTCAATCTCCATCCACACTGGAACTAAAGGACCGAACACCCTCCCTGGGTGCCTGAGGCCTGCACAAGGGTGGAAACCTCAAGCTAGAAGACAAAAGCACTAACAATGCCCCTAATAAATGCCTAGCACTTGTCTGGACACTTATCTCTAACAAGGTGCCTAGTTTCTGGCTCTCAGTGTCTATAACTCAGGCCCTGTTCTTTCGGTCAAGTGTCTCGAGGCGTAAAGAAGTTAGAAAATAAATCAGGAATAGGAGAGGGTTCTTATTTCCCATCCTACACGCGAAGGGTAAAACCAGGCCTGAGGGCCTTGGAGAGTTTGTGAGCTCCTGCCGCCACCCCCTGGCAAGATGTGTGCTGCGCACCCACCACACTCCCTCACCCCCTGGCTTCGCTGGCTCCCTGACCCAGTGGTGGCCCTCCAGGTGCTTATTTGCTGCTCTGACAAACCGCCCCTGAAAATTAACTATTTCTTCTAAAATAGCTAGATAGTTAATTGGCCATCTGTAGAAAGAAAGGCTGTAATTTGTCAGCAAATTCAGCAACGATTTACCGAACACCCGGTGGTAGGAGCTGAAAATGTAAAAATGCATTAGGAGTTGGCAAGTAGAAAAAGCAGTCTAGAAAGGGAGACCTGTGTGCATACGGGTGATTGCGAAGGTCCCTTTCAACTCTTACGCTTTATAACTAGTATTCACATTCCCGCTTTTTTAAGGGAGAAGTCCCTTAAAAAAATATTGAATGCACACAACTACAACAGCCACAAAAGCTGCACACAGCTCAGAAAGACGTGCAGTGAAAAGTCAGCTTCCTCTGCCTGCAGGGAGCCCCCAGGGCAGTGGGGAGCAGTATCACTGCACAAGGCACTGTGGGAACCCAACGGAGGGAGTTCTCTTGGCCTGGAGGAGTCTGGGAAGGCCCCAGAGACTAGCTGAGTCTTAAAGAATGAGGAGGAATTTGCCTCATAGAAGGAGAAAGCAGAACTGAAAGCCCCGTTGACTGGGGGAGGGGCTCTGCAGGCCTCAGCTCCAGAGAAAGGGCCAGACTGTCCAAGACCTTCAGATGTCAGGCTGAGTAGCTGGGACGTGATGGCTAGCCTCCAGAAGATCTTGTTTAAATTTTCTATTATGAAAAACTCAATCTTCAGTGTTTATCAACATTTTGCCTGTCTTTTCCATGTATCATCCTCACTGTTGTTGTTGGGACTATGTTTCTGTGTTTTAAAGCACATTCCAAATATCATGTTTTCTCTTACAACATTTTAAGTATTATCTCTAACTGGTAACAGCTTAAACATTTTTTTGTTGCGGCAAAATATATACAGCAAATATTCGCCATTTTAACCATTTCCACGTGTATAATTCAGTGGCATTTAGTACACCCACAATGTTGTGGAACCAACATCACTATTTCCAAAACTTTTTCATCATTCAAAACAGAAACTCTGTGGCCATTAAGCAACAATTGCCCATTCCTCCCTGCCTCCTTCCCCTCTAGTCCCTAGTAAACCTCTAATTTACTTTCTCTTTATGGATTTACCTATCCTAGGTTACTGATTTTTTAATATTTATTATTTAGTAATTAATGGTAATTTTAAACATCTTTACTGAGTCTATATTCAAGTTTTCCCAACTGTCTCCCAAAACACTGTCAAAGATTTTAAAGCAGAGAGGTGACACGATCAGATGTGCTAAGATGTATCTGGAACACGGAAGAAACTGGAGGGAGCCAACCAGGGCTCGAGATCATTTGAGAAGCTGGTGCAGTAACTAGACTTCAGGACTTGCTCTTCCACTGGTACGTGGCAAACCAACAGCTACTGCACAACACTCATCTGGCAACTCGACTGATCATTCGATTGATTAGGCCTAGGAACATAGATGCTAGCTGGCAATGACAGTGATATTTAAACATAGGATTTAATTAAGTGATAGAAAGTAGTATTGGACACCTATAGATGTTTTGGAACAAGGACATTAAATGAGACCTCAAGTAGGTAGGCTTTATACTGGAAAAGGGGTTCTTAACTCAATTATGGACTTGTTATCTAATTCGTGAACCATGAAATTTTCTTCCAGTACATAGAGAAATGTCTATTATGGATAATTGATTTAGGAATAGGAAACAGATAATAGGAAGAAGTGACCACTTTTCTGGATAACAGCAATGTTCTGTGGCTGGTTTTTGACATTATTAATTCAGTGATTAAACTGTTAAATCAAATTCTCTGCAACTAAAGTACTTCTTAGATAGAAAGCAAGCTGCATGGTGTCTTAGTGAACATTCATATAAATGATCTGGAAGAGAGTGCATGGGGAAATTGCCAAGTTTGCAGATGGCATTCCGCTCTTCCAAGGATTAAAATGCCAAGTTGATGAGGGATAACGTGAAAGAAGATGTGGACGTGGGCAGAAAAGTGGCAGAGGAGTTGTAATGTGACTAAGTGTAAGAAAACATATTCAATGGGAAGTGATTTTACCAGGGGATCATGAGTGCTCAACTACAATCCAGAAAAAGAACCTCAAATGACAGAAAATTGTTTCCTGAGGACATTAGTCCCGTGAGATGTCACAGACAAAACACAAAAAGACTGAGAGAGTGAAAGGTGAAAAATTGTTGGTTATCATCAGAAAGTTTATTGGAAACTCAACATGAAGAGTTTCTCACACTCTGACCTCATCTTGGACAAGGCATCGTACTTTCACATATTTGTGATACAGCATATTAAAGGGCCACTTATCTAAACACAAATGACATGATTAAAGTTGAAATGGCCCAGAGAAAAACAGAACAAAATGAAAAGGCTCTGATTTTAGGAAAGATTGGCATAATGAGTCTTCTTCAGTCTGTAAAAGTAAAGATCTGAAGGGGACAGAAGAGTGTAAAGGATGGAAAGACAACTTGAGTGCCCATATACACTCTCCACGTTATTCTCCCAGAGAACCACATTAATCGCACGATATTTCATGCCTTACAGGAACATCATTTCAATGTTACTGGTTTTATAGGAAAAGAAGGCTCAGATAAATTAAGTGACTTGCTTAAAAGTAGCAGTGAGTAGGTGGCAGAGCTACTAAAATTCAATTTCAGCACTTGCGATGGTAAGTTTAGAGACTGCATATTTCTTTAGGTGGGGACTGTGCTCTAGTCATTTTTGTAGCCCCGAGGCCTGTCCTACTCTTTGGCACATAGCAGATGCTTAGGAAATGTGTATGGAGTTATTGAATTGAACGCAGCTAGACATTTGGAGGGTGTTATCAGAGAGAGGAGCCAGGCTCAATCTGATAGAGTCCTGGGCTTGCAGATCTCTGAGGATACCTAGTGAGTCCTTCTCTGGAGTTTATAAAATTCCCTCAACGGATCTGCAGGAGGGCTGCAACAGACTTAGATGGCAGATAAGACCCCTTGAGAAAAACAGCAATCTCAGAGTTCTGAAAATGACTAATTTCTGAGTAAACACACCAGCTGTGACTTCAGTTAGGAACAGCAAATCACTTTTTCTGAGCAGATTTTCTGAAGATCTCTATTTTGGGGAATAATTAAATGATGCAGCATCACAAGATAACAAGATTATCAAACACAGAGGGAAAAAAGAATCCTATAACTCAGGATTCACATGGGGGGAAGATGAGAAGCATTTGTCTGTAATTATAGTGGAGCTACAGAACAGAATGATTTGGAGTCGTGGGACAGATTCACTTTGCATGACTGGCTTATAAAATTAAATCAGGCTGATTTTATATTGGAGTTAAGTAGGTCAGTATTGAAGTTTGCTTTGGAGAAACATCAAGCAAGTATAATTTTCAAAACATATGGATTTATTTTATACCAGAGAAACAGGGATCCCAGCATTGGCAAATCTCCAGATTTAATTCCAGTGTTGGGTCACAAACCACACCCACACTCACCACTACGGTCAAAGCTATCCATCTCGAAACATCCTCTGTGATCTGCCCCTCTCTTCTGTCCTCAACTTATCTCCCACTACTTCTGTCCTGAAAGACTGCTGCAGAGTCTGAATTAGAAAAAGGTGTTCCTTCCTCCAGGTAGACATTCCTACACTAGGGAACTTGGCTTGGCAAGCAGAAGGTGGGGCTGCATTTCACCCCATCTTGTCTCCTCAGTCAAGTGCCCTTGTGCAGTGGACAACCTGCACAAGAGCCCTGTTCTACTAACATTCAGACTCTGAATTCAGACACTATGTCAATCTGCCATTCAGAAACTGTTTCCCAACGACCTCTTGTCAAACTACCACTTCTGTCTGTTGCTGCATTTAGAAAGCACCCTTTTCTCACAGTATCCAATATATGGAAACAACCTAAATGTCCATTGATAAACAAATTGATAAAGAAAATATGATATATACGTAAGATAGAACATGATTTGGCCTTAAAAAAAAAAAAAAAGGAAATGCTGCCATTTGCAACTACATGGATCAACCTGGAGGACATTATGCTAAGTGAAATAAGGCAGACACAGAAAGATAAAGACTGCATGATCTCACTTATATGTGGAATCTAAAACAGTCAAACTTGGAAGCTGAGAATAGAATGGCTGAGGGAGGGGAAAATGAAGAGATGTTGATCAGAGCCCACAGTTTCAGTTATGCAAGATGAATGAGTTTTGGAGATCTGATGTATAGCATGGGGATGATAGTTAACAATAGCGTATGGTAAACTTGAAATTTGCTAAGAGTTCTTACCACAAAATTTTGCTATGCGTTCTCACCACACACACATTTACACACACAAAGAAGATAATCTCAAAGACTTTTTACACTTTTTTTTTTCTTATTACATTTGCTGGAGGGTGAATTACATTGATATTTAAATGTTACCTGAAACTTGAGTTCCTGGGATGAATCCCATTGGGTCATGATGCATGATTCTTTTTATATATCATGGTATCCAATTTGCTAAAATGCTTAAGAATTGTTGCAACTATGCTTATTGGGGATTTTGGTTTGTGGTTTTCTATTCTTGTAGTGTCTTTGCCTGATTTGGTGTCAGAATAATAATGCTGGCTTCACAGAATGACTTGGGAAGTAAGATATTTTTGTTAAACTTGTATTATTTCTACCATAAATGTTCGGGAGAATTCATCGGTGAAGCAATCATAGATTTTCTACTTTTATTCCAGCCTTTGGATCCAGGAATAAATCTTTACTATATCACAGAATGTTCTTTTTAGCACCTAATTGTATTCTATTATTTAATATATTACAAAGAACGAATGCATCTAGATTTTTAAGTGGAATAGGACAAATACCATTTTCTAATTGTTTTTATCCAAATTATTGTCAAGGTTATTCCAGTCTCAAGAAAATTGGATGAAGAGTTTTCCACTTTCTTTTCTAGTACAATTTTTATAAATCATTTTAGCATGCATCCTAAAGCATATTAGAGACCACTTGAAAAGTAGTATTAAAAAAAGAAAAGAAATCATCTCTCTCCTTATTTTTCAAGGTCCAAAACAAGTATGGCTCCCTTCTGAAATCTTCCCTGTCCTCGCCCCTGCAGTGGTTTCTCCTTCCTCTGAAAGCTTAGTCTGAAACGCATTAGCCTGTCATTTTAAATAGACTCAGCTTAGTATCATCAGCTGATTTTATTTGTGCCTCTCCCTCCCTACCGTATCACCTCTGATGGTGCACACTGTCTTACACCTCTTTCCTAGGCCCCAGCCATGCACCCTCACACTCACCAATGCTTTATACAAAGCACACCAGGGTTAGTTTTTTGTGTCTACTTGACAGAGCCACAGGTGTCCAGACTGGCTAAACAGTATTCTGGGTGTGTCTGTGAAGGTGTCTCTGCATTACATTTGCATTAATATTTACATGAAATTAACATTTGAATCAGGACTGAGTAAAGCAGACTGCCCTCCCAATGTGAGTGGACCTAATTCAATCCATTGAAGGCCTGACTGAAAAAAAAGGAGTAAGGGAAGAATTTACTCTCTCTGTCTGACTGTTTTTGAGCTGGGACATCAGTCTTCTGCCTTTGGACTTGGACTGGAACTATACCTTCAGCTCTCTTGGGTCTCCAGTTGTCCAACAGATCCTAGGACTTCTCAGCCTCCATGAATGCATGAGCCAATTCCTTACAATAAAGCTCTCTCTCTTTATATATCTATAAATACACCTATATTTTTTCTCTCTATTTCCGTACCTATATAAATACATAGAGAAAGAATATATAATCTATTTTCTATGTGTTATCTATATAGAGAGATAGATAGATAGAGACATATATCTCCTCAGCTGCTGTAACAAAATACCACAGGCTAGGCGCTTAAACAACAGACAGTTATTTCTCACAGGTCTAGAGGCAGAGAAGTCCAGGTCAAAGTGCTGACCTGTTTGACTCCTGATAAACCTCTTCCTGGCTTGCAGGCAGTTACCGTCTTGCTGTGTTCTCACATGGTGGAGAAAGACAGCTCCCGTCTCTCTTCCCCTTCTTATAAGACACTAATTCCATCACTGGGGCCCCACCCTCATGACCTCACCTAAACCTAATTACCTCCCGAAGACCCCACCTCTAAATACCATCACTTTGGGCGTAAGAGTTTCAGCGAATGAATTGGTGGGGAGGTGAAATGGGGACACACAAACGTTCACCCTGTAACAACACTGTTAATAAAGACCTATTGCCTGATGCCCGGCAGAGGACACCCACTCACCTGGGACTTGAATGAAGAACCACAATAGTAATAGAAAACAGTATTTAAAGAATACAGAATAGTATATCTTCCTTAAATGCCAAAAACAAATAGCCATTTACACCTTTCAGGTGGGTTATTCACTCCCTGAATCAAAAGGGAGAAAGAGAACGAACTTTCCCCACCATGTTACACGGAAACGAGTTATTCAAGCCAACTCAAAAACTTTTCATGTTAATCAACTGCTGAGAAGCATGGCCCAGTGGAAAGAGCTTAGATTTTAGACCCAGACTCACCTGGGTTTAAATCTCAGGTCATCAGTTTACTACCTGAACTTGGGCTCTCTACTTCTTTGAATTTTCGTCTGTAAGATAAGGATAACACCTACTTCTAAGGTTTGTTAGATTTAAATGACCCTGCCTTTAATGTACTTATCCAAAACGCTAAACTCACCATCTCTTCTGGGCTACTGCACTTGCCGTTGTATACAACCTTCCCCCAGATCTTTGCATGTCCTGTATCTTCTCATGATTCAAGTCTCAGCTCACACATTACTTCCTCAGTGATGGTTTTTTCTGACTCTCTGAGTTAAGGTAGTCCCCTCCCTTCCCAATCACTCTCTATATAATCTTCATAGATATTATCTTTATTTTAAAATTTCCTTGACTGTGTGTTTATTATTCATCTCCCCAAACCAAAACGTAAGTTCTATGAGAGCAGAGACCTTGCTGTTGTGGTAACTGCTTTATCAATCCCATGCGGAGCTGTGTGACAATGCCTAGAACATGTCAGGTACCCAATAATATTTGTTGAAAGAATTAATGAGTATGTAAAGTATCTAGCACAGCACCCTTTCACACGTCTTAGATCCCTTTCTCCCCTCTTTACATAAAAACCACTGGGTTAAACAGTGTGCCTGTGTGAGTCCTTCAAAATGGAGAGCATTTCAACAAAATGGATTCATTGTTCAAATGCCGACCAGGCATTTATAAACGTGGACAGGAATACGGTCACCTACTACAATGTGCGATGAGACCACCCTCCGTCTTCATGTTCTTCTTTAGGTATAAATCAACATACCAGATACTGAAGTGCTTAGAGGTTTTACTCTCGTATGAAACATTAATAACACAGTATTTCCTCAGCTTTCTGAAAGGGAAATTTTTGTTTAGAGGCCTTTTATTTATGAGGAAACAGAGGCTCAAAGAGAGGAGACACTGATTAGCTCAAAGTCAAACACCGAGTCAGAGGCAGGTACATTCTACCACATTGCCTCCTTAGACCAAGAAAAGCAATCTTCCAAAAATTGAAGAATAGTGGAATTCAACAGACAGAGTTCCATAAATGATATTATAAGATGTGGAAACTGAGGACTTAATTTCCATTCAGAGTGTTTGTGAGATCAAGTTATGATAAAGAATATAAACAGCTGAGCATTACAGAAGCATAGGAAATTTTTTTTCATTTTACTGATACATTGATTCTGTTTGTGAAACTGTATCACCAGGACACGGTTCTAACAGCAAACTGCTAGAAGGAAATAAGAAAAGAGTTCTCCCCTCATTCCGTTCTCATAAGCAGAGATGTGACCCTCTTTTCCCAGTCAAGTGCAAACTGCCATGGCTGGTATTATCAGCCTACTTACCACCACGGCTGGGCAGACTTATCTTTGTACCTCAAGGCAACAACACTTTGGATTTCTAAATCCAAACCCAGGTGGCACATTCCGTCCTACAATTTTCCATCTGGCAACAATTCAAGGGGAGATATCATTCACCAGAATAGGCACTAACAACTGAATTTTGGCAGGCTGGGAGAACTGGCACTGTCCTGGGAGAGATATGCCACAGGCTCCCAGATGCACCCGAGTTTAGCAACATGGAGCCATACGTGTTCGGAATGGAGAAATGAATCTCAGATGCTATCCTCTCATTTTTATAGGTGAAAAAATTGAAGCTTAAAGGAGAAAAGTGGCCCAAGGTCACAAGGTGGGAACACTGATCTCTTCTCAATAGAGCTCTTTTTGTTACACTAACTTCAGTTCAGGGTGGATCTGGATAGAAGCTCGTGCCTTGGTATGGAAGTACAGAGACATATGGTACTGTTCTGGCTCCCTTCTCCACAATGAATCTATCCATCCTCTCAACCATCTCTAATGAGCCACTGAGGATACACGATCCTCACATTCAACAAGACTAAAGAGTAGTTTTAAAAAACAACCCTAACTGATTTGCCTGAAAACCCTGTGAATTTTACGCTTAGTGTTTGGATACATTCTTTTGAAAAGGAGTCTATTATCCAGTGTTGTTATAGTGAAATATATTCTATAAATCTTTAAAAATATTCTAACAATTTACTTACTCAACAAAGATTCATCAGATTAGGTACCTACTATTTTTCCAGCCATACGCAAAGCACTGGTTGGAGGGTAGGAGTAGGGACTATAGACCTTATCCAGCTTGGATGCAAAGAATAAAAATATACTAGCATTAACAGAGGCATAGAAGATTATTTATCCCAGAGTCCAACTACCAGAATTATATCAATTACAGTAAAACTGTTAATAGCTAATATTTATTAAGTACGTAGTAAGCACTAGTTACTGTGCTGACTTTACACATCTTATTCATTTAATCCTCACATCAACCATACAAGCCAGCTAGCATTATCTCCTAATCTCACAGATAAGGTAACTAAGGCACAGAGAGACTAACTTGTTCAAGGTCATACAACTACTGAGTGGTGGATTCAGGATTTGAGACCATGCAAACTGACTCCATAGCAGATCTTATAAGTCACGTCACACTACTTCTCAAATATGGAATTACTCAAAATAAATTTTAAAGAGAATTCATTAAAAAAAACTCTATTTACTAATAATTTTCTAAAATATTCACCTTATGCATGCTTTCTATTTTAATTTTAAAATAAAATTTTGTAATGAAAACAATTGAACATCACAATTTCTACGACAATTTTTAAATGGCTTCCTAGGAAGTATGATTTTTGTAGTAAAAATACAGCTTTAAAAATGGATGCTCACACAAGACAGTACAGACAACTAACACCTTTAGATACAATTTGGTACTTCCCTCACTAATAATCAACCATTATAAATATTAATTCTTTTATTTTCATAGCGGCTTTCACCAGGTTTCTAAACAACTCCTCAACTCTTGAAATTAAAGTTTTCAGTTTCTTTTTAGTTAAGACATATATACTTTTAAAATTTCTTTATTTCTTTTATCACATCTTACATGATAAAACATCTACATTTCCTTGTGCTCAATAGGGATTTGTTGTTTGATGGGTAGAGAGATTCAGTTTCGCAAGATGAAAAGAGTTCTGGAGATTGATTACATAACAATGTGAATATACTAAACACTATTGAACTGTACATTAAAAATGGTTAAGATGGTAAATTTTACATTATGTGTATTTTACCAGAATAAAAAATAAAAAATTCTTGTGCTCTTTTAGAGTTAGAGAACTTAAACTTCAAAGACATTGTTAATTTAGAACAGACATCCCAGACACTCTACATACATGATTTTCTGTTCGGGTTATAGTACAGAGAAAGGAGTGATAAATTCTGACTATAGGGTGAATGGGAGAAATTTTGTGTAGCTTAGGAATTCATCTGAATGTGAAACTAATAATTTGGAATCTTGGGAAGGATGAAACAGAGACTTTGACAAGTACTCTCTTGAAGAGAAATTTCTACTTGAATGTTGTTTATTTCCCAGGTTCTCAATTTTGTATTTTGGGGATTCTTCTAAGATAAAGCTGAAATCCTGAGGCTAAAAGTAGCTTCCCTCTTTGTGCCAGCCATTCTGATATGTGTCTATGTTCACTTGAATGGCTTAAAGACATAACAGTCTGTCTTTATCACTCATGTGTAGGAAACTTAAAACTAGGTCATCAAATCCCATCTCCCACTCAATGCAAGAATCTGTACTACAGTGTTCATAACAAGGAGTCACCAGAAAAATTACTATTTTTCAGGGTTTTAATTTTCTTTTTCCTTTTCAGACAACTGATTTTTAAACCGGGCCAAAATTTGCTGTCTTGTAGCTTGTTGTTTGGTTTTGGCTTTGCCGATATAAAGCCAGTCTGCTCCTTCCTTGTAAATGTCTGCACTGTCGAGGACAGTGAGCAGGTCCCCCTGAGACTTCACTTCTTCAAGCTACACTGCCCCTATTCTCTTGAACAGTTTCAGCCCAAAGGCTCCTCTTTGAAAACGCTCCATTTGTGTCATGAGGGCATGAGGACTAGAACTTAATGAAATTCTTCTGGATTGGTCAGATCAAACCTGAGTAAAGCAGCAATACTGGAAACTGGACAAATCAGAGATTTTACTCAGTGTACTTTCTCTAGGCAACCTCCACTTAGGGAAAACATGACCTTGGAGAAATACAAGTCTGTTTACTTCTTTAAAGTTATGAATTTTAATCAGATGCAGTAGTATCCGTCTAAATTCCTGCCATCACCTTATGTCGTGCCTTACTGTGCAAAACAATAAACTTAACTAATTAGAGTCCTCAGCAACTATACACATTTCTCTAAATTTAAGTTCCTCATTTGTCTAAATGAAGAAAAATTTCAAGCATAAAGAAATATTTAGAGAATGATGTAATACTTGTTTATCCACCACCTAGATTGTCAAATCTTAATATTTTTCTATATTTTCTTCAGATTTTTAAAAAAAGAAATGCAACATTAACTACACAGTTGAAATTTCTTGCACATTCTTCCCCAGTCCCATCCCCCCACCTCTCCTCTCCAGAGATAGCTATTCCGAATTAACGTGTATTATTTCCATAAATATATTTCCATAGTTTTACAACGTTGTGTATATATACATAAACTACATACAGACTCTTTTGCTTGTTTGGGGCTTTATATAAGTGGTGCTATTCTAAATCTGCCTCCAGGCTGCCTTTTTCCAGTCAATGTTTTAATTTTGACATGTATTCATGGTAATACATAAAACCCTGGCTCATTTATTTTCACTGTTTGACTATATCACAATGTATTTATCTTTTCTCCCAATGATGCACAGTTAGGTTATTCTGAATGTTATTACAGATTATGCCAAGTTGAGCTTTCTTGCATGGGTTCCTTTGTGCAAATCTTTTTCCTTTGTCTGGTAATTACACATTTATTCCTATCTTTTGTGTGGTTACCCTTTACTTTAAAAAATCATGCCCACTTTACTCATTAGGTATAAATTCAATCAGCAGCTCTACTGTCCTCCCAAGTTTTAGTATGTTTTAACACTGATCATTCCTCTTTTCTCTTTACTCCCCTGCACATAGTTTTGCCCAATATCTTAATTTCACCTTGTTTTTATACTCCCTGAGTTAGTCATTATTTTTATTGTTCTGAACAGTCAGGTTTTTTCTGGTTTTGTTTGTTTGTTTTAGAGTTACTCACATGTTTACCAACTTCTCTAGTCCCTATTGCTTTTTTTCATGCCACTACTTCTTTTTGGATTCAATTTTCTGCTTCCTGAAGAATATCCATTTTTAGCAGTCCTTTCAGAAATGATATCTGAGATGTAAATTTGATGTCTTTGTCTAAAATTGTCTCTGTTTTACTCTCATTCCTCAATGAAGGTTTGACTAGGAGGAAAATTCTAGATTAGGTGGGTTGTTTTTTTTTTTTTTTCTTTCAGCTTTTGAGGGCATTATTCCTTTATTTTGCCACTGTTGTCAGTTTAATTGTGATTTCTTGTAGGATAGCTCTTTTATCTTTGGATGCTCTCAAGATTTTTTGTTTGTTTGTTTTTTGGTCTTTGTTGCTATGCTGTTTCATTACAATAGTCTAAAAGTGGCTTTAACTTATCCTTTCAAATTCAGTGTGCTTCGTAGCAGAGGCTTTCATAAATTTTGCAAAAACTTCAACCATTACCTTTGAATAATGTCTCTTTTCCATTCTCTCTATTCTCTCCTTCTGGAACTATCATCAAACACGTATTGGATCTTCTCATTCTATCCTCCATGTCTCTTAACTTTGCTTTCATATTTTTCTTCTCTTTGTCTCTTGGAGAGAGGCATATGGGTAATTTCTGCCTTAGATTCCATTCACCAGCTTTCTCCTCAGCACTGTCTAATCTCCTGTTTGAACAGTCTGTATATCTTTTAATTTCAATGACTACTTTAATTTCTGAAAATTCTATTTGTCATATCTGCCTTATATTACTTATGGTATATGGTTCTATCCTCATGTTTTTAATTCTTTATTTGTCCTTAATATTTAAGTATATTAATTTTATAGATTAAAAAATCATTTTATAGTTTTAGATATTCTATCATCTTAAGAGGGTTTGTGGTTTCTTCTGCTAGGCACCCCAGTATATCACTGGCTGTGTATACTCTTTATGTTAATTAATCAAACTGCAGGATCTCAGACCACATAGGTAGTAGAAATCTAAACTCCAATTCAAGATAGACCTATCATTTTGAGTTCTCGGAGAGAGACATTTTTTCTCTCCAGAGACTACACTGAGAAAGACAACTTTCTTGTGTTCATGCAGTAATGAGAAGATTTTTTTTCTAACTCCCATGTTACTGAAGGTTCCAGTCTCACTTTTGGGTTTCAGCTTTAATGCCTGCCTTGTGAAGACTCAAGTCTTCATCTTCTGTTCCTGTGTATGTATTTAAATCCATGTCCCAAAGTTACCAAGACAGGTATCCCAAGAGGCCTGATATGACATTATGACATCATCTTATGGACTTACTACTCGGTCTGTCTTCATTTTCAGTCTCTGGAGAGTACCTTACTTTCTTTCAAGTTCAGTTATGTACTACAATGTTGTTATTTTTTTATTCAGAGCTGTCAGGAGTTTAGTGGTGGAAGATTTTCAGGTTACTGAGTTCAAATTACTGCTGGAAACAGAAGATTGTTCTCTTTTTCCGAGCTTCAAATAAGAAGCTCAAAAGCATACTTCAGTAGACATTTATTGGCCATTTACTGTGATGATTAAATTTTTATGTGTCAATTCGGCTAGGCTACAGTGCCCTGCTGTTTGGTCAAACACTAGTTTAAATGTTGCTATGAAGATATTTAGTAGATGTGATTAATATCCACAGTCAGTTGACTTTAAGGAAAGGAGATTGTACTTGATAACGTATGGGGGCCTCACCCATCAGTTAAAGGCCTTAAAAGCAAAAACTGAAGTTTCCCAGAGAAGAAGGAATTCTGCCTCAAGGCTAACATAAAAATCCTGCCCAACTTTCCAGCCTACTGGCCTGCCCTATAGATTTCAAACTCAAGTCTGCAATGTCAACTCTTGCCTTGCCTTACCAGCCCCCACAATCAAATGAACCAATTCGTTAAAATAAATCTACATATTTATATATCTCCTATTGGTTCTGCTCTGGAGAAACCTAACTGATATACTTATTATGAATGAGGCCCAATGAGGGACAAAAAGATGAGTAAGATTCAATCCCTTTCCTTACCATCACAGAATATACAGTCTAGTGATAGAGAAATAGCTACTCAAAAAAGGAGCCTATAACTCAAATCATTATAATAGTATAAAAATTATTTATTCATCTATTCCACAAATATTTATTAAGCACCTATTGTTAGTGAGACACTGATAGTTGCCAGAAATAGAAAATGTAAGGTATAGATATCTCCCTTGGAACACTGCCTAGTATGGGAGTCAGGTACAAATAGAAAATGTACTGACATACTATGTAAGTACAAAGACAGAGATAGGTATATGCTATTATGTGAGTAGCCTGATTCAGCTTGGAGGGATCAGGGAAGCCATCCCGGAAGAAGTGATGTCTGAGAGCATCCTAAATTTAAACAGGACTTATTTAGTTAGGCAAAAGCAAAGTAAAAATTAAGGCAGGGAATTCTGGGCAAACAGACAGCATTAGCAAAGGTACAGAAGTGAGAAACAACATGTTGCAAAGTTGAGGCACATAAAATATAAGTCAGGGAATAATGAGAAATTAGGCTAAAATGTTAGAATACTACAAGGAGAGTTTGCATAAGGTTGGAAGTTGAGAAAGGGTTCTTGAAGAAGGTGGCATTTAAGCTTGATCTGGAAAGATGAGTAATATTTTAATAGGTGAAGATGAGGAGGAAGGGGAGAAAACAGAGTACTCTGGGAGAAAACGTAGGATGCATGAAAGGGACACTGGGAAATAAGAATAGAGGTAGATTATGGCCAGACTGCAGAATGATTGATGGCTCCCAGAGTAGAGGCTTAGATGTATTCCCCCAGGTAGTGGCTAGAGGCCTGTGAAAAACAGAAGCTAATCAGGAAATTGCGGTTATAAACACCTACCACCTCCAAGGGCTTGGAAGGCCCTGAAAGACACACCTGGCCATGGCATTCAGCTGCCTCTGAAAGACACAGCCAGACTAGCCAAGGGACAGGAAACATCTGTGCCACCATGACCTGCCTGAATCCGCTCTCTCCCCTATCCTCCTTGGCACTACAAAAACTGGGAACAGAACAAAGACTAAGGCAAGCTCCAGCCTGAGTTCCAGAGAAAAACAATAACAAGAGGGGGGCAAACCTGATTTACTAGTGGGGAAGAAGAGCTGGACCCTGTCAGGTTTCACCAAAGAGAATAAAATAAAAGACTCTTTGTTACTTTTTTCTCTCCTTGTGAAATGAGGCTCTAAACAGTAAGCTGTGGTTGAAGGAGCACTGACCTGGAAAGGAAACCTGGGTTCTAGTCCAGATCCTGTCACTAGCTTGCTGTGTGGATTAGGCAAGTTGTTTCACTTCTTTGGGTCTCTGTTTCCCCATGTGCACTGCGAGAGAGCTGAGCTAGACTCGTGGTTTTCAAATCATGTTCTGTGGAGCCCCAGACTATCTCTGGGAACCCCTAATCCCATTTCAACCAAAGCAGCTCCATTTCCACCATTCATATATATAAGGTCCCGCCTAAACTTTTGTTTGAAAAAAAATTACTTAAACTATATAAAGACCCCTGGATTTGAATCTCTAAGACCCTTTCTGACTTCAGTGGCCTAGGAATTTGTGGTTTCATGATAAGTTGCTGTTAGGGTGTTCCCACCTTAGGGTCACTGGGGGCTGAGACTGCCTAAGAAACTCATAGTGAAGGGAAGGTGCAGGCAGAGAGCGCAAAGGCAGGTTTGAAGGTGAGAAGGAGAGAAAATGAACCTGGGGGCAACACCAGGAATCCAGAAGTAGGCAGTTAAACAGCCAAGTCTAATGGATGGCAAAAGCTTTCCCAACAGGTAAAATCAGAGCAACCTGAAACTTAAAGGAAGAGCTTTTGGAAAGAACTGAAATATGGTCTAAAATTTAAAATCTGTTTTCCTGCAAATAATGAAAACCACAAATAACAAGTGTTGCCTGCAGGTGCCACAGCATATAGCTCTGTAACAAAAACCATTGCTAGAGAGAAAAATCACTGTTGAGGGGAAGAAAGAGCTGGTGGGGTATCCAGGAAAAGTTTATTTATTTGTTCAATTATTTAAAATTTATCAAATTCCTGCTACAGGCCAGAGACTATGCTAGGTTGCTGGGATTATAGAAACGAATACAACATAGTCTTTTCCCTCAAGGAGTACAAAATTTGGAAGAGACAGACACACAAGTGAAATGAGATGGGAGCTCAGTTAAAAAGAGATGAGTGTTGTTCACAGAGAAGGAATGGCAGTTCAAGGAACACTAGCAGATTTCATAAAATAGCTAGAAGAGGAGATATTTTCGTACCTGAACAAAGAAGGATACCTGGCACTTAGAAAAGAAGCTTGCTTCTTGAGGGATCGAGGAAGGGGAAAATACACAGATCCATTAGAAGGAAATAGTGAGGACAGGAATGAAAATGAGAACGCCAGAACTGAATGGTGGAGAAAGAGGGGCTATGGAAGGCTGCATTGTCCAGCAGAGCAGCCAGCAGCCCCATCTGGCTACTGAACACCTGCAATGTGGCCAGGGAAAATCTAGATGGGCTGCGAGGCAAAATACACATCCAGTTTCAAAGATTTAATATGAAAAAAATGTAAATCTCTCTTTAATAATTTGTTTTATATTGATCACATGTTGAAATGAGAATATTTTGGTCTTATTGTGTTAAATAAAATATATTATTTATTTCACCTGTTTCCTTTTACTTATTTTTTTTTTTTACTGTGGCTATTAGAAAATTTAAAATTTCATGTAAGACTTACATTTGCAATTTGCATTTTATTTCTTTTGGACAGTGCTGTGCCAAAATTTTGCCAAGCCCAGTGAATAAGGTGACAGTATATTCCTTTAACCAGTATCTTTAGGATAAAATATGGGCCCCTAGCATCCTCACATTCTACCAAAACACACTTTATATGGGTCTAACAGCATACAAGCTACTTAAAGGTCTTACAGAGGACAGTCTATGAAGGAGGGAGAAAAATGGGAACAGTCATTTCATTTTGTGCTTAAAGAATGGAGGGCTGTTTCATAGCAAGCATGTGAGACTTTCAGCAAGGGTTTTCATCTCTATGCCTGTTTCATCTACTGTAAAATTTAGGGTCACTTCCCACCTGTGCTTGTGTTTTCCAGAGTTTATTACATAATATCTCACTTGACCCTTACTACAACCTTGAGATTTAGGCAGGGTGAAGATCATTCTACTGTATAAATGAGTAAGCTAAGGCCCAAAAGGCTCAATTGCTCATGCATATAAAACTGAGCCTTTGAACCAGGGTCTTCTAACTGTAAGGTCACTGCTCTCTCCATTATTTCATGTTACCTCTTACTGCATAAACTTCACTCGTCTGACATTGCTACTCTTGCTATTTATTTAGCTTTTCCTGGATATGTCCCATCTCTTTAACTGGACTAAGTTCTTTGAATGCAATACCCTTGTCATAGTCATCTCTGAAACCGCCATATCATCTAACACCCTCCAGTAGTAGGAACCCAGCATTAAGAGTAAGTAGAATGTGGCATAGAGGGCCATGAGAGGAAGATCTGGGAATCCCTATTTTCCAACTCAGTCCAGCCAGGCTGACGTCTGCCTCTGAGGAAGATGACACTGACTTCTGAGCAGGAAGTTATATCCTTTTTCAGAAGGGCAAAAGGTAGAAGACATAGATACATGGGAGACGACTTAGAAGCTTGACAACTCTAACTGCACCACAAGGCAGAATTTTTAGCAGGTTATATAACAGATTCTGGCATTGCCCTCTTATGCGATCCGGAGTGCTGCTGATTCCAGTTCCTGATGTTATTTGGGAGGCTGGGCTGGGATACACTTAGTTCTCTGTCTCCCAGGGCCTTTATAAACAATGAACGATGAGCTCTTGTATGAGCCGGCACTGAATGGTACAAAGTCCAGAGCAGTGTATCTTTAGTAATTTCCAGCATTTCTTTGTAGATTTTGAGATCAGATTTAAACAAAATAGGATACTCCTTTTCCTGAAGACTATACCTTGGTAAGATATCATTTAGGGACTAAATCTGTCTTTCTCAACATTGAATCCAAAGCACCTAGCAAAGTTGTCACTCAAAAAATGTATGCTGAATGACTCAGTAGTCATTACTGAGAGAAGCTGCTTTGTAGTTTTCTCCAGGACTAAAACCTGGGTGCAGTGATGTTGTATTTGGAAGCTTTGTGAGCAAGGAGAAATCACAGTGATGGTACATTTTAAGTGAGTCATCCATGAAGATGGGGAAAAGGGCATGTGGTTGTAACTAACTGCACTGATTTTATGTAACTTCCACGCAATATACTTACTCTATAGAAAATTCTTGGGTGACACTGAAACTGCAATGATTTTTGTGTCCCCCTGAAGTTAAACTCCAATCAAGAATGCCCTAGACTCTGGTGTTTACAGTAATATTTGTAATCAACCAGAGGGAATTTCTCTGAGAATCTTTACTGTGGAGGATAGCAGTTACTTAATGCCTCCTCCCTTCTTTCTCCACAAAAACTGGAAAGGTCACTCTGGATCCCAAGGTCCCACAAGACTAGAAAAGGGTTGGAAGGATAGTAACTACTAAAGTCAAACCCAAGGTAGTGGATATCCTGGCCACTCAGAGGAAACGGCTCTCTAGTAAACATTCCTTTGCCACCAGATCACTGACCAATCACAAAACCACGGTGAGGACACAGCCACTATTCTTTCAAGTCATCTTTCTCTCCCTCCGCATTCCCAGATACCCTTTCCCTTTTTCCTCTCCCATCATGTCCTCATTCTCTTCCCCTCTTCCCCTGGTCCTTCTCTTACCATGAGCCTCTTTTCATCCTGGCAATCAGAAACACAGCATCCTCACAAAAAATCCCTCGTTTCAAACCCAGAAATCTGACTAAGGAGGAGTTATTCATTTCCTTTTCCCAGGAGTGCAGGAAGACCTGGACTATGGGCTCATTATTGCTAGTCTTTGATTCACATAAGCATCCTCTCCAAAAAGAGCTGACGTTTAGCTCCACGAATCAGCTCATAAGCTCAGTCTAGGCTTTCTAGGCTATCGTCAACCCTGATTCTGATTCAAAAACTCATTCAGGGCCCTGACACTCTTGTCTCAGAAATCTGTAGTTAAAAGGACAGGCACTCCCCTCCAAGTGAAGAAACAATCTCAATTCAATTAATTCTTAAAAAAATTAGTGAATATCTATCTTATGCTAGTAGATCCTGTATTAGGAAATGGGCATACAGAGATGAGCAAGTCCAGGCCCTCCTCTGAGGAAGCCAACAATTACCCAGTTCATCATAAGTTCATGGAATGCCTACTAAGTACTATTTACTGTATTAAGTGCCAGGGGAAAAAGAGTGGTATTTGGGGGAGCAAAATAATACTCTCAAAACATTATCTCTCACCCTAATGTAAAATTAGGGAGGCAAACATCAAAAACCCTCAAGTCTGAAGCCGTCAGGATTTAAGTTCTTACATAAATTGGAATTCCAGGTGCTTTACACATCTTTTCCCAGGAACTGGTTGTTTAAGAGGACCTTGGACCAGGTTATTAAAAATGCAGAATGAATAAAGGATTAAGGAGGTCTCTAAAACTGGGGATTCCTGATCTCTGGAAGGTTTCATCTGACATACGGCACAAAAATTCATGTTTTTCACAGCTGATCTTCTTGGAGTGCTTTTTGTTTGTAGGTGGAGGAGAAAAACAATCTAAGGACATGAAAGTTAAAACTGTTCCTGTGCTGCCACTGAGAACTGCCTATGGGCTTTCTTCCCTCAAGAGCTGACTTTACTTCCAGCACTAGGTTCTAAAGTAGGCAGCTGTTCATACAGCAGGATTTAAAGAGTGAAATATGCCCTTGCCTTCTGAAACTCCACCAGATATTCCTTTAGGTCCTAAAGAGCAGCGACGTGATAAACTGGAATCAGGCACAACTGGGTCCAAACTCTGGCTCTACCATTTATCAGCTGTTTGACCTTGCCCAAGACATTTATCTGACTGAGTCTACTCCAGAACAAAAGTCTTCTGTCTCCCAATCAACTCTTCTCTATGCAAAAATGACCGTTCAGATGGAAATTAGATGATTCTTTGGTAAAGTGAGATCTTTTCAGGGCAGTAAGATAGTTTTCCAACAGAAAAAAATCCAGCAATTAGGGATAAAATTGGGGGCCAAAAGGCAGGTTTCTTGAGGGCATATGTAGAGGAGAGACTCTGGGCAACAACATAGAAGGAGTCACAGGTTAACACAGGAGTTAGGGTTAGTAGACAGCTGTCATGTAGCTTGGAGGCTGGCCAGTGAATTCCTAACACCTTGCCTTTATCTCATTATGCCCAACTCATAAAGCTGAAAAGAAGGTGTGTAGAAGAGGGTGCTCAAAAAGGAACTAGTAGATTTCTACATTTGGCTTCCTTCCCTCCCTAAACATTTTATTATGAAGAATTTCAAACATACAGCAAAACTGAGAGTTGAATTTTACAGAGAACCTACCACCTAGATTCTACCATGAACATTATACTGTACTTGCTTTATGACATATCCATCTGTCTATAATCTTTAAATATCTCTATCTATCCATTAATCCATCTTATTTTTTTGATCAAAGTAAATTGCAAACACCTGTACACTTCCTCCTAAACACTTTAGCATGCACATTAATAACTAAGTTTGATATTTCTTTTCTTTTGATATAAAATTTACCTACAATGAAATGTCCAAGTATTCAGTGCATTTGCTGAGTTTTTATAAGAGCACACCCCTCTGTATCCCAAACCCCAATAAGCATATAGAACATTACTATCACCCTTAAAATCCTCCTCATACTCCTTTCTGTCAATCCCCACCCCAACACTCCTGGAGGCTATCAGTGATATGATTTTTTCCATAATAGATTAGTTTTGTTTCTCATAGAACTTTATATAAATGAAATCATAGTAAGTCTTCTTTCCACTCAGCATAATCTTTTAAAGATTATTTGTGTTGCTCGCTGCATCAATAAATTGTTCCTTTTTGTTGCTGAGTAGTATTCCAGTATATAAATATAGGAGTTTGTCTAGTCGTCTTTAATGGACTCCAGTGATCTTTCCAGTCTGGAGCTATTATGAATAAAGACGCTATGAACATTCTTATGTGAGTGGTTTTTTTTGTAAACGTATGTTGGTTTCATTTTTTTATTTTATAGCATAACGACCCTAACCACAGAATTCTTAAAGTCATAATAAAGGCTTCTCAAATTCATAAGAAAACTATTGTATCCCCAAAGTTCTACTAACTAAAGGTAAAATATGAAGGAATTAGAGTTCAATTAAAGGAGTGCTGGACTTCTATAGAGAAGACCTCAGCTCTAATTAAAGTTGTGTGAACCGTCAATAAATCATTAAACTTGCTGAGAGCCTCAGCATCCTTATCTGTAAAACAAGATATTATTAGTCACTCTGTTATCAAAAGAACAAAATTAGATGTAAAAGCATGTTGCAAATTTCTTTTGTGAAAACCAAAGAAATATGTCAGACTGTTTCTCACACTGGGATAACGTATACTCCCAGTGAAACAGTTTAATGCAATGGGTAATATTTTTTAAAAAGCCAAGAGGGGAGTAATTCACAGATGATATGACCTTATATCTAAGAAACTCTAAAGAATCCACAAAAAATTAGGGCTAATAAATGAATTCAGCAAAGTTGAGGAATATAAGATCAACATGCAAAATCAGCTGCATTTCTATACATTAGCAATGAATTATCTGAAAAGGAAACTAATAAAATTCCATTTATAAAGGCATCAAGAAAAATAAAATACTTAGGAATAAATTTAATGAAGGAAGCATAAGTCTTATATGTCTAAAACTATAAAACATTGCTAAAAGAAATTAAAGATGGCCTAAATAAATGGAAAGACATAATAATAAGATGGCAACACTCTCCAAAGCGCTTTACAGATTCATTGCAATCCCTACTGAAAACCTAATGGCCTTTTACAGAAATGGAAAAGCTGATCCAAATATTCATATGGAATTCAAGAAGCCACAAATAGTTAAAATAATATTGAAAAAGAAGAATGAAATTGGAAAACTCACACTTCAACTTACTACAAAGCCACAGTAATCAAGACAATGTGGTATTGACAGAAGGACAGACATATAAATCAATGGAATGAAATGGAGAGTCCAGAAAGAAACCCAAATATCGATGCCTAATTGATTTCAGACAATGGTGCCAAGACTAGTCAATGGGGAAAGAATGGCCTTTTCAATAAATGGTGCTGAGATACTGGAAATCTACATGTACAAGAGCAAAGTTGGGCCCTTACCTCACACTGGATACAAAATTAACTCAAAATGGATCATAGCCTAAGTGTAAGATGTAAAACTATAAAAATGTTTAAAGAAAATAGAGGGATAAATCTTCACGACCTTGGATTAGGCAATTTTTAAAAAGATATGTACCAAAAGTATAAGCAACCAAAGAAAAAATAAATTGGACTTCACGAGGAATTTTGTGTATCAAAGGACACCATCAAGGAAGTGGAAAGACAACCCACAGAATGAGAGAGAATATTTGCAAATCATGTATCTGATAAAGGTCTAGTACCAGATTATATAAAGAACTATTAATGCACAACAACCAAAAGACAACCCAATTTTTTAAATGGGAGGAGGACTTGAATAGACATTTCTCCAAAGAACACATATAAATGGCCAACAGGCAATGAAAAGATGCTCAACATCATTAGTCATCAGGGGAATGCAAATCAAAACCACAATGAGGTATCTTCTCACACCCACTAGGATGACTGTAACAAAAAGGATGGACAATAAAAAGTATTGGAAAGCTTACGGAGAAATGAAAACTCTCATATGTTGCTGGTGGGAATGTAAAATTGTGCTGCCACTTTGGAAGACAGTTTGGCAGTTCCTCACAAAGTTAAACATATGACTCACTAATTCCACTCCTTGGTATACACCCAAAGAATTGAAAACAGGTATTCAAACAAATCTTTTACATGAATGTTCATAGCAACACCATTTACAATAGGAAAAAGATGGAAACAGCCCAAATGTTCACAAGCCAATAAATGAATAAACAAAATATGGTATATCCATACAATGGAATATTATTCATCCGTAAAAAAGAATGAAATACTGACACTACAACATGAATGAATCTTGAAAACATGCCAAGTGAAAGAAGTCAGACACAAAAGATCACACTGGAGGTTTCATTTATACTAAATATCCAGAATAAGCAAATCCATAGAAACAGAAAACAGATTAGTGGTTGTCAGGGTTAGAAAATGGGGAAATGGAAAGCAAATGCCTAATGGGTACACAGTTTCCTTTTAGGGTGGTGAAAATGTTCTGGAATTAGATAGTGGTAATGATTGCACAACATTGTGAATGTCAAGGATTCTCTAATTCTTCAACATGAAACAGTAGTCAATATCCCCAGAGATGAATGGCTCAATGCATTGAAGTGATGGCTAAAGAGTTCCAGATTTCTCTTGCTTTAAAAAAAAAAAAAAAAAAAGTCCACTGGGGGAGGATATAGCTCAAGTGGCAGAGTGTATGCATACTGGGTTCAATCCCAGTACCTCCTCTAAAAATGAATAAATAAGTAAACCTATCTACCTCTCCCCACAAAAAAAAATTTTTTTAAAAAGCCCACTAACTAGGATCACTTGGTAGGCTGGTAGAGTGGGCAATATATTGCCAGCAAAAGTAAATTCAAAACTTTTTAGTCAGAAGTCCCATTTAAGATAAAGAAAAGGACGATCTAAAAAGGAAGATCTGCTAAAAGATGAAGACCACTTTCTCTATTTTATAGGACTACTTAGGAATTGCCAGTTCCTTTTTTTTCTTTTAATTTCTTTCTTTCTTTCTTTCTTTCTTTCTTTCTTTCTTTCTTTCTTTCTTTCTTTCTTTCTTTCTTTCTTTCTTTCTTTCTTTCTTTTTCTTTTCTTTTTTTTTTTTTTTTTTTGCAGGGGGGAGGCCATTAGGTTTATTTATTTAGTTTCTTGATGGAGGTACTGGAGACTGAACACAGGACCTCGTGTATGCTAAGCACACGCTCTACCACTTGAGCTATACCCTCCCCCAGGAATTGCCAGTTCTTTAAAAGTTCATTGAGGCTTGTCCAGGACCTGAAGGGGATCTGGATGGGACGATGATAACAACAATGACAACGAACATTTATTGAGCATCATAATGTACCAGACAGTATGCTGAGTATACACAGATCACAATTCTACTAGGTAAGTGTTATAATTAGTGACATTTTAAAAAGGAAAAAAACAAAAGTTTCATCAAATAATATGTCTTAGCTTACTCAGCTAGTAAATGATAGGAGCCAGGATACAAATTCACATCTTAATTTCTCCCAAGCTTGAGTCCTTAATCGATATACTCTATTGCTGCTTACAGAAAGTCCAGGTAGGCAGAGTTCCCTCCTGTCCTCCTATATCTACCTCAAACCCAGGAGACGAGTTGTCTGTACAGTTGGGTCTGACTCTTTTCCTTTCAGAGAAAAGAGGTGGTAGCACAGAAAAAAAATCAAGAAGTTTGAGGGGGAGGGTATAGCTCAGTGGTAGAGTGCATGCCTAGCATGCACAAGGTCCTGGGTTCAATCCCCAGCACCTACATTAAAAGATAAATAAATAAATACATACATACATACATACATACATACCTAATTATTTCCCCCTGCCCACCCCAAAAAAGAAGTTTGGCAGTAGGGAAAGAAGGAAAGGAGAGATGAAAAGAGAACAGAGCATTTAGATGTCAGGCACTTCATATATTTCTTTTTCACATTAAAGCAAAAATATCTTTAGTGGTTTTCTGATACCACATAGTCATCAAAAAAATTTCAAAGAAAAAGGAGAAAGTAAAAAATTCAATCTCATTTCCCAAAGGCAAACTCTTAATTTGTTTGATGAACATAATAAAACATAACATAATAATATAATAAACACTTGTACTTTGATTTATGTAGTCTTCATAATCCTGAAGATAGGCAGTAATATCTTCATTTTAGAGATAAGATAACTAGCCTAGAGAGATTAAATACCTTGTCCAAGATGGCATAGCTCAAAACCAGGAAGTGTGTTGACTTCAAAACCCAGGTACTTTTCAGTACTGTGCCTTCGGCAGCTGTGTCTTGAGTCTCTGTTTCCTGTCTTACCCTTCTCCATGTCCCAGTCGTGTTCCTGAGTCCACTCTATTCCAATCCTATAAAATAATTCCTTAATTTCTGATAATGGCACTTTCTGATAAAAGAATGCAAGAATAAAAAATCTTCCACATGTAAAGAAACAAGTATTTAAGGATGGAAACACAGGCTACAAGCAAGAGCAACCTGCAAACCTCATTGAGTCTTTATGGCTTTTTAAAAATTGAATAGCCCAATGTTAGGAATAGATATTTGAGTTTTCTCCATATAATCCCTGCACCCCAAACTTTCTATCTGTTTCCTCCCCCTTTCTCTTTAAAGTAGATGGTCAGGAAAAGCTCTGCAAAAATTGGCTCCTAAATGGATTATATCTAAAAAACCAACCAAACAAACCAAAAAAACCTTAAAAAAAACCCAACCACAAATATATGGAGGATGCAAGTCCCCACTTGTAACATGCATTTCTACAGAGCAGACCCTAGAAAAGAGGGTGGCTAGAGTCTGACAACTTAGTAACAGATTTTTACTCCTGAAGGGAGAGGGGAAGATAAGACTTTACTTACAACTGGGACTCTGCATATAAGAAGAATGAAACTGGAGTTGGAAAGAGCTGGTTTGTGACATCCTTTTTTTAAAAACCCAGTATATTCTTTAAGTCAAAGCCCTCTTCCCACTTCTATGCCCAAACTGAAGCCCAGTCAATGTTCACAGCATAGTCATCTTTAGCAAAAAAAGTTTATTCAAGAGCTGCATCATAGTAAGAAGAGCACAGAAGTGAGGGAGGAGACATCTGGATCATTTTCATCCAAGTTTGCCACCAACTCACTATCTCAGGCAAGTCTCTTCAGTCCTCCAGAGTCTCAGATTCTCCAGCTGTAGCATGACAGTTGAACCAGAGGATGTCTAAAGCTACTTCTAATAAATAGTCTATAATGATCCTAAGAGTTGATCTTATTTCTTAGATGATAAAAAATCAGCCTTTCCCAAACTGTGTTCTATGAAACGTATAGGGTGTTCAGTGGCAGGGCTCCTATAAGTTAAATGATTTTAGGAAATGTTGGGTTAAAACCCATTCTGCACCGAAAAGTCAGAGATGATGAATAAATCATGTTGTTCCTCCTTACACAGTATTCTTTAAAATATAGTACCATATTCCAGAAGCCCCCACATATGTCATCTCACATGGGAATGATCTCTGGAAAACTAAATTAGTGGAAAATCACATTACCCAGTCCGATTACATGACATCATCACACAGACAAGCTCTCTGATGGAATAAGTATTCACTAATCTATTTTTTGAACAGATAATCAATAAGGGCTGAGAAAATGTCATTAAATTGCAACAATACCCATCACTCAAAACTACAGGTTAAAAAGCTACTTAGGCCGGAAGGAAAACATTAAGATTAGATAGTCCCACGGTCAGAGACTTTCAATTACAAAGATAAACTTGTCTTGGAACCTACTGTTGGCATCAATTTGGATGCCAGGAGGAAATGGTTAATCCCTCTGACACCTAGCCTCACGGATTTCTTCCTCTAGTTGGAATACTTCTGTTGGGTATCTGGAATCAAAATGTAGAAGGAACAGAGTTATGTGAAATAGTCTGTTTGAATAGATAAATAGTATATATAATAGGAGCATTGGGCATTGGAATATAAAAGATTACCTAATCCAACTTGTCCTTACCCTAAAACACACACAAACACATAACATACACACACACCCTTCTAGCTAGTTAGTGGCAGAGTCAGGATCTAACTCTAACTTTCATTTCCTATTCCTGTGCTCATCTCTTTATACCAGGAAAAAATAAAGAAGATATTTGTGTGAAAAAGCAATTTGCAAAATTTTGCTTTTAAAGCAGCAATTAAAAAATAACTAGGAAACTGTATTTGTACTCTATCATTTTATTTAACTACAAAGAAATTACAAACTGAACTATACATGATTTTAAAAATATATCACATTACACAACATTCAGCAGTGTTCACAGCCTTGAATTACATAATTATTAATTCTTTCATTGTTATATTTGTTAAAACTATAGTATAAATCATATTCTATATCAGATACTAGGAATTTAAACATGAATAAGATTGTAAATCTTACATATAACTTCTAACATTAATTTTTAGTCAGTGATGATGTAAACATCAGTATTTACTAAGTGTTATTATGTGCCTAGGCTCTTAGGACCTAGTAAATGATGTAAAACATATATACAAATGCAGTAGGCAGAATGCTAAGATGGCCCCAGTTTTCCCTTCTTAATCCCAGGATTGTTGCATATGGTGGGCTTTACTCCCATGAATAGGTTATAATATGGCACAGCTGACTTTAGCATAGAGCGTGTAGTCAGGTAGGCCTAACACAAGCCCTTCAAAAGCAGTTTTCTCCAGCTGGTGGCAGTACAAGAAGTCAGAGATTTGAAGCACAAGATTTGCTGTGCCTTTGGTGGGCTGAGAAAGTCACAGGTTAAGGAATGGAAGCAGATTCTAGAGCTGAGAGTGGCCCCTGGCTGACAGCTAGCAAGGAAACAGGAATCTCAGTCTTATAACCGCAAGGAACTGAGTTCTGCCAACAACAGAATGAGACTGGAAGCAGATTTCTCTGGATGAGAACTCAGCTCAGCAGATACCTTGATACCCTAAGATACCCTAAGCAGAGAGCCCAGCTACCCTGTCAGACAAATGACCTACAGAACTGAGAGCTAAAAAGTCGATATTGTTATGCAGCAACAGAGAACTAATAAAACAGACCACTATCACAGGAATTGTATGAGTTTACAGTATCTGCTAAGGTGGCAAGGTAGGTCTGGAATAACACACAGCCTCCCTTCAAGTCAGGCTCAAAAAGTTTCTCTGTACTGTAAGAGTCCACATGTTCTCCAGAAATCTTAAGAGACAATTTTCAAGTGAGGCTACGTGAATTCTGCAGCTAAAGGTCTTTGGGAATATTATGGATTGCTTCATTGGAAGCTTCTGATGCTTTCTTTCCTTCTTTATAAAGCACCAGATTAGCCCTAGAGCAAGGCTGTTTTCTGATAAGTCAGGTTTTCTTTCCTTTCCTGGGGCTACTGAGGACAAAACACTCTGGAAAGCATGGATCTTCTTTTTCCCTCTTTCCCTTTTCTTTTCTCATTCAAACATTTGTTAGATGACTATTTCGTGCAAAACTTGTGCATAGATAAAAGATTGTAGTGACTCAGAGGAGGTGGGGGTTACTTCCAGCTGTATGGAGGTGGAGTATATTGGAAAGGCCAAAAATGACTTTACCAGGCTTTTGCATATGCAAAGAGGTCAAGGTTTAGGAGTTCAGAATGCTCAAGGGAGGGTTCTGCCCCAGAATTCCAACATCTTTATTCCTTTCCTTCCAGTGACTGGATGCAAAGCCCTTGTCTAACGCTGCAGCTGCTGCATGAGCTGGCATTCTCCTAATTTCAGCTTGATGAACAGATGAAATCAGATTGCTCATACAATTCAATTATGTTGTCAAAGACACAAGCAGTTCCCTCAAGTCACGGCAGGGTCTGCACATTTAAAATATAGATGAGTTTCACAGGGAAGATCAAGGCTTCAGAAACAGTGATTGCATGTACTGTGCTCACTTAGTGCTAGCAATGCTCAAAATCAAGAAAAGACTTAAAAGGAAAATCTTTTAGAGCTCATCTTATCTTTATTACACATTATCTATATCACCAATCAATCATTTCCTTCTTAGCTGTGTTAAATTTTGTTTTGTTTCGAAAAATTTTTTATATATGCTTAAGAAGGAGGTACAGTTGATCCTGGAACAACGTGGGGGTTAGGGGTACCAGCCCTCCCATCTCCAGCTCAGTGGGAAATCTGCATATAACACAGTCAGCCCTCCAAATCCAAGGTTCCACATCTGAGAATTCAACTGACCACAGATCATATAGGACTGCAGTAAGTAGTTACTGAAAAAAAATCCATGTATGAGTGAAACTGCGTAGCTCAAGCCCGTGTTGTTCCAGGGTCAACTGTATCTTCTCTAATTGTTCTGTGCAGAATCTGTATATATGCTTAATAGATTATGCATCTTAATTATGCTATTCTTGTTCAAGTGTTCTATATCTTTACTGCTTTTTTGATGCTTGATTTTTCAAGTAATTCAGAAAGACATATTAAAATCTCCTAGCAAATATATTTATTGTAAATTTCTCCCTGTGGTTCTATCAATTTTGTTTTATATATTCTGAGGCCATTTTAGAATTATTAAATCTTCTTAGCTGAGCCTTTTTGCCTTAAAATATGTTTTGTCTGATATTAATATGTATACACTAAATTCTTTTTTTTCTTTCTAAACGGTTTTTTTTTAGATATTATTGCTAGTGTTTAGTGTTTCCCTGGTATACCTTTTTGACATTTTCACTGTCATGACCTTGTATTTTGGGTATTTCTTGTAAAAACATGTAGTTGAATTATTTTTAAATCCTATTTGATAATCTCTCTCTTTTAACTGATAAATGTTGGTCACTCATATTTATTGGGATTACTGTTATGCTTCAACACAACTGTGTTTTTTATTTGCACTCTACATCTTTTTTCTCTTTTCCTGTCTCCTTGTTTTTTAATTTGTAATTTTCTGAGTCTGATTTTCTGAGTTTGTACTGATTTGGAAATTACATTCATGCTAATTCTTTTCTTTCACTGGATATTCTTGAAATTACATTGTTGACTTTACTTACATTTGAAGTTAATTGATATCATAATCTCCAGCCTAACAATTCAAGGATGTTGGAAGAGTTCTTTTCAATCTTTACACACGAAATGACCAGGGAAGTGTGTTAAAATGCAGATTCCAATTCAGTAAGTGCGAGGTGAGCCATGCCTACTGCATTTCTAAGCTCCCAAGTGATGCAATGCTACAGAGAAACAGGACCTTAGGATACTTGACTTTAATTGTCATTGTCCCCCTTTAGACTCACATGCTATTGTTGTCTGGGATTTTAATTGTCTTTTTAAATTGCATAATTATACATTGCTATTATTTTATACAGACAATGTTCATTTAGACTTACAGAGAAAAATTCATCCATTTTTATGCTCACCTACTTTTCTTACATCTCAGACTTTACTTTTGGGAACTTTTTGCTTTCTTTATTCCTAAAGTTCTTTAAACAAAGCTCTGCTAGATGGTTCACTCTCATTCTTAAAAGACAGACTCTTGAGTTTTAATCCCTGTTTTGTTACTTACTAACTGTAGACTTTGGGGAATTCACTTCACTTCTCTGCTCCTCAGTTTCCTCATCTGTAAAATGAGGATAATTATAGCATCTATCTCAGAAGATTGTTGTGAGGATTCACTGAATTAATATAAAGCACTTATAACTGTATCTCACACACTGTAGATTCATATTCATACCTGGAACTATGTCTGGGAATTTGGTTACAGGTAGTATTTCTAAAACAAAACCATTGCTCTGCTTGGTCAGAAAGTCCCTTCCTGATAAATTGGGAGTTCGAGATTTGCAGATACTAACTACCATATATAAAATTGATAAACAACAAGTTTATACTGTATAGCACAGGGAACTCTATTCAATATCTTGTAGTAACCTATAAGGAAAAAGAATATGAAAGTGAATACAAGTATATATGTATGACTGAACTATTAAGCTGTATACCAGAAATTGACACAACATTGTAAAATGACTATACTTTAATTTTTAAAAAAGTCCCTTACTGCACCATTTTCAGGTACCCAAATTCTGCCCTATCCTTCAATGTTAAAATAAAATCTCATGTCTTCCTCCAGAAAGTTTTCCCTGATCATCCAATAATAAACAGTTTTCATTTTTCCTTTATCTCCTATCACCTGCATCATTCATTTGATAACTCAGATCACATTCTGCCCTGTAGGATTTAACTATAACAATTAGTTTCTAAGCTAGATTACAGACTGTGTCTGACTTATCTCTGTATCCCCCAGGCACTTAGACATTACTGTTGATTGTCTTCACAGTGATGTTGCCAATATCCTAAAGGATTTAATATATCTCCACAGAGATTCTGTCCCAATAACACCTTCAATTCAACCCCATCTCATCTATAAGGGATATTATACCATACTTTAATATGCCTAAGGGCTGCACAAGTAATTTACCTGCATTCTCTTCTCAGATCTCTTTGCCCTGCTTCCTCATTTCCTCACTTTAAAGAAATGAGATGTAATTCATGTACCATGAAATTCACCCTTTTAAAGTGCATGGATACATTGTATGGACACATATTTTATTTATATACTTATTAGTTAATAGACATTTGGGATGGTTCTACTCTTTGGCTAATACGAGTAATGCTGCTATGAGCATTTTTTATGTGCAAGTGTTTGTTTGGATACATATCTTCAGTTATTTTGGCTTTATACCAAAGAGTGGAATTCCTAGGTCACACTGTAAGTCTATGTTAAATCTTCTGTGGAACTGACGGACTGTTTTCCAAAGCGGCTGTAACATTTTACATTCCCAGGAGCAATATGTGAGGCTTCCCATTTCTCCACTTTCTTATCAACACTTGCTATTGTCCGTTTTTAAAATTACAACAATCATGGAGGGGTGTGAAATGCAAGTCACTGTGTTAATGATGCTGAGGATCTTTTCATCTGCTTGTTGGCCATGTGTATATGTTCTTAGAGAAGCGTCTATTCAAATCCTGTGACTATTTTCATGGAGTTGTCTGTTCACTTGATTGATAGTGTCCTGTGAAGCACAAACATTTTTAATCTTTATGAAATTTATCAATTTTTTTCTTTTTTTGCTTGTGCTTTTGGTGGCATGTTTAAGAAACATGCTAATCTTTCCAAGGTCCCAAAGACTAACACCTATAGTTTCTTCTAAGCATCTTACAGTTTTAGCTCTTATACTTGAATCTACGATCCATTTTGAGTTAGTTTTTTATATAGTGTGGGGTGGGGGTACAATCCAGTTCTCCTGTGTGCCAATATTCAGTTGCACCAACACCATTTATTGAAAAGACTCTTCTTTTCCCCATTGAATTGTCTTGGTATTCTTGTTGAAAATCGTTGACCATAGATGTATGGGTTTACTTCTGGACAATCAATTCCATTTCATTGATCTATATGTCTATCTTATGTCAGTTCCACATTGTTTTGGCCACAGTAGCTTTGTAGTAACTTTTAAAACCAAGAATTATGATGCCTCCAGCTGTCCATTTTAAGATTGTTTTGGCTATTCTGTGTCCCTTGAATTTCCATGTGATATTAAAATCAGCTCATTAATTCCTAAAAAAAAAAAAAAGCCAGATGGAATTTGGATATGGATTGAATTGAATTCAAAGATCAATTTGAAGAGTAATGCTATTTTAAATGTCTTCCAATTGATGAACATGTAATGAATTTCCATTTATTTAGATCTTTAATTTCTTTCAACAGTGTTTTGTAGTTTTTAGTGTTCAAGTCTTGCACTTTTGTTAAATTTATTCCTGAGTATTTTATTCCCTTTGATGTTATTATAAATAAAATTGTTCTCTAAATTTCATTTTCAGATTATTCTTTGCTAGCGTATAAAAATACAACTGAAAATTTCCTTTCCAACTTATATGCCTTTTCTTCCTTATTCTTGTCTAATTGCCCCAACTAGAAATTCCAATAAAAAGTTGAGTAAAAATGGTGAGAGTAGACATCCTTATTGTGTTTCTAACGTTAGGAAAGCTTTCATTCTTTTTCACTATTAGTATGAGGTTAGTTGTTTGTGTGTGTGTGTGTGTTTTAATAGATCCCCTTTATCAGGTTGAGGAAGTTCCCTTTGATTTCTAGGCTGTTGAGTGCTTTTATCATGAAAAGATGTCGGATTTCAAATGCTTTTTCTATGTCTATTGAGATGATCATATGGGTTTTTCCTTTATTCTATTAATATGGTGTATAACACTGACTGATTTGTGTATGTTGAACCAGGCTTATGTTCCTGGTTATAGGATAAAGGCTATGTCCCACTTGGTTGTGATGTGTAATCCTTTTTATATAGTGCTGAATTCAATTTGTTATTATTTTGATGAGAATGTTTGTATAAATATATATCTTCATTAGAAATATTGGTCTGTAGCTTTCTTTTCTTCTAATGTGTTATCTGGTTTGGTATCAGGGTAATACTGGCCTACATAGAATGAGTTAGAAAATGTTCCCTTCTCTTATATTTTTTGAAAGATCTTATGAAGGTTTATTGTTAATTCTTTTTTAAATGTCTGGGAGAAATCACCAGTGAAGCCATTTGGTCCTAGGCTTTTCTTTGTGGGACTTTATATTATTATTAATTCAATCTCTAATTTTATAGGTATCTTTAGATATTTTATTTCTTCTTGAGTCATTTTCAGTATTCTGTCTTTTTGGAACTTATCCATTTAACTAGGTTATCTAATTTACTGGCATATAAGAGTTCATAATGTTCCCCTATCATCTTTTTTATTTCTCTAAGATCAATAATAACATTCCCTCTTTCACTCTCCACTTTAGTAATTTGAGGCTTCTATCATTTTTCCTTGCTCAGTCTAGTTAAAGGTTTGTTACTTTTATTGCTCTTTCTGAAGAATCAACTTTTGGTTTCACTGATTTTTCTCTATTGTTTTTCTATTCTCTATTTCATTTCTCCCCTCTCTAATCTTTATTTTCTTCCTTCCACTTGCTTTGGATTTAGTTTGCTCTTTTTTTTCTTCTAGTTTTTAAAGGTCAAGGGTTAGGTTATTGATTTAAAATCATCCTTTTAAAATATAACTGTATACAGCCATAAATTTCCCTTTAAGTACAGTTTTAACCACATCCTATAAATTTTGGTATGCTGTGTTTTTGTTTTCACTAATCCTAAAGTATTTTCTAATTTCTGTTGTGATTTCTGTTTTAACTCATTAATTATTTAAGAATATATTGTTCTTTAATTATTTAAGAATCATTTCTACATATTTGTGAATTTCTTAGATTTCCTTTTGTTACTGATCTCTAGTTTCATTTCACTGCAGTTGGAGAATATACTTTGCATGATTTAAATCTTTAAAATTTACTGAGACTTGTTTTGTAAACTAAATTAAAATTCATTCTGTCTTTATCTACCTTTTAATTGGAGTATTTAATCTATTAACACCTAATGCAATTACTGTTAAGGTAGGATTTATATCTGCCATTTTCTTACTTGTTTTCTCTATATCATGTATTTTTTGTGCCTTTATTCCTCTGTTATTATGTTATGTTAAATATGTACTTCCTATTGTACCATTTTAATACCCTTGTCATTTCTTTTACTTAAAAAAAAAATTATTTTCTTAGTCATTGTCCAGGGGGTTACAATTAACATCTTAACTTATAACAATATTATTTGGATTAATACCAACTTAGTTACAATAGTAGATAAAAACTTTGCGGGGGCGGTGCTGAGGAGCAGAGGAAAAAAAAAAAAAAACTTTGCTCCTGTTTAGCTCCATTCTCTTCCCCTAATCCTTTGTACTGTTATTATCATACAAAGTATATCTTATACATTATAGGCCCATCAACACAGATTTATGACTATTGCTAGCAATGAATTCTCTCATTTTTTGTTTATCTGGGAATGTCTTAATATCTCCATTTTTGAAGCATAATTTTGGATATTGAGTTCTTGATTAACAAACAGTCTTTTAATATTTTGAATGTGTCACCCCACTGCCTTCTGATCTTCATCATTTCTGATTAAAAAATGAGCTGTTAATCTTTTTGAGGATTCCTTATACATGATGAATCACTTCTCTTTTGCCACTTTCAAGGTTGTCTTTGGGTTTGACTTTCAACAATTGGATTATGATGTGCCTGTGTGTGGATTTCTTTTAAGTTTATCCTACTTGGAGTTTTTTGAGCTTTTTAAATGTATAAATTGATGTATTTCATCAAACTGAGAAGTTTTGTGGTGTTATTTCTTCATATATTCTTTCTGTTCTTTTCTCTCTCTCAAGAACTCTCATTATGTTTGTGCTGGTATGCTTGTTGGTGCGCCACAGGTCTCTGAGGCTTTGTTCATTTTTTTTCTTTTCTTTTCTTTTCTTTTTATTTCTGATCCCTAGCCTGTATAGTTTCAAATGACCAGTCTTCAAGTTCACTGATTCTTTTTTATGCTCACTTAAATCTGCTACTGTAATTCTCTAGTGAATTTTTCATTTCAGTTATTGTACTTTTAAACTGCAAAATTTCTATTATGTGTACACACATATGCACATGCACACATACATTTTCTATCTTTTTATTATTATTCTCTATTTGGGGAGACATTATCCTCATAGTTTCCTTTAATTCTTTATATATGATTTCCTTTAGTTATTTGAACACTTTTAAAACAGTTGACTAAAGTGTTTGTCTATTAAATGTCCACAACTAAGGTTCTTCAGGGACAGTTTCTATTGAGTCCTTTTTTTCTCCCCCTGTATGTGGACCATACTTCTCTGTTTATTTGCATGTCTTGTAATTTATATTTGAAAAGCAAACATTTTAAACAATATAATGGGGCAACTCTGGAAATCAGACTCTCATGTCTTCAGGGTTAGTTTTCGTTGTTGCTGTTGGGTTGTTTTCTATTTGTTTGTTTAGTGATTTTGATGAACTAAATCTATATTCTTTGTTTTGTATGGCCAGTGAAGTCTCTGCCCAGTTAGCTTAGTGGTTTCCTAATGACTGGAGATTTCCTT